>NW_022170596.1:15186332-15570215 GCF_008802855.1 Photinus pyralis
AGAAAACGGCTTCTGAGTTACTCTACTCGACAACGCCAATAAACAGGTAAAATTGCCAGAGATTTTACGTGAATGATGGCCAATATTACCCACTGGTTTTAGAAGAATTCACAATGCCACGCTCTACAAGTACAACCTCGTTGGCTTTAAAACGGAAATGAAGTGAAAAAATTACGCGATCCTGCGCAAGGAAAGAAGCACGCGTACAAGTGGCGCCATCTCACCTATATCCTGCCTAACGTAGCAAGCGGTAATTTTGAAATTTGAATATAAATAAACTAAACTGTTACACCCCCCCTCTCCTTCGACAGGAGGGAAACTGAAAGTTTTCCGACGATCGAAAAACCCAGCACACACACTCGAAAAGGAAGCAAACAAATTGAAAACCCGAAAACCCACCCCAGTGTAAAAAAAACTCCCCCCCAAAGAATTTCACCTTCAAGAATTTTCCCAGGTTCTCCAGCAGCGGAAAAGGTATGCAAAATCAGGTATTGACATGCCCTCGCGTAAAGATGGAATCTCGCGCCGTCGGGTATCATGACAATAGCAACCCCTTTCCTACAACCCAATCCAACTACTAGTCACCCCCAAGAAAACCAAATCCAGTGCCCACCCAGAAGAAAGAAACCCTACAGTTTCAAGTGATGCAGCACCAAAATCCCCAAAATAAAGAAACCCCCCTCCTTGACTAAAAACGACACAAAAGCCCAAATTTTGACCCCCTTGCCGAAAAAGTGTAGAAGGAAACCCCCCAAAAAGAAGGTACCTTTCCAACCCAACTCCACCATGCACTAGCGTAATGAAATGAAGAAGGTGCTATGGATAGAAGACAGTAAGAGAGAAAGAAGAAATCACATTTGCGGAGAAAAAAAAACTCATTCATGCCGATTCCAGGGGTCCCATGGTCACCGAGGCTCGCACAGGGAAGGCGCACCCACCCCCTTCCTCTTGTGTGTCAACTACCCATCCATTCAAACATTCATTCATTCTATGGAACGGAAATGGAAGAAAGAAGAGTAGAAAAAGATAGAATATAGGAAACCGAAAAGAAAAGGGCAACCTCTCCCAAATTTCCCCTGAGGAAATTAGAAGAAGAAAAGTGTTTGAGGTGCAGATAGAAAAAGAAAGAAGGAGGATAATGGATCGGGACGAATCCCCTAGCAGGGGTTGTTGCTACGATCCGAGAGTCCATCCCCTGTGCCCAACCAAACCACCCAAAGAGTAAGAAGAAGAAGAAATATGGAACATATAACATATAAATACATATATCAAAGTCAAATCCAAGAATAAGAATACGTCAAAATTAGTGGTTCAAAATCGTCAACAAACAAGCAATCCGGCGACAATAAATGTCTAACCATGATCATCGGGTTCAATATAAGGTTTGAGATCCTGGACGTGCCACGTTCCAGAAGATTTACCATTAGAATCTTCCAACTCATAGGTCAAATACCCCATTTTACGGCTAACCGTAAATGGTCCTAAAAATCTGGGGGCTAACTTCGCTGAATAATCTTTAGTGGCATCAGACAAAGTCTTATTTTTACGCCAAACCAAATCTCCTATCTCATAGTTAACATGCCTACGTCGTAAGTCATAATGTTGTTTGTTGCGGTCATGACTGTCTTTAATGCGTGCAATAATTTTGTCGTACAGTCCTTGCTGTTGCGCTAACCGTTGTTCTACGTCAATCGGCTCATTGTCCGTCATGTCAGTGTCGAAGCTGTCCCCTCGAATACGAAATTCTTTCCCAAAATTAGCACGATAGGGAGTCACACCTATGGTTTCGTGCTTAGAAGTTCGAAGAGCACAAGCTATCGAAGCTAAATGAACGTCCCAATGTTTGTGATTGTTCTTAACGTAAGTGGCTATCAATTGCTTTACCACACGATTCTCCCTCTCCGCAGGATCAGCCTGTGGATGATAAAAAGGAGTAAACCGAACCTTTACACGGTAGCTTTCACACAGATCTAAGAAAAGTCTACTGCGCATCTGCACGCCATTGTCACAAATAAGAATTGTGGAGCTCCATACACAAGAAATACAGAATCTTCAATACATTTGACAAGAGTTTTGGCATTCGCCGTCCTTATGGGAAAAAGAAGTACAAATTTACTCATATAGTCACTAACAACTAATAAATGAGTTCGCCCTTGAGTGGATCGAGGTAAAGGACCAATAAAATCTAAGCTGATCATCTGCCACGGTTCATAAATTTGAGGATGTGAACCCATAAGCCCTGCAGGTCGAAGTTGTTCAGGTTTATGTTGTGCACAGGTGGTACAGCGAGAAATATAACGCTTAATATCGCCCTTCATTCTCGGCCAATAATATCGGTGATGAATGCGCCAAAAGGTCTTATAAACACCAAGGTGTCCTGAAGTAACATTATTGTGGTTCTCTTGTATAAGAGATTGTCTAAAATCAGAAGGAACAACAAGTTTCCATTTTTCATAATCATGAGATTGTAAAGCGGACTTGATATATTTATACAACAACGAATCTTTCACTCGCCAATCGGGATATTTATGAGGACTTCGCTCTAATCTTTCAAACATACCAAGGTACCAAGGGTCTTTAGAAGTTTTGAAATCGTTCGGATCCACCGTAACATCTGAAGAATGTACAGCTTCGATCACAGGTACAGTACGTGACAAAAGATCGGGAATAATATTGTCCTTGCCTTTACGATGGACAAGAGTAAAGGTATACGGCTGTAAACGAAGAGCCCAGCGTGCTAAACGTCCTTGGGGGTCTTTCAAAGAATGCAACCACAAAAGAGAATGGTGGTCAGTAATGACTGTAAAAGAAACTCCTTCGAGGTAATGTCGAAGTTGCTCTACCGCCCAAATGACTGCTAAGCACTCACGTTCAGTCGTGCTGCAATTTTGTTCCGCTCGGGATAATGATCGGGATAAATAACATACCACTCGCTCCCCATCCGGAAAAGTTTGAGTCAAGACAGCTCCTAGCCCATAAGCAGAAGCATCGGTCTGAAGGACAAAAGGTTTGGTAAAATCCGGGCAATTGAGCACAGGTGCAGTTGCCAAAAGTTCTTTTAATTTGAGAAAAGATTCCTCACATTCAGACGTCCATTCAAACTTAACATTTTTCCGAAGAAGTCTGGTTAAAGGAGCAAGAACGGTTGAAAAATCAGGAATGAACCTACGGTACCAACCGCAAGTTCCTAAGAAACGTCGTATATCATTCACCGTAGTGGGTGTTGGAATATCTAAAATCGCCTTGACTTTGTCAGGATCTGGGTGTAAGCCAAAGGAATCCACAACATACCCTAAATATTTAAGTTCTGAACGGCAGAAGTGACATTTGTTTTTATTCAGAGTGAAGCCAGCAGCAATTAATTTGTCAAAAACGGTGTTCAAAATTTTTAAATGTGAGTCAAAGTCTTGTGATATAATAACCACATCGTCCAAATAAACCAAAACGTTGGGTTGCAATTCAGGTCCCAAAATGGTATCGATAATGCGCTGAAAAGTCGCAGGGGCATTAGTCAAGCCGAAGGGCATCCTTCGAAATTGGAAAAGACCACGACCAGGCACAGTAAAAGCTGTGAAAGGGCGCGAATTCTCAGCAACCTCTATTTGCCAATAAGCTGACTTAATGTCCAGGGAACTAAGATATTTAGCGTCACGCAATTGGTCTAAGATGGTATTGATATAGGGCAAAGGAAAAGCGTCGCGCTCAGTTAAAGAGTTAAGTTTCCTATAGTCCACACAAAATCTATAGGTTTTGTCTTTCTTGGGAATCAGACAGACAGGGGAAGCCCATCCGCTGTTCGATGGTTCGATGACTCTGTCCCTAAGCATCTCATCAATGGTGTCGTTAATGATTTTCTGTTTAATCGGATTTACTGGATAGTACCGCTGTTTAATAGGAACAGCGCCCTCTACCAGGCGTATCTCGTGTCTACCTACTGGGGTTAATCCTAACTTGTCTCCCATGAGCGAAAATTTCAGATCTAAGAGGGTTTGTAAAGAATGGTGTTGTTCATCAGTGAGACGAGACTGTTCCACTATGGCCACACTAGGTTGAGTTGGCGTGCAAGAAGTAAAATGCCAACAGTCATCGCTAATATTCGGAATGATACCCATCCTATCCCAAAAATCTACTCCCAGGATTAAATTAGTAACCAAATCAGGCATCACCAACAAATCTAACAGCACAGTACGATCCTTTAAGGTAATTGGCACAGTGATGTAACCAATCGAATGTGCATCGGAGCTATTTGCTACCGTACAAGAAATAACTTTCGGTACAAAATTGAAATTGAGTATTTGCAATTGAATTAAAGTATCGGAATTGATAAAAGAACGTGAAGCGCCAGAATCTAATAATCCCAAAAAAGGAATGTCTAAAATTTTAATTTGGACATAAGGTCTCAAGTCATTTCCCACATGCTGTAATAAAAAGTCAAGTTTAGGTTTGGAAGAAATTTTCAAAATTTTTGTCGCCTGTACTAAAGAAACGTCACGACGACTTAATGAGCGTTTCTCGGAGCGTTTCCCGAACAAAAAGAACAACTGCGCACCGTAACGCCTTGTGCGCCACATTTCCAGCAAAATAATTGCCTTGGTTCAGGACAATCAACCCGATGATGACCTAATTTTTGGCAATTAAAGCAAGGAGAATTTGGAGTTTCCATTGCATAAATAGGTGGACGTGGTGACATTTGTCGACTACTGGTGGGACAGCTAAACCCAGGTTCGAGTAATGGTAATGATGTTCGGTTGCGTAAGGCGTGGTGTCTGTCTAAATCATGTTTGATATCGTCAAAACGTCTACATTCAATTAAAAGTTCATCTAATGTCTGAGGAACATTAGGACCTAATTTAGTCAAATAAAATGGTGATAAATTGCGTTTAATTAAACGGACTTGTTCATATTCTGGAGGTTGTAATTTTAGTCGTGAAAATAAACCCTGCATTACTGCAAAATAAATGTCTACTTTTTCATTCTGACCCTGTAAACGAGCTTTAATTTCGTCGAGCAAATCTTCCTCATAGTGTGGTGGTAGTAATGCATCTCGTAGTAATTGCACTAAGTGCTCCCATGAAGTAGCTTTATGAGAATTAATGTTGTACCAGGTGTTCGCAGTACCTTCAAATAAATCGTAGGCGGTCTCAAATAAAGTTGGATGATCTACTCCACGAGCACGAGCCATTCGCTCAACTCGGTCGATAAATGAATTCAAAGTTTCACCTCTACTATCCCCGGAAAATTTTAATCCCCATTTATGTACAGGAGTACTCGGTACGGATAATCTTGGTTGTAGTTCTGCAGTACGTCTAGTAGGTGTAGAAGAAACTACAGCAGTTGCTGAAGGCATAATTGAGTCGTTAAAATGAAAAGCTTTGTTATCGAGTGAAGCTCTTAATTGTCGAAATAAACCAACTAATTCCCCAAGTTTACTTAATTGTTCAGCAGAAGGCTGCAATAATGTGCGAGTCCTATGTAAACGTCTGTCGGCATGAGCTAGCATGGTAACAATTGACAAATATGAACCTCCCCCAAAAGCATCATCAAAATTGTCAATCTTATTCTGAAGGATCACTGTCAATTCAGTAAGAGCAGCTAAATCCTGAGCAAAGGTAAAAGGGTACTCTGGAGCAACATAACCAGGTGCTTTCTCTAACTCTAACAATTTTCTGAGAATTAAACGACTTTCGTTCATATTACTCCCCATTTGTCCCGCTCTAATCTCAATTTCATATTGGAGTTCAGTCTCTCTAAATCGGTTAATTTCCATAGCCATGATCACACAATAAATTCAAAATACAAATATAAAAAGATAACACAATATAGGTACCTGTTAAATACCAAGAAATACACAAATATCAGTAATAACCACAAATAAAAAAAATAAGTTGCAAGTACGAAGTTCAATTTAGAAGAGATAATTTAAAAATAAGGCCAAAAACTTAAATTTAAACAAATTATGCCCAGGCCACACGTTGAAGGGTGTCACTTTATAACGTGAGGTTAGTTCGGCGCTGTAAAACTCAAACCCCGCCGCATAAACGGTCAGCTAGCTCAGATTCTTAATTAAAAGAAGGGCTCGAGATGAGAATCTTCCACAGCGGTTTGTTCGTTTGGGCATATAACATAAGTTTTTGATCTTTGGTAGTCACTAGAAATGATTAGTTGAGCGCCACCCCATTTTGCACAAATTCTGACCTCTCCTGTATAGAAATTGGGAAAACACAAGAGAGCCAAATAATAAATTCACTACGAGCAATTCTGATTTATTAATCCTGACAAAACGGTGCAGGATCGGCAAATAAAATGTATCTTCAATACGACAATAACAAATACTTTAAATGACAAAAACAATCCCCCAAATAAATTCCTGAACACTTCCCTAATAATTACGTTACCAGCCCCCTACAACAATGATCGAGCAAAAATGTAGTTAAGATTTCAATGGATTCAAAGATTGAATTAAGTTAACCCGAATAACAACTCATATAGGCAACACTGGGTACAAGTAAATTAAAAGTCTTACCTTGAATAACACATACGCTGTCTTCTCCGAAAAAGAGCTCTCCTTCGAAGTTCCAGTTCTGTAACACAAAAACAAACCCCAAGCTACAACGCTCGGGACGATTATATGAGCCGGAAGGGCCAAAAATAGCTTACTCGTAGCCGGCTCGTTTACCCATACGTTAAATACAGGTGCGTTGCTCTTGAAGAGAGTCACGACCTCAAACACTTGATGCGAACAAAATACAAAGCTCAGATCATAAATCGTCGGAAGGTTACACTAGATTAACGGTATTGAAGCAAATAAAAAAAAGGTTGTGTAAAAGATCGTATCTTCCGAAAATTCCACCATCAGCTGGTCGCTCCCGGTATCGTTTAGGTGTTAGCGCTTATCTACTCGGTGGTACGCCGGATAGCTGCCGGCAATCAGGTGTTCGTACTCCGGAATATTCGCAAGATGCAAATTCATTTACATACAAGGATTCGTCGGTACAAGAATTCATCTACTACATGGATTGATCGGTACAAGAATTCGTCTACTACCTGGACCCCCTAAAAGTAATGAAGATGTAACACTCCCTAACGAGATTTTTAATAACATACCTGAAATCGTCAGGAGGGTAATGAAAAATACTTAAATCAATGAAATAGGGAAATTATCCAACCTCAAATTGTGACTCTGAAAGAATTTTAGATAACATAACGTAAAAGAAAGTCAACGCCATTTCACTTACATGTAGGTAGGGCGATGAACTTCCACCAGATATAGCCTCACAACGGAGAAAACGGCTTCTGAGTTACTCTACTCGAAAACGCCAATAAACAGGTAAAATTGCCAGAGATTTTACGTGAATGATGGCAAATATTACCCACTGGTTTTAGAAGAATTCACAATGCCACGCTCTACAAGTACAACCTCGTTGGCTTTAAAACGGAAATGAAGTGAAAAATTAACGCGATCCTGCGCAAGGAAAGAAGCACGCGTACAAGTGGCGCCATCTCACCTATATCCTGCCTAATGTAGCAAGCGGTAATTTTGAAATTTGAATATGGATAAACTAAACTGTTACACCGTGACATATAAACCTTGGAGTTTCGATATATTGAAGCTCATATATTGAAGATTGATTCCTGAACATGAAAACTTGAAAACCGAAGTCTTAAAAGTCACATCTTGAAGCCTGAAAAGGCACGAATCTTGAACTGTGGATCTTAAAGTTTAAATCCTGAGTCTCAATGGCCAGTTTTCATTATGCGCGCTATCTGGTGACCAGAGTTGGACTGGGTTAAGCATAGAGTGACCCGGTGACCCAGTTAGTTTACTGACCCAGTGACCCGGTGACCCAGTTGACCCGGTGACCCAGCGTGACCCGGTGACCCAGTTTGACCCGGTGACCCAGCTTGACCCGGTGACCCAGCTTGACCCAGTGACCCATCTTGACCCAGCTTTACTTAGTGACCCATCTTGACCCGGTGACCCAGTAATTAAATTCTTGTTAGGTATCATCCAAAACAATTTCAAGTAACTTTTAATTAAAAAAAAACTTCCTCAATAATATTCGCCAACAAGCACGTAGCCCAATTTCATTCAAGAGAACTAATACCTAATAAAATCAAATGCATTTGTTTGTAGTTTGTAGTCAAGTAGTCAATGAAAGTATTTAGAGAAAAGATTTATTTGGATTAAGCTAACTAGTAGAAAAAAATTAAATGTGAATGAACACCACTGTAAGCAAACGGGTAAGCCCTGAAGCAAAGAAATAACATTATTGTAATACAATTCGGGACATGGAAAGTTTTTTACGGCAGTATTAAAGCAAACATCACAGAAATGGCAGTTGTCAAGCAATCGAGTATTATTTTCAACAAACCAGCATTTCATTTATTTCATAATCTGTACACTTGAACCGAGGGCACTGACTTAACTGCGTTATTCGATCAAACTAGGTTACTTGGTCGAATTGGGTCCCCGGGTGAAATTGGGTCGCTGGGTCAAACTGGGTCACTGGGTCAAACTGGGTCACTGGGTCAAGTTGGGTCACTGGGTCAAACTGGGTCACTGGGTCAAACTGGGTCACTGGGTCAAACTGGGTCACTGGGTCTAACTGAAAAGAGTATGAAGTGACCCAGAGACCCAGTGACCCAGTTTAATTCAGTGACCCAGGTGACCCAGTTGACCCAGTGACCCAGTCCAACTCTGCTGGTGACTGTGCATATAAGCTGTGTCGTGTTGTTGAAAATCGTTGAGAGTAGTTTGATTTCAAAATAAGAACCAAGGTTGCGGAATCACTTTGCATTCTGCAATGCGACATTATATTTACATGTCATAGAATATATTTCCAACCCTTTCACGCGGTTTCTACTCTTCACACACAAATAGTTTATTTATTTACGTACACCCTCATGTGAAAGGAAGTTGTTGTTATGCATGGGAAAAGAACGGAGTTTTCAAGTTCAGAAAGCATGTAATTGGAATTAAACTATGTCGTCTTTAAACACTTTAATTGACTTATTATATTAATTTTATGTAGAAGAGTAAGATGTCATTATGAAAATTATGGCATTACGAATAAGAGGTAGGTCATTAAATACACGTATGTTAGCCGTGTAACTACAACTTTACCAAATACAAAATAAAGGACCTTGAAAGATAATTATCATAAAGAATGAATAGCTGAAAAACACTTTCTCAGGTATTTGTGTGCAAATTTATAATAATTTAATCGCACTTAGTGATGGACCTTTGTATCTCTAAATAAATCCATAGCAAAAGGTAAATATGACAGAGCTACAAATCGAACGAAGTATATAAGGAAAAACTTCACAGTCTCTGAAAAACGGACACAAACAGTCGATTTCTTTATTGTTCTAAAGCGGCGGCTGTCTCTTGAAAAAAACCACGTATCATTAACATCGTCATGGACAAACAAAATCATTGTTCTGTTACTAATATAGCATCAAAACGTGCAGGTGAAAGTTTGTCACGGCTTAAGAAAACCGAAAGTCTCAACGCGACGATAGTGTAATATGCAAATATAAAAGCTTAAAATTCGAACAAACTTGCTACTTCAACCCGCAATTATCATTTTTGTCCGTGTTAAAAGCGAATGGTTAAAATTTTAATAATAATGGGGATAATCAAATAAGCGAGGAAATTGAATCATGCAAAATCCGGAATCATTTGCATAATACCGGTGAAATAATTCGCATTCTCTAATAAACGTGCAGTTTATATAAATAACTGATTTTGTTGCAGTAAAGTTAGAAAAGCTCTGTCTCAAAAGGGCGAAATTTTCGTATTCCTTTAAGTTAGAAGATATTCCGGTGAGAAGGGAACATAGTCAGTCTATTTAGCAGGAAGACAATACAATTATCTGACATAGCGTCCAAGTAAAGAGTTTCTGTTTTAGCAACTTTTTGAGAACGAAAAAATGCGCCATTGTTGTATACAATTGAAGTAAGTGATATTTGAGAAAGAAGAGGAGATTTTAGGTATAAGTATAATCCGTCTTGATGAGATTTGTTTGCCAGTTTTTCAGGATCAGGGATATTTTTGTCTTGCTCGCTTGTTATAGTGGTACATTCGAAAAATCTGCTGCTTTTTATCTAATTCTTGTACTTAAAACCGTTTAACGTAATAATTAAATTTATTTATCCACAGCATTTCAAACCGATATCCCTTGAACTTTTGAGATGTCGAAGTCGTTTGTTAGTATGTTTTAGTAATATTTTGCGGTTTGTTGATTGCTATAGTTATCAAAATTTGGACGTTACACACAGTGTAAGTGCGAGATCAAATCAGCATGCTAGGTTACTTCTTCGTGGTCGGCACGTTCAGGTTGGTCGGTGTTCCTCGCTAATAATTCAATGTCGGCAGTTTTAAGTATTATTATATTATGGCGATTAACCGGATGTGTGAATTGTCGAATTAGTATGGGTTAAGCCTAAACACTATTTCTCTCATTGTGGAGGATATAATTAAATTTAGTGACTACGTAAGTGCACGGCGATTTTCATAAACACGTGGTGCATTGTGCGTTTTAGGACTTTTCCATGCCTTTTATATGAGGCTTGAACCAAATTACTTCTATACCGTAGTCTTATTTTAATTTTCCAAATAACCCTCTTATTAAATGTTTGTGTTTGAGGGAATTTGGCATGTAATTTTTGTACAGAATTTTCAAGTTTACATTCGAGTTTAAGACCACATTCAATTTCAATTCTCGTATAATTACAAGCATACTATACTATGCATAGCAAGTGTCTGTGAGTGAAAACAAAACGGAAATAAATTAAAAGGAATTGTATTTCTAATGTGCGAATATGGTTCTGGTTCTGGTTCCTGGTCGGTAAGAGGTGCGGGAATTACGTTCGTCGAATTCTTAACAATCACTCTTTTATAAGGACAAGGAGAAGCACAGAACAAATGGGATTTAATTTCAAAGGACGGAGAATGGATGGAGGCAGGAATTTTACAACCCATACTACAGGATGTTTACAAATACAATTTTTGACGTTGCCACTTTTATATTTTATTTTTCATTTGCCTATTATAGCGAATTATATCTG
The DNA here is from genome assembly GCF_008802855.1 of Photinus pyralis. Lineage (NCBI taxonomy): Eukaryota > Metazoa > Arthropoda > Insecta > Coleoptera > Lampyridae > Photinus > Photinus pyralis. The sequence goes on from NW_022170596.1 coordinate 15,197,403, forward strand.
TCATATGAGATGTATAAAGCAGTCTATGACGTCCGAGGGCATAATGGATTGACATCTCATGCCCTCAAACGGCCTGTCAAATATATTGATGGAGTTATATTATGTAATAAAAAAAGATGCTACTTGATTCGTATCAATAATCATTACATTTGCATATTGGAAATGCCGAGGGAAATGCATTATTTGGAACGATGAAAAATAAAATTTCGTATGCACCTCAGGCATTATTCGATATTTAACCCTCGGGCGACTTACAATCCCTCGAGCCGGAGACCCCCGGGCTCTGTCGCCCTCGGCATAAATATCGTCATAATGCCCTTGATGCATAAATATCTATTCTTACAATTAACTTTTTTGCGGATCATACACAAAAATAAATTGATGGTGATTTCTTCAAAACGAAACGTTGTATTGAAAATCTCTCAACGGTGTCTTGTAGAGCTCAAATAGTGGCAATGAGAAAATGTTTTCTATTCAAATAACATCAGAAAACAGTAAAAACGAAATCGGTAAATTTAGGTTCGCCTAACATATCTTCGGAAGTAATCGGAATTTTCACGTTTTCTTTACAGCATCATAATAACTTTAATTGTGCCACTTTTCTCTAATTTAATCATCGTCGTATCTTCTATGGTGTCCGAGATCTCCATATTTTGGCCTTTAAACTTGAAAAGTCATTCACTAGCTTTTTTTGGTAATTATTGTTTGTTAGTAAATCAACTTAGGGTCCTATTCTTGAACGTGGAACTTCCGTGTGAGTGAGTGAGTGAGTGAGTGAGTGAGTATGACGTCATGTCGAGCGATTTTCGTATATTCTTGACACTTTCCGCCAATTTTTCCAATCTCCAGTGCTATTCAAAGTAGCCGTACCTACTTTCCACTTCTACTGTATACCTTTATTCGTACAATTAGTGGATGGAAAATAGAATCCACCCTTCGATAAATTACAGGCGGTTAACTTGGGTTTGCTCGAGGCGTTGAGTTGACAATTCTCACCCTCGATAACGACGACTTCAAAATAAACAAAATCTTTCCTGTAATATGAATCAATTATGCCATCTCCCACGAGTCACTGGCCCCTTAAATTTTCAAACGCATTCACAGTCAGAACCGTATTTCAGGAGGACCATTCGCCCATATGCCAAGTCGAAAAAATTTACGTAAAATTCGAATCAATAAAATCCGTTAACGGGCTTCCGTTACATAACTCGACTTATGTACAATGTTATGGGCAAATTTCCGGAAATTTCTCTGATTGAAATTAGACAGGCTCTGTTGATGCTGAGAATACAGCACTGGGATTGGATTACCACCAGACAGTACACCTTTAAAAAGGGGGTAGTGTAACGCATATGAAGCTTCTAATGGTGTTGTTTGGCGTCGTCTCGGCTGATCGCAATTGTTATATTGTTCCAGAACATTTAATTAACTGATTGAAATTAGACAGGCTCTGTTGATGCTGAGAATACAGCACTGGGATTGGATTACCACCAGACAGTACACCTTTAAAAAGGGGGTAGTGTAACGCATATGAAGCTTCTAATGGTGTTGTTTGGCGTCGTCTCGGCTGATCGCAATTGTTATATTGTTCCAGAACATTTAATTAATTTCATTTCCCACATTACCGCAAATTTTCAGGTGTTAACATAAATTAAATGAACTGCGATTCACTAGGGACAGTTGCCCGACACGAAATAACATATTGATGCGACTTATATAATTAGAACCTACCTAACAAGTAATGGAATTGATCCTGGACTTTTGTTACCTACCTACTAATTATTTACGACGAATTAAGTAAATAAACAAATACGTAATAAATATTCTACGCACATTTCACATCAAACGCGATTTACATGCTTAAATTTAATTACTTTGGTAACTGTTTGTAGTCAACCGTAAGTATAGATTGCCGTTTGAGTTTCATTGCAAGAATTTTTCGCTAACCACCATCGAAATTGCTTTATTTTCTAATTTTCTGTGTTACACAGTGGTACACATACAGAGCGCTAGTAGAAGAATAAGGGCTAAATCCGAAGTTACGCAAACAGGAAACCGAATTTCACCTTTCGAATAAAAATGTTCCAAGATCAATCATTCCGAAAATAAGACTGATCACGTTCTGAGGCAAACCAAGCACAGGAGATGAAGTGAATGAATAGTGATACGCAATTTTTTCTTACTCGAGTCGTCGCATCCCACTTCCGCCTTTTTTTACTTTTGAGTTATAACACCATTCGACCTTTATTACCGCATATTTATTTTTCCGATCTTTCCTTAACGCAATATAAAGCATAACTACGGAAAGAGAAAATGGGGAGAATACAAAGTACATTAGCGAATTTAAAATTATTACGACGGATCTAATATGCAAGTTAGTACCCTTGTGAAAGTTATATCCAGTTCGGAATATAAAGATGAAGAATATAAAAAGTAAAGGTCCAAACCGCTACCGTTCGGCATGTCAAGTGGTTTTAATTTGATTTCATTTTTTGAATATTTGCGTTCAGGGGATAGGTGAATTTAATTCATATTAGGTACGTATATAAATAAAAGGGTCCTTGAAGCGTAATTTAAATGCAAATTAGTTATATCTTGAGTTGCATTCAATAAGAATGTATCTAATAAGTACACAAACATCGCCTCTCTCAAGTGCAACAACTGAAATAGACCTTCTTGCTGATGGTAATTTAATTTTGCTTTGTAAATCCGTGAGCCTAACTTGCTACCAAGTTTCGTATAGAGAAAAGTTCGTGTAGTAGGTACTTGTTGACCTATCCCACGCATTTGTGCGTAAAGTAGAAAGTGGCTACGCAATTATGTAAATCGAGCACTTACCTGTTATTTGGATGCCGTTTTCGCTTTTAAATGTATCCCAAAAGGCGAAAAAATTGTCCACTTCAAGATTAAGAATCTGTTGCTTGCCGATGGCCGTAATGTTTGGTAACTCAATGTTCGCGTCGGCCGGAAGAAGACAGCCGGCCAAAAATAATAAGAGACAACCGACGACGCTTCGTCGTGTCATGATTGAAAGTGCGTCTTTCGTGCTTGTGGTAGCGACGATTACTGAAAGAACCATAACCATCAGCTGAAGCAACTCTCATTGCTAGGGAGTCGTGTCGACTAGACACGCGCAAAAATCGATCCGAGCTTCTGTGTGGCACGCGCATAAGTAGATAAGTACAAAAGAAAAGATTTTTTATTGCTATTGCTATTATTTCATTCAGCTAGTTACGTGATTTAAGTTGGGAAAGTATCCTGTGATCGCAACAGTTGTCAGTCTATCTAATCGCAGCGCTTTCGCCTCGTCTTCAGGCCGCAACAGCGACAGATTGCCATTTTATTCCAAATTTAATTAAAGTGCAAAATTTGCAATTTTCCTTATTTAATCCTCGGATTAATTTTAAAAGTTTAGGGAAACTTTCCTCCATTTTATTATTTATGCATTTTCCTCAGATGAAAAGTGCGCGAAAAAAGAATTATTTACCATTAAGCTTTTTATTAATATCTAAAAGGTATTATCTTTCTCATTTCGTTAATTAAAATATAATTACGCTCCCTTCTAGATGTATTTGAAGCACTCATCGCACGCGCAATTAATTTCCAGTAATTAATCCCCACCTTTAAAAACGTTACACAAATACATACGGTAAACAAACAGGCAAATTTAGCTTTCATTAATTTAAACAATGGAAATTACCAATACTAAATTTCTAGTTGACATCACACTGTGATTCACTGCTGCTACATCATAGATACAAATGCTTATTCATGCATGGTAGCGAATTTTCCAAACTTAGTAACAGTTGGGTCCAAAATGTATATTAAAATACATATAAAGCGTATCTATCTATATTAAACTTTGTCAGCAAATTGCGGGCCCACGATTCGCTTGGCTGATCATGTCTATATAGTTGGAACGATTTCGATAATTGCGTTTTTTATTCCACATCAGTCTGCACGTGAAGTGGCAAATTTGCGGAAAATTGATAATGATTACTAAAATACTAATCAATTTTCGGAAGACGTAACGTAGCTTTGAGGGAAATTTCAGTGAGTAATATTGGTAGTAATACTATACAAAAATGTTGTATCTACTCCAAATGAGAACGATATTTTATAGTGGTCATGAATAATCAAAGAGTAAACCCTTATTTAATAAATGTAGCAAGCTGACTGGTTAAGTAGGCGCCATTCCGCACAGATCGGTGCAAGAGTTACCTCATACCAGTGGCGTAACTTCATTTTAGAGGCCCGTCTTCAAAAACATTTGGGGCCCTTTCCTTATATCAGCAATTTTTAAACGATGTTTATCTGTATATGTAGAAAATAGTGTCTTGATTTAGCTTTGCTGATTTTGCATTTTGGAATTCATTGGTTCACAGGTGCATTATAAAATTTAGCGTCACTGCATTCGTCAGAATCTAGTTGATTTTGTTCGAACTTTAATTGTCATGTAATATTTGTGCCATAACAAAAGGTAATAGTACTTAAATTTTATTTGTAACTCTTCGCTTTATTGTGACTTCAGCTATTTGTAACTAGGGGTAGGTAACCCCTGAATTTGTTTGTTATTCAATTGTTTCACTTTAAATGTTATCCTTATTTTGATTTGTTTAATATTACTCTTTGATATTGGCCAGTTCCTTCGATGTTTAAACTCGTTTAGTTTGATTAGCGACTTCAATTCTTTGTGTATGAATCTGCCTTTTTTTAAATGTCTGTTACTCCGTGCAGAGGTAAATGCTGGAGCTCGTGCTGGAGTCTTAAAATTACTTAGCGGCATTCATCTCGAAATACAACTTCAGTCTAAGGTTACCGTATCCAAGACCTCCAGATACCTTCTGGATTGGAGAAGGTCTCGCTAATTAACAAAGTAGGTATTTCAGGTACTTTATATAAGAGACTTCGGAATGTTATATTTAACAAATGGGCAAGGAGATTGTTCACCTATATTTACCCTCCATTAACAATGATTCAGAATTTTCTCCGGACTGTAACTCTAAACTATAAAAGGAAGTATGTGCATGGCCCTTCGTTTTTTTTTCAATTTTTTTCAGAATTTTTTATAAACGAATTAAATTTGTGTACATTTTTTGCCGGGGCCCCTTTTTAGTCGGGGCCTGTCCTCATTGTGTACCTTTGAGGCATTGTAGTTACGCCACTGCCTCGTACGTGCTCTGGTCACGATCATAAGGGATGCTATAAGTAGATCATATATGATATAATATGATAACATTGGTGAGTTTGGACTTGTGAGTGTCTTCCACGTGTAGGCGGTGAGTGTATTGTATAGGCCATCGTACTGGCCTTGCTTGGTTGTTGGGCTTTTGTAAAACCTTGGCAGATATCCGGATAAATTGCTGATTTTTTATGAGGAATTCAAAAATGGCATCCGAAAAGATAGTGCCATTTGCAATAAGAAAGTTCCGGTATCGCTCTGATACAACCGGAAAAGCGGCCATCTTGAAAATATGTTTAAATGATTCCTTTTGATCGATTGTTCAAAAAAGGTAATGGGTCCCGAACTAAAATTCCAAACCGTTCCTGAGATACTTTTAATGGTCCACTTAAAAACAGAAACATGATAGAAAAAAGTAACTTTTAAAAACGTTAAGTTGCCCCCCCCCCCTTTTTTGAAAATTTGTCATGGCTTAACCGTGGCGCTAGCTTTAATTCAAGTGACGCATTTGAGCGAATATCCAGATGTATCAGATGGCATAGATACCAGCGACAAAATATGTAGTGTGGGAGGGGGGCTACATATACTTGGCCCCTCCCAAATGTGTTTTCGGATTGCTAAAAAACGATAATAATGTAAGAGTTATTATCGGCGGTGCCTGTGAGCACATAACGAGCGCATTACTTTATAATAAAACGACCATCAAATTTCTAAGTGGGGGGGGGGGGGGGCAGGTTAAAGCTACTAACTAACCGCACTTAGGTACAAACTAAACGGACTACGCCCTACGGAGAATGACGTGCCGGAAAAGCCGAGATACTCACGATTGGAGTGGAAGTGGCTGCTTAGAGTTGGGGGGGGGGGTTACTCTTTGTAGTGTAATAATATGAGCTTGTTAAAAACTGTATGATTGTGTAAAATTCAATATCCAGGATATCCGTCGATATGTAATGAAATTGGCTATTACAGCAATGTAGACAAGTAAGTAGCAAGGTTGGCAAACTCGCAGACATTAACTTGACAGGTCATCGGGTTTGACGACGATTGCTGTTGAAGAGTGTAAAACTTGCATCGAACCAGTGAAGTTGGAAATAAACTCTCTTCCCCAAATGCCTACATTTATTACTAAATAATCCCAACCCCACAACTTCGAAGACCCCCTTACAGGAGCCAGTATTCAATTAATCATGTTTTAGGCAACCTTAGTGAATAGTTTCCGGCGTTTAATAGTAATATTCGAGGAAATAGAAAAAAATATATTATAGTATTTCGATTAAGTAGTTGAATGGGTTGCTGTAATTTGCGCCACTGAACATCTAAAAAATTGATGTATATGTTCTTCTCTACAATTTTTCTGTCTTGACATTTTTTCTTAAAATGCTTAGTTTTAGAGTTATTAATCAAAATTTCAAAAAAGGTAGATTTGCGCCACTTAGGGGTGGTTTTAGGGTGACGGGCTCAACGCATGGGCGCTGGGGTTTCAGACGGTACCTTGCCAAATTTCAACTTGTCTCTAATTTGTTGAACGTCATCCTGTATGGTCCCTGTACTATTTAATCAAGGGCTGAAACAGAAGACGTTAGGTGCACTTTTTTTATAATTTTTGTTACGCATGGATTAAGATATGTATTAGGTATATACCCTGTACATAAAGTCCGGGAACACTTATTTATTTCACAAGGACGTGCTACAGAAGAGGACAGATGTTTCATGTCATCAGATATCACTCCGTGTGACACATTAAAGATGTAAGTACCGCCTTTTCCACGTGATCTAAAAGAGGAGGGAGAGAATACGAGAAGCGACTGCCACACTGATTTGCTGCATAACCGTAAATGTTGATAGGAACTGCCTTGTTGTGGTATCGGAACTATAAAAACTTCTAGCGGACCTGAAGCGAGGTAGTTGATAGTTTCTATTTATACTTTATGTCACATAGGTAGGTATCAATGTAAATTTGAGGAAGAAATACGAAACAGTTCAGCGTCCAAAAGAGAAGGCATCAGAATATATAACGGGCATTTTAACAAAAACTTCCACTATACACCAAGGGTACATTTTGAGCCAAAACCAGCCATTGTATATCCAAGCAGGAATATAAGACCAAGAAGACCAGTACCAAGAAATTCTCAGTTCAAAACCTAGAGAATCCAATCCATGGAGGGGGCAAGGAGTCATCTTAAGCACAACTGCCATCAAACGTTTTGCTCACGATGTGGGAAATATGGTGTATTATCTCAAAATTGTTTTTGTAGGTTTTAAAAAAATGAGTTTCGCCAGTGAGGAACACAAACATACTGTTACCAGCCAAACAACCCCAACGATCCACGATTACTCATGGATGTAATCGTGTACAACCACGTGTGTCCCGTTTTAATAGATACTGGGGCCACTTGCAACTGCATGGGAACAAAAGTGTTACACAACAGCATATCTTACTGGTTATTAAAGAAGGTACTGGTGTACAGCTAGCAGAAGGAACCATAGTTCAAACACTGGGGTGTGACCAGTTTCCATGTATCATGACACAAACCAAAACACTAGAGTGGATTCCTGCCAACGATAACCGCTAACATCATCAAAGGACACGATTTTTTGAAGAAAGAACATCCCATTATTGACCCGTACCAATTGGCGTCCAGGCCAGGCCTGACCGGGATAAGAGCACCTGACCAGGAACAACAGTAGCAGCTCAACCAGTTTCTGGAACAAGAGTTGGAAACATTTAAAACATCACCCGGTAGACAAAATTTACTAAAACATACCATTACCTACTCTTAAACCATTCTTATCCACGAAACCCAGGAAGTGCCCCAAATGCTCCAAGATGGCATCATCGACCCGTGAAATAGTCCTTGGAGTTCACTCAGAGTGCTGGCGAGGAAAACTTCAGGAAAATACCGGTTTTGTGTAGACTACCTAATAGTTAACTATTAACGACGCATATCCTTTACCATTCGTGCAAGGTATTTTAAGCAAACTAAGGTTATATGAGCACCCTTGATTTATAATCGGTATACTGGCAGGTATCGTTAAGCGAAGATGGAAAACCTATTATTCCCAGAAGATACGAAAACGAGCCTAAACTGGAGCTAATGGGCGCCGTTGATGTAACCGAAAATATACAATGCAACTGGTACAAGAAGTTATTAGAAGAAATAACCGTAAGTATAGATTTAATTCGTCCATTTTCCAGGTCCAGTCAAGGAAAAGTAGCGGACGTTTGAAATTTGAAGTGAGGTCGAACAGCGGTTTCTTTCAGTTTAGGGTCTGGATTGATTTTTTTTCGGTTGCTCAGTTTTTCTAATTTGGTTATGCAAAATATCTTTATATCTTTATATTTTCTTAAATTGCTGTATGTCGGCGAATGGTACTGAAATACCATCTTGACTTATTAACGCTGGCGACGCGGATGAGGCGGATGTAAACGATTAGTTCGGATTACAGGGGACTTTGTATATTTATGTCGCTGTCGAGGCTGATACGTAGCGTCATCAGTATTTTTCTAAGTTCTAATTGGATGAAAAAATTAGTTTTATTAGGGAAGAAAGTTGCGTCCCGAAATGGGTGTCCCGCAAAAAAGAAAAGTAGCGGGAGGTTGGACGTTCGGGGAGAACCGAACATCTAACCGTGAGATAATTCGCAGCGAGCCGCGAGAGAATCAGAATGGAACGGCTAGTTAAACTAGCTGTAACTGTAGTTTTATACGTCGGTAATACACTAATACTCGAGAGCTTGATATGTATCGGAGAAATTTTGTGCGCCTACGTTTGCGAATCAAAAACTATTACGAAAATTCGAACAATAATCGTTTTAGTTTTTAGTGACCATCATCCACAACGGATAAGTTACGGTTTAGAAGCTATTACGATAGATACGAACAATAGTGGAAGTTTTAATCCAAAAAGGATTAAAATCGTGTGACCTTAAACCAGGTTGAATTGCGAAACAACGGATGATATTCGCTAGTACGAACAACGGCCCTGAAAACCGTATTATCGTAATATTTCAAACGGGAATGGACTTATAATAAAAACGTAATTCGTCGCACGTCTGAAGCAGTCGGTAATATCCTTCTATGAAACTGACTCTTACTTCGGATAGAGTGACTGTGTTTAAAACCAAAAAGCCATTCATTATTCGAGACATGATTTTGTATAGACTGTTCTATTAATCACTCGGATCAATAATTTTGGATTAGCGCAATGGATCATTCAATACTGCGTAGTAGCACGCCCTAGGTCTTACCATTAGTTTACTGTATAAATGGATACGTATTTTATTTCGCAATGGGCCATCTGCAAGTATTATATTTGAGAAGGTGCATTTTCGTGTGAGTCGCATTGGCACGTAAACTTCAGCGACAGCAAATTAATTTCGTTTTGCGCACGATGTAAAGTTGGTCACAAAACGCGTTACGTGTTTGAAGGCCGCACATTTTTATCATTTTTAATCTTTGTAGCACTTACCCGATTATCTATTGATCTCCTTGGCCTACGGAAAGCTGAAGTCGCAAATGGCAAGTATTGGAACCTATTCAATCTGGAGCAGAACGTAAGCCAAATTAGTCAACTTTTGTCAGTAAGCCAAGGAAAGAACTTCATTTACCAACCGATACGAATCTTGACCTAGGGGAATTCGCAACCAAACGAAATCTACGGATCGTCGCCACCACATGCTAATACAGATTAGAACATATTGCGAACTTTGTTATTCTATTCTAATCAAAACGTCATGAATCTTGGCGGTATAATAGCAATTGTGTTTTCAAATAACTCGTTATTTGTATTGATTTAAGCAGTTTACATTTTAAACGAACTCCTAAGGTAATACGGTAACGCGTAAAATTTCAATGAGTGAAATTAATTAATCGAACTTAACTGGGGGGAAGTTTTAGTTGGATTATTTACTTTATCGTATGAGTGGTTGTTTATGATACTTCTTCCATTTAACTACGCCTTAGAAGTAAAATTATAGAATTTTCAACATGATAAAACGAATGTAAACTTAGTCGTGAAAGTGATCCCTTTTTCTTTATTACGCAACTGAGTCCATAGAGATCTATTAATTTTCACTTTGACTATAATTACATGACCCCAAATCATGAGAAGAGGGTTAGCATCTTGGTGTATGGAAACAAGAAGTAGTTTATAATTTTGATTCAATATATACCCAATTTTCGGTTTTAGTATCGGCCAGATTGAGCAGTTCAGCTTTTCTAGGTTAAAGAACAAATAATAATTAATTTTTACCTCTGTGAGAGTAACAGGGTAAGATTGAAATTGTTTGATTCGATTGATCTACTCAGAGCAACCCACTTTTTTATAAATTTGAAAGCAATCAATTTAAATTTTGTAACTAACTGTTACAGATGACCGTTACAGATCTGGTTTTGTTACACACTTAACACATAACATGGTTTTAATTTTCCTTTATTGGTACACCAGAAGCGATTTTTTTCCCTATAACTTTTGAGTAAATCCCTAACAATAGATAAAAAATATTTATATCACCGTGTAGTAACGCTACTTTTTTTTCAAAAACGCGCTAATAACGATAGACTATAAGACCAGATAGTTGTTTCTAAACCTAGGTATCATCGCAGGCTGCAGTAATTAATATTAATAAACTTGTAACAAATATAGCAAACGCGCTCCTGGGTCACTGAATATTTAATCAGTACTCTCTTAGGTGATTATAAACAAAATACTGAAAACAGAATTGGACAGACAGACGGACGGTACAGAACGTCCAAAATTATGAACTTGCTAGGAGCTAGTTAATAAGCACGGACAGACATTTTAAAATCTGAACGTCGTATGTAATGACGTGTTATTGTCGCTATAGTTTTTTTAAATAATTTATTTATTTAATAAGTTTTAATAGAAATGTGCATTTTGTAATCTTCTCTCATTCAACACAATTAAATTTAACCGCATATTCAACGCACGCTTCCCAAATTTCGCAACTCTTATTTAGTAGCAGAGAAAATCTAACCACATAAGATCAGGGATTTATATTAAAACATCCGTAATGACACACAGGAAGACAGGTGACAAATAGAGAATACCAACCAAACCAAACCACGCAGAAACGTAATTGGCTGGGTCGAAACGCAGTAAGGTTGTAAATACTGGCAGATGATAAAGAAATAAGTCACAGGCGTTGGTACCTACACTTTGCACCCAAAACGAAGTAAATTGTTGTTTACATGCTAAGTAACTTTATAACACGGATTCGGGCGAGCGGATTCCCAACATGACTATAAAACGGAAAAGAAATGAGACAAGATAACGAGAGAGGAAAAGGAAGGAATTGGCTAAACGAAGCTATGTACAATCCCCGTTAACCTCGCCATGCCGACAGTGCAAATCGTTTATTGCAATAATACTAACAGTTTCATTCACTAGAAATGTTAAATGAAAGATCTCATTTTTCTAGTAAAGCATTTCTCAAGGATCTTACTTCTCATTAAAATAAATTAAATATTAAACATTGTGACATTGAATTTTATGATTACAATAATTCTACAATTTGCACACACTATGTAATTCCCCCAAAAAGTGTAATTAAACTATGGGACTGAACGAACCCATGCGAATAGCTACGAAAAAAAATAGATTATTGTTAGATAAAAATTAAAAGAAACGTCAATCAAAGTGTATGGTGGGAATCATTCATTTGCGTTCATTAAGTATTTTAATCACCACTCAATATTATTTGTATTCAAAGATCCCTGGCTGGATGATGACACATAAGTCAAACTTAAATATCGCGATGAGTTTGACGAATAAGGTAATTTGTCGTGCTGTAAGTAAGAAAGCCTCGTGAACTTTTAACCATTTATTTATGCATTTCTTTGCACATGGTTTTGTTTGCACATTTAGCCACACTGAGGTCCTTCGTAGGCCCACGTTTACAAGAGAAGATATAAAGAAGGGAAATTGAAGGGGACTAACTTCACGGGAGACAATCCTTCCCCTAAATATAAAGATAAATTTTCTAATTGAACTTCTTTTGTTTTCACATTGCTGGCACACTTCTATTTCTCGTTTGCACACATCCATGTGTTGTGTAAGTAATGATATTTAAAATAGTGACGAAACGGAAGTGTTATAACGGAAGCAGAAGCAGAAATAGAAAAGAAAATATTTTTTTACGGAAGTGGAAGCAGAAACGGAAACGTAAATGTGAAAGGAAATAAAGACAAACTAGTCGCAATACATCTGACTGCCGACTCGCCCGCCCGCTGCTCGCGGCACGCACCCTTCGCCCAATCAGAGCGCACAGCGCATTTTGCCATATTAAAAAAAATCCGGTAAACTTCCGTTATTAAATCGTGAAATCGGAAACGGACGCGGAAATTAAAAAATATGCAGAACATTCGCACTTTCGGAAGTGGAAGCAGAGTATTTCAAAACAGATTCATCCGATTATTTCCTTTCCAGTTTTGCATATTTTTAGCGCATTTTTTTTAAATTAAAAAAAAGTCCTATTGTTTGCGTCCGTCCGTCTGTCCGGACCCACTTTTGCCGTTTTGAACTACTTCTAGAAGAATGGTCCTAGAGTGCTGGAATTGTTTGCAGTAGGTAGCCTTGAAGGTGTGCCAGACGGCCATCAAATTTCGCTGTCCTCGCCCCCCCCCCCCTGAATTATTTTCTGAGATGCTGTTTTTGAAAGTAAAACGTGCATAATTTTTACATACAACAACGAATTGGTCTCAGATTTTGCATACGCATGCCTTTAGTGGTGTCAAGTAAAACTTATGAAAAAGGGAGGGGGAAGTAAACACATGTTCTACCCTTCATGGTATTCTAATGAAAGGTCTCATCGAAATAAATTGGTTTGTACAAACTATAACTTTCCCGTTCTCTTTTTCGAGATCAGTGAGCGACGGGGACGGCGAGGGGGAGGGGGGAGGAATAGAACTAGTTTTATCCTTCACGGTACTCTAATGAAAGCTCTCAACGAAAGGAATTAATTTCTACCAACCATAGCCCTCCTCCTCGGCCGCTGATCGTGATCGGGTATATTCCCTTCTACCTCAAGAACTAATTGTCGGAAGAGGTACTCACAAAGGGCGATTGAGACGTCTGCAAGAAATATATCCATTTTGTGATGTCAAAACAAAAGCTATTTCCGTTTAAAAAAATACGCTTTATCTGCACAACAGTTGTGCACAGTATATACTTGTTTTCATTTATTGTTAAATCAATGTATCATCAAGGACTAATTATGTAAACAAGTTTATCGAAAAGGTGTAGTAAATATTTAAATGCAGATGCACAAATACCTACATGTTCCGTTTATTGCATTTTTCTATAAAGACATCTTTTGTAAATTACCTGGTTCTAATGTAATTAGTAGCTAATATAAACAAATTCTTTGCAAAAAATAATTGCACATTAGTGTATTCTTTATACTTGTGCATGAACCATGAAGGTTTTTTTCTGAACAGACAAGGCTGCTAGTGCAAATGTAAGGAACAGAATAATCTAGTATGTCTATATTGCATTGCATTATCTTCCTATCCTATGTGTGGCTGGGAGCAACATGTCATTCCATCCATATAATATTCTGTTTATGTGGATCGTGGATCAGTGGTAGAGCGTTGAGCTACATAGCCGGAGGCCGTGCGTTCGAACCTGGGCTGAGATCGGAATTTCCTTAGATCCATTTCAAGAATTCTGCCATCTACTCCGAATTAGGTTTTCCTGCAGTCTTCCTAATTCGTAAGGTAAATATGGAGTAGTACAGAACAACTTAAAACCTTCCGCCGGGACACCTCTAAAAAGCATTATGCGGGTCGCTCTGTAATTGGGCGCAAGTCTGTTGAGGGCCCAGAACAAGAGAGACAATAAATAAATAAATAAATGAATAAATAAATATGGGCATTGAGCAATAGAGTTTATAGGTTTAGGTCTGTAAGTATAAATTTTGGCATCTTCTGTACGCGTGCGGCATCATAATTTCGCTTTATTGTCCTTAATTCAGTTATGAAATTAAAAGTTTGTCACCCCGCAATTTTAATTTTTACAAACCTCCTAAACCTACACATCTTTGCCGCTACTTAGTAATGGAAGTAAAAAAAGTTGATGCGAAGTATGCGATATTCCATCGAAAGGTTCTTTTGTGCACCGCTGGAACCTAATTAAATCAGCTCGCATGCGGACTTTTAATCCGGCTCATATTCAACAGCACTGATCCTTGGACTTATAAAAATCGATTGGTGAAGGTTTGACATAGCTGTCTCTTTTGGTTGTCGAATTAGACGAGGAACAAACTGACAGACGGACTAAACCATCACACGTATTTATTTTTTTTTCTCTTGTTTTGGGCCCTCAACAGGTTTTCGGCCAATTACAGAGTGGCCCACATAATGATTTGTAGAGGTGCCCCTGCAGAAGGTCTTAAGTTGTTCTATCTATACTGCTCCGGTATTTACCTTACGAATTAGGAAAGCTGCAGGAAAAGCTAATTCGGAGCAGAGTACTCGAAACTAATATAAGGAACTTTCCATCCCTCTCATTTCGCGTATCTCCAAAGGCAAAATGGAGTTTACCGTCCGCAATTAAATGGTTTATCCTTCCTCTAATTCACAGTACTACTTATCGCGAAATTTCGAAATTTACAGCGATTTTCCTTTGTTTACAAAAATCAACCCTTAAATTTGTAAAGTTAGGTAACTTTCGCGATCAAATTTTTGTAGACTACCTACCTTTTCGCCCGAACTGTCGTCCTTCTTTTTCTTTCCTCTTTTTCCAAACCGCCCGCTAGAAAATCCGAAATGGAACCATCGAAACTCGTTTGTTTTCACCTAAACTCGGGACGTCCATTTGTTTTACGCAACCAATCGAAATCTACTATCCTTGCATGGAAGCCGGTGCGCCTAGCAAATTCGACAAGGAACCAACGAAATGGGATAAATCGTGTAAAATGTTAGTTAACAGTTTTGGTATCTATAACACCTTCTTCACAACTTAGGCGGGTGCTATTATCCATTAAGCGTGTGTCGTACGCGTTCTGATCTAATTTGAAGTCTACCATCCGCACAAAGCAGTACATAATATGATACATTGCGAGACCGTAATTCACCCAAAATTTTGTTAAAGCAGCTCTGCAATAAAAAATAGTTCCCGTCAAATTTTATACGAACAAATTTCAAAAAACTGCACAACTCCAAAGAAATGAATTGTTAGACCCACATAAAATCGTTCTGATTGCCATCAAATATCGCTGTCTCAAGGGAGTCCCCTCTCATGAATTATTTCCTGAGATGCTATTGTTGAAGGTAAAACGTGCATAACACTTACATGCGACAACCAATTGGTCTCAAATTTTGCATTGCATACGCGCATGCCTTTAGTGGTGCCAAATAACACTTTTGAATATGGGGGGAGGGGAGGGGTGAACACGTGTTCTACCCAACATGGTATTAGGTGTCGGAACACATAAAGGGCGAGTGGAACGTCTGGACTAGACGAGACGAGTAGATTTACTGATAAGATCAAAACGTTTTGTGCAAATATCTGCAGAACGGAGTATCGGAGGAGGGTACTCTCAAAGGACGGAAAAATAGTCTAGACAAGACACATCTACTGGCGATGTAAAAATTTGATTGTGAATATCTCGAAAATGTTGGAGGAACGTACCTACAAAGAGAAAATGGAGAATTGCTGTAAGGGTTTGATTCTTCTTCTGTTTAGAATAAAATCAACATTTTTTTAAAATTTGCGTATGTTAGAGTAAGAATAGGTTGATAACGTGTTTCAAATTTAGGCAGTTTTGATTGAAATCGTTAAAACGAAATTAGTACAACCAAAGAGTATACAACGAAAACTAAATAGCTGCCACGCTCAGAGTGAGCTATTTATTTGGTAAAACTCAATTAAGATTTTAAGTACTTGTGAAAGATATTTTCGCTTTTCGTCAAATCGACACTTTTACTTTTCACCACCATTGAATCTAAATTCGAACTAAAGATGCTATATGCTGCCAAATGAAGCGCACCAAAAAACCACTTTCAAGTTCATCGCGGTTTTATCAGCGTTATGCACGAGCTGCCCAAATTTAACGCACAAACGCGCACGTTACGCACTCCCGCACCATCACTTGTAGTTTTAATTGTGGTCATTAGAAGACCTCCCCTTGGTTTCTTGGGCCGGAATTAATTACCACTAAATTGCTCCTTAGGTCTATTGTAAACTGGAGCACCTCAACCTTTTATCGGATTAAATCGGGTGCACTTTCAGTGCAACGCTGGTTTATTTAGGACGATGCATTTGAATTTAAAAGTAGCATTTACATACAATCAAGAGACTGTCTTATATGATAAGGACGAGAGAGTATTGTTTGAATCGATCCGGATGCAAAGCAGCAGTTGCGGTGGAAGCGTGGTTAAATTCCGGGTTGTAGTAATAATACCCGATCCACTTTATCTATGTGTCTTTTGTGGTTTCCGGAAAAAATGTCCGGTTCCGCATGCAAATATACCTAAATATTTTAACGAGAAAATATGAATGACACTGGTCAGAAGTTTTCCACATAAATCTCCGGAATTTTAGGCTTAAGCCGGCATCATCTTTGTTCAAGTTTCCTTGTATAAAATAACGTATGGTAAGGGAGCTTTTATATAAGTTTAAGGGTAGATCAATTGATTGATAGTTTAATACAAGCGTTTCACGAAAACTTTTTTTGTATTTTAGATGGAGTTGTCGTTTCTGCATACAAAGTGCTTTGGGAAACTTTCAGGTAGACTTACCACTTTAAAGCGTTTTAAAGATATTCCAACAATAAGAAGAAAAATATTTTAGGAAAATTATAAGTTGAGAAATCCTCAACGCTCTTTGCATTTCGATTGAAAGAGATTCTTAAAGCATTAGACGTCACCCTCTTGAAATGTATTCTCGTTTTATTTTTGTATTGAAAATAACGACTACCCTCGCTATAGCGAAATCCCAACTTGGTAACTTGATATTCCAAAACTTTTATAAAGAACGAGCCAGTATTTGTATAAACATGAACGGAAATCTATAATTTACATAATTTACAAGCACAATTTGAAATTTTCCTAGCCAGTCAAACTATTAGTACCCATTTAGTAATCGTTCTTTCCTACTTGTCATATACAAATTATGTAGGTAGATACAGAGGGATGAAATATTGTTATAGTGGTAAGGGCGGGGTACTAAAGGAGGGGAGTAGCTAATTAAATGGGGGTAATTGTTGGTTAGAGCTCAATTATTAAAACGCGACAAATCTACTGTGACCTCACCTTTCATTAAAAACGCTGCTCTCTAATGTACACGAAGTGCCATTAGGGGTGGCGTGGCAGCATTTAATCTGACTGGACGTGCTTTGCGCTTAAGGGTCGCATAAACATATCCGCGATCATCGCCAATTAATTAGGTAACTCACCGGGGGCCTTAGCGCTCCGAGCTCTCCTGGATGTCAAAACTCCCCAAATGAGGTATACTACGTTCATGATGATTTAAGATGAAGCTTAATATTAAGAAAGTGGTACTAGGATCCTAGGCCAATAAGACCTATCACCCTACGTCTATGTGTCTCGCATTGTTTATACCATAGTGTAATATGCTTATACTTACAGCCTTTGAGCCCACAATGTTTACAAATGGCGACCGAAATGCTTATTACCTCCAAAAGCTAACCGGATCCAGCTTAATTTTTAACTCGAAATGTGGCACATGATCAAACGTCTAGGGCAGGGCCCCTGACGTTAGTTGTAAAAACGAATAAAACGATATGACCTGTAGTAGAGAAAGAAAACATAATGAAACACTATATGATGGCGTAACACAGGGTCCGGTAGTGAAACGGGGAAAAAAAAAAACTTTCAAAGCCTTAATTATTAATATTTATTAAACTTTTTTACACAAATGTAATCTAAATTAGTAGAAATTAATGAGGATATATTTTTTGAAAACTATATCTGTAAGATGGCGTCCTTTGTTTCAAACACATTCTTGAAGTCTTTTGGTGAAGGATCCCTGACTCTGCGAACCTAATACAGTTCGATCTTTCGCTGTATCTGTTGCCTACTCGTCTCGTGCGGATTACAGTTCTTAGCATCTTAGCAATCCGAGTAGGGGCCCTCTCATTAACATTTCCACTATTTAAAATATGTTCTGCTTGAGCGATATAGTTCGTTTCGCCAATAATTTAACATTTCTCATTAGGTAGTTAAGTAGCGGGAATTCGCACTGCGACATTTAAAACAATAGGACAATAGTCCCCATTTTATTAAAAGTCAGCGGTTCTCAATAAAATTTCAATGTTTCAAATGCCAAATTGGGGAAACTACTTGGAATCCTAACTCTACTCCTAAAGTGTCGGAAAAGTATAAAAGTTTACCGAAGGTGAAGCTCAACTTATATGCCGCCGACGTCCAAACTTTAAACTGTAATATCTCGAAAATTTAAGTGGTACATACAAAAGCGAAATGGATGAGGTGTATCGGTGACGGTGTCAAAACTTAATTGACGAATATCTGAAAAACGGGGTGTCTGAAAAAGATACTCACAAAAGGCAATTAGATCTTGAGGAGACGTATTTTCAAATGTTGGGTCGAACCTTCAAATGCAAATATCTCAAAAACGAAAAAAAGAAAATGACAATGAGTAACAAAGTTTGGATTAACGTGAAATGCCTCAAGATGTGAGTGTGCCTTGAAAATTGTTCTTTACATTAATATTGTGTACAATTAGCGATTTTGATAAATGCTAAAATGCAATCCCTAATTTCACGATAAGCCAATTTTGGACTCGAGTGGATTGTGCTAGCAAAATCCATCCATAAATGTTGTTTAATTTTCTTGTACCTAGTGGTTTTACTTCAACCGCCGTTATTATTATTATTATTATTATTCTTGCTCAACATGCTAACGGAAATAAAAACCTTAATATTGTTGTTACTGATTTTGAATTACCCTGACGGCCTGACGGTTTGCATAGCGAGTTGCAATAGTTGATCTAAATCTGACATTTTTATGTGCTGCATAGCGTTAATTCTAATACGAAAACTATACGAGTTATGGACATCGTAGCAGTTTTCATTATGAACAAATAGGGGTTGGTTGCATATTCTATATTTCTATACAGATGATCTGAACTGACACTTTTTTCTAAAAGAATTACGGACTTCATTCTCACAACATTTCTGTGCAGGATGTCAAGTGAAAAGTGGGTTTACGTCGTAGTAAAAATCTGGCATTAAAATTCGTGCGGAGTAACATATATTTTACACACCACCACGGATTCGCAAATAAATGTTAGTTTCAGCACGTTTACTTTCTCGCGATTTCAGCTTGCACACATTATATGAATGCAAACATTGACACGTACGTTACATCTTACTGAGTTTAGATACCAGAAGTAGGTATATACCAGTATGCATTGTGTATGACCTTATGCAATATGAATAGGATATCCATCGTCGAATCATCTATCAAAAGTAAACTTATGGTCTTGAAACTGGTCGATAACACTACTTTACCATCAAACTTCTACATTTTACAATTAGATGATTGCGGGTTATGCTAACTAATTAATCCACTACAGGACTTGTAAGGGCGGTTACATTCAATAGTTTCAATATTACATTTCCCTTCACCACTATTTTTCTAATAAAGAGAAGTGTCAAATATAATGGGAAACCTCATACCGCATTTAACTTTTGAGTAATCTCGATATCGAGTTTATGAAAATCTGCACAAATAACTCCCAATATGCAGTCGAGGCGTATTTTACAATCATGTTTATTGTTGTTTATGTCCACAGTCCACTGCAACCCAAAGTCTACGGATGCCTAAAACTGTTCCTGATGAACTCTCTCTCATGAACTCTTTCTGAAGAGCTCCTCCTGGCGCACTCTTCCTGGAGATTTGTTCCCGAAGACCTCCTTCTGAAAAACTCTTCCTGAAGAACTCTTCCAGAAAAACTCTTCTTGAAGAACTCTTCCTAGCTTCCTGATGAACTCTTCCTGTTCTGTCTTGCTTTTTTAGCGCATTTTCAACGAAGTTGGGTGCAGCCACTTTCTCTGTCCGTCCGTCTGTCCAAAGACTTAACTAATCCTACTGTTTTCAAGAGCCAAGGAAAATCTTGACACTTAAACTGCGCAATAGCAACTTCCTAATTTATTAATATATTTTGTTGAAAGTTTAACCACAGATACTTCTGGTGAAGGGAAATATATCGCTTATAGTAAAAATCGGTTGTGCGCATGCGCAGACTGCGCAATGGCAACTTTCTTATTGCGCAATGGTAACTTTCTTATTTATGGAGATATTTCTTTGAAGTTTTAATCAAAGTTGTTTTAGGGTAAGCAAACGTATCGCATATTGTAAACATCAGATTAATGCGCGCATGCGCAGGATGCGCAATATCAACTGTTATTTATCGAGATATCTTTTTGAAATTTTAATCACAGATGCTTCTGTTAAAGATAAACATCTGATATTGCAAAAATTAGATGTGCGCATGCGCAGTCAGTGCAAACTTCTTTATTTATCAAGATATTTCTTTGAAATTTTAACCATAGATGCTTCTAGTAAAGAAAACATATCACATGAAGTAAAAATCTAAAACTACAAATGTCATTAGGAAAAGCAAACATATCGCACATAGTAAAAATCAAATCCACGCATGCGCAGACTGCAAAATGCCAACTTTTTTACTTATGAAAATCTCTCTCTCTTTCTAAAGTTTAACAATAAGCGCTTCTAGTAAAAACAAACATCGCATACCTATAGCATAAATTAAATGTGCTTATGCGCGAACTGCGCAACGCCAACTTTTTTGTTTATGGAGATTTTCTTTGAAATTTTAACAATATATGCCTTTAGTAAAGAAAATCACATCGCACATCGCTAGGGCCTTTTGGGAAGTACTGTTCATTCATGGAAAATGCGCTGAAATTACTCGCCTTAGATCGAAAACCTTTTTACTTGTTTTTGGTTAAGTTAGTAGAGCAGAAGTATTTGGTTGTGTCATTTATTAATTAATTTCGTTGCGGAAACTGCTTTAATGAATTTATGTGTTCTTTGCGTTCCGTCTTGGTCGATTTCGTTGAGAACGCAGCAAAAGCGCTACCTACCTCAATACGCATTGGCAAGGTACTAATCTACGTGCGAAAACTTTTTTCGGGAACAGTTGAGCCGTATCAAGGAGTCTGTGGATAGGATATTGGGTATGCCCTTAACCTAAGCCCTTAACGATTTGGTAAAATGTTTTTTAAAATTTCTACCCCAAGATGGCGTATTCGCGTTCGGCGAAATTGGGTATTTGATGGTATTAACAAAATGAATCAGCGTACCACAATTAAAATGAAACTTGTTAATTACGTATTGGTTTTTCATATTTTCCCAAAAAAGATTTCTCACTATTTTCGGAAGTTCATCGCCATTTGTGGAGACAGGGTCACTTAATCCTGCACGATTGCGTCGTCCGGCTTATACAGATGCACATTTCCGAGCATTACCTCCTGGAAACAAGTCTCTATAGGTACATCGATCTATGAGCACATGGCGTCTGTAACAAGTTTCCGGTAAGAATCATATTGCAGCATGGAATGTATTAAAGGAGCAATTGTATCCGTAGCCCCTTCAACATTGCAATAATGGACAAAAGCAGATTGTGCTCCTAGACGAATGATCGCGGAAGAACCCGCAATCCTATGCTAACTGAGATCCAATGGAATCATCAGCTATTCAAAGGCAAAGAGCCAGTTGCTTACTCATCTCGTGCGGACTGCAGCTTCTGTATCTTGGCATATACGAGAAGGGGGAAGATATTCCAAAGTTTTAAGACCTAGAGAAATTTGTAATATTTTGTTGAATAAAAATACACATTAACAAAACATAAAATATATTAAAACATGGGGTAAACAATTTATAAGCCTATGAAGGATCACCAAGTACATCGCTGACCTCTGAGATTGCGTTATCACCACTGAAAAGGAATTTCACATACCGGGTGCATATTTTAAAACCGAACGTAGGAAATTAACATGCGAAAAACGTTTTTTGCCGATCGTTGCTCCCCATGTTAACTTAGAGGGTTTGTAATGACACCAATCAAAAGAAGATTTTTTTTCTCATCTAATGATATACGAATTAGCTTATTTTCAGGTGTATTTCTCATTATTTTATCAAAAATTCGGCAATAAATCCAATTAGCAAAATCATGTTAAGCCATGGAAATTTCCTAACGAATTGAAACAGGTTTTCACATGCACGGAAAACAAATATCGCGTACTAGAGTAAATATTTCCGCTGTACACGTTGTTTATTATAAATACTTTTTCCTCAGTGAACCGCATTTTACAAAAAAATTAATGCCAGGCGTCATATAAACTGATATTGATTTCGACGTTTGAATCTGCTTTTTGTCTTAGTCATGGCTAAACATGATTTTGGTAACTGGATTTCTCGAGTTTTTGCTAATATAGTGACAAATACACCTGAAAATGAACTAATTCGTATATCATTAGACGAGGAAAAAACCTTCTTTCGATTGGTGTCATGATCAACCCTCTAAGTTACATGGGGAGCAACTACCTACAAAAACCCCTTTTCCCATGTTTATTCCCTATGTTCGTTTTGGGAATATTCACTCGGTATATAAATATTAAAGGTTCGGTAGTAAATTAGGTATATCCGAAAGTATACAATATTCTTACCCTTTGTTTGAGCAATCTCCCATACATTTTTGGCATGCAGGGGAACATGGCAATCCGTGTCGCCGGCAGCTGCACCGAAGGGTCTCTGCGCAGCCACACCTGTTCAGAGCACGGACTGCCTTCCATACTTGTGGCAGCTTGGACTACAGAACCTTCCTGCCTTTGGCTTCAAGAGTCCATCCCCATCCTTCTGGACTAGTAGAGCTTCTCATCAGCTGGTTTGCACATCCCCAGATATGGCCAGCGACATACGCCGCTCTCCTTACGTGCTCCTCCAACTCGTGCTGCGGCGACACGGATTACCATGTTCCTCTGCATGCCAAAAATGTATGGGAGACTATTGTATACTTTCGATATAATTTACTACCGAACCTTTAATATTTATATGTAAAACTCCTTTTCAGTGGTGATAACGCAATCTCAGAGGAGATCAGCGATGTACTTGGTGATTCTTCATCGGCTTAAACATTTTTTACCCCATGTTTTAATATACTTAGGTTTTGTTAATGTGTATTTTTATTAAATAAAATATTATAAGTTTATATATTACAACTTTGGAATACCTATCTTGGGTTTCACCGCGTGCGACGTCTTCAAAAAGTATAGTAGGGAAGCCTCTCATGCAGTTCCGATGCCAGTCGGTTATATTTGCTATCAAAAATGAATTCCCTGACCCCAAAAACATAAGTCTAGACACCTTACACGACCTGGTGTGCCTTAAAAATATAATTCGATCAAAAGTCTGTCATTTTCTAAAAATGGCGGCTTTTCACGGACTTCCGGTATCCGGATTACATTTCTGGCGCTACCATTGGATTTCTCGGGTTAAAATCATACGAAATCGACACCCAGATCTCGTCTCTAGGCCATATTTAGTTTTTTTTAATGTTACAATAAATCACCCCACCCCCTCTAAAAATCTACCCACACGGAAAATGTCAAGTGTTCTTCGGGTCAAATCGTTTAAATGGTTCTAAGGAACAACTGTACCAAGTGGCACCTTGGTATAATAAAATGCAGTATCTTTCAAGAATTTCCGTTATACCGCTAGTAGGTACTATATTTCATATTGTTACCTACTTCATGTGAACCATTCTACCTTTATACGGTTCTCAAAAAATGTAATAGATTACACAGCAAATCTTTGAGGGATAATGAGTATTACTCACTCATGGCCCTACAAATTTGAAAATTGCTTTTCATATTTATCATGCAAGATATTAAGCAATTATTTTAATTATTATATCAACTGCAAACGTGTTAATAATTTCAAGAGTATGTTACGTACAGAGAAACAAATGTCCATTTAATCTTTTGTTTTCTTTGTTTTTAATTTTCTTTACCTTACTTCTGTCTTATTGTTGTGCATAAGTATTATTTTTGTTTTCTTTATGGATTATGAATTCACGTCGCTTAATGTACAGATGGTAGGAGTAAAAGCGGCCTTTGGCCGATCTCCCACCTTTTAAGCAATTTTTCTTTAAATTTGAGATTGTTTTTCTTATGTTTTATTTTTGCTTAATAAAGAAACATTATTATTATTAAATCTGATTAAATTCACGGTTACATTCATGTGTTTTATTTACTTGATTGAAGGATGAAAAATGGCATACAGTATTGTACAGGATACAGGAATGGCACCTACCCAGCTAAGAAGTACTGGCTTTGATACGGAGGCTGAAATGTCATGTTACACTGCTTATCGTGAAAGGATGCAATAGTGGGAATCTCAAAATGGTATTAAATTGATATAAAAAGCAATTAATGCACTCCCTAAGGATTCAAACCCACCACTACAACGCTAGGGTGGGAGAATCTTCACAATCCCTGGTGGCCTACTCTTCGAAGAACAAAAAACTTTATTGTCCCGAGAATCCAAGTCGCCTCGCAACACGGTTCCAAGGGAAAGCCTCGGGTTCGCCCCCTGGTACTTCAAAGTATACGGTCTGGTTTGGTAGTCAAACCACTAACGCCTTTTACCCACCAAAACTTCAGCGCCGGGATTGTGGCTGACTGGCCGTTGTTTAGTCACTTCCGACACGCATTGCCTCTGCGGTAGGTTCTACTCCCCGCCCCTACACGGGGAACCTATTCACATAATAGAAGAACGAATGAAAACATTTTAATCCTAACGAGAATGTACCCTTGTAGTATAACGACATTACTATATTTATCTAAATCATATGACATTGTGTTTTCTGCAATTGGGATCCCCTCTGGGAAAAAATGCAAGTAAATAATAATTAAATAAACATTTCTGAGCTAGCCGTGGCCTGTTTAAAACCTAGCTTTGTATACTTCTTATATACACTGTCAGTCACCAGGTCGGAAGGCCGGTTTAGGAGATCGAACGTACCACAACAAAGAAATTTAACTGCTGTTACACTGCATTCGAAACTGCACATATGACATAGGTAGATATAAAATGAACAAACATTAGAACTATAAAACGTTTATTAACAGGTTATTAAGTATTGACCGGGAGGTAGCGTACATAGTAACTAAACCATAAGCGACAAAAAATTCGACAATACAGGCTGAAAGTACGTTGAAAACTAAGTAATAATAAAATCACTCGTCTGCCAGTCGTAAGTGGCAGCATTAACTTGGGGCGGCGCTGAATAGGTGACTTCTTTAGGTGATCAATTAAATTACCAAACTATAAGGGTCACGGAAAAGAGTTGTATCAAGAAATCCCATTTTTTCCATAGTTTTCAAATATGCTATGGCAGACGATTTCAAGTGCAGCGTTGGTAGCGAAAGACGCCCTCAAATGTAGGGAAAAACACCCCTGAACTAAACCATGAGGACCGTATAAAAATCATACATAAAAATTCCTCTTTTTGTCACTACTTTAAAATATATCCTGGCAGACGATATTAAGTGTAGCTTTAATAGTGGCAGACGTCTTAGAAGTTAAAAAAATTTAGGTATAGTAAATCCCAGCGAGTGCGAGCGTGTGAGAGATAAGCGCGCGAGAGCATAACCAACAGAGATAGCGATAGGATACTGACTACTGAGATCTTTCAAACCATTTAATTCTAAACTTCTGATTCACATACTTCCATCCACTTCAATCAAACGGATTGTAGAAACTCAGACATTTTTCGGTGGCATTCGCCCAAATTGAGATGAACTAAACCATGAGGGCCATACACAAGTCATACATCCGGTAAATACGTGGGAACCCGGTAACGCGTTACCCTGCGCATTACACACATTAACACCCAAATTCACGAACATCTCTCGAAGATTTATGAATTTCTGCGTGTTATTGGAAAAGAGACCTACTTCCATCTATACCTTGATGGTAGCCTCAATTTTACATTTCCCAAAGCAATAACAGCAATATCCATATCGGAAGCGCTAATAATGACTTTGCTACTTGTTGGTAGTTTACCAAAATGGTAAATTATTCGAGAATCTGCCTCTTAGTGGCTGCAGCACAATTCAGTTTTTACCACATCATCTTCCCTTGTCACAAATTTATAGCACTTATCTTCATATGTGGCAAACACAACTTTCCTTCCAAGTAAAGCACAACAGGTCTTTTTTGCCTATGAACGGTATAAGTAATCTATAAGAGAGGCTTTGAGCTATCATTGCGAAGTGGTTTTATGAAATTTGCAGGCTGCTTCTGAGTGGAAACAGAAATTGAGTAGGATTGTAATCTTTCCTTATTTTGATCCCAAAGATCCTGTTCTGCGTCCTTCATGGAAGGGGTAACTATCTGTCAAAAGTAAGATGTACTTCTCTCGCTGACACAGCACAAATCTTGCCGAGGATGTGTTCAGAAAATCGCTCAAAGGTTTACCGGAGATCTTTTAAAAGATGCAAAAAAAATAATCCATCGATTAAAACAACATCTACAACTGGCGATGGACTAGGAGCACTTGAAGAAATCATACTTCCGAAAAAGTTTCAGCAAAACAAACTTGTCGATTTTAATCATCGATCAATCAATGTTGCATAGAGACAACGAAACTGGAGTCAGAGGATAGTTTAGAACGAGCTGAAGATCTATCTTCTTTTCTCTTCAAGTTTTCTGTTTCTCAGTCTGAGAAGAATTTAAGAAATACCGACAATCTTATCGCGAAATAAACAATTTATTATTTTCCCTAATTTAATTCGTTTGGTAACTCCAAGCGGTGCGTAAATCTATAGCTATCTCTGTTCGTTGTGCTCTCGCGCGCTTATCTCTCATACGCTCGCACTCGCTGGGATTTACTATACCTAATTTTTTTAACTTCTAAGACGTCTGCCACTATTAAAGCTACACTTAATATCGTCTACCAGGATATATTTTAAAGTAGTGACAAAAAGAGGAATTTTTTATGTATAATTTTTATACGGTCCTCATGGTTTAGTTCAGGGGTGTTTTTCCCTACATTGGAGGGCATCTTTCGCTACCAACGCTGCACTTGAAATCGTCTGCCATAGCATATTTGAAAACTATGGAAAAAATGGGATTTCTTGATACAAATCTTTTCCGTGACCCTTATAGTTTGGTAATTTAGTTGATCACCTAAAGAAGTCACCTATTCAGCGCCGCCCCAAGTTAATGCTGCCACTTACGACTGGCAGACGAGTCATTTTATTATTAGTTTTCAACGTACTTTCAGCCTGTATTGTCGAATTTTTTGTCGCTTATGGTTTAGTTACTATGTACGCTGCCTCCCGGTCTAGTATCAGTGGTGTCCTTTCCTCGAATGCAAGAAATAATTATTCAAACAAAGGACTATTTAACAAGCCTAGAACTTTTTTTAGTTTTTTGAGGAACGAGTTTCTTAAATACTTAATTTTCTTCGTAACCCATGCTCTATCATTAGCCTGGTCATTTAAAGTCTTTGTTGAATGAAACTAAAGTACCGTAACCGGCGGATTTAAAATTTTTGTTCATATATTCAGAACTTTTAATTTTCCACAGTGCTGAATGTTGTTCGTACAAATTGATAAATCTCTTTAGTGTTTGCCATTTTGTTAGGTGATGGAAGCCCAGAAATTCAGACAGAGCCTGAAATCAACGGCGATGGAAGTCGGACTGCCGGGAAGTAAACAGCAGCTTGAACCTACACGCGGATTTTTTTGAAGGCGGCGTCCAACGCCGTCTTCCAAAAACGCCGCGTTTGTAGAACGCTTTTAAGGATCAATTCTACAATGCAGGGATATACTGAGAATAAGCTATACCTCGAATAAACGTCGATGGTTGCGTTGGTTACCATTGCGTCAACCAATGGGATACTTGTTACTATGGCAATTATTCCAAGAATATTCTGCGAATAGGTGTAATTGTAAAACCGGCCCAATAATAATTAAATAAACGTTTCTGGCTAGCCGTGGCCTACCTTTGTATACTTCTTATATACACTGTCAGTCACCAGGTCGGAAATCCGGTTTAGAAGATCGAACGTACCACAACAAACAAATTTAACTGCTGTTACACTGCATTCGAAACTGCGCATAGTTATAAAATGAACAAACATTAGAACTATAAAAAGTTTATTAACAAGTTATTAAGTATCAGTAATATCAACAACGGTGTCCTTGAATGCAATAAATAAATAAAGGACTATTTAACAAGCAGTGATAGAGCCGTAAGCGTAAAAGGGTCCTTGTTAGCTTTTAAATGGTCGCGAAGAGACTGTCTTGAATTTTCTTGCAAGAATTCCGCGATTCTTCAATAATTGCTGCAAAAAAAAGAGATCCTGGATTAGAACAATTATGTTAACTAGGTACTGCAGTAGTGTTCCAAAGGTGTGAGTATGAAGGATCAAATCCTATAAATTGTGATTAACTATCACTGTAATTAATTGTGCCATCCATGCAACGGATTCGAAATTACGTTCTCAAATCCAAATGTGTAAAATCAATAAGTCATCTTCATATGCACGTTAATAATCGAAATAGGAATAAATTTCCCCTCGCAAGGTAACACCGGAAATAATTCCGCCGTCACACAAATTAACCGGATCCACTAAATTGGCACAATTTTACGAAATCGTCAAAATTGAATTACCTCATTCTTCAACGCCTGCTTCGACGCGTGGTATTTTTTAGCAAGAGCGACTCGCACCCACTCCGGTTTGTCTTGAATTGCGATGTGTAACAGGTAACGTATACCCAACAAGCAATGCTCCAGTGCCACAAACATGACGAGCCATTGCAATTGGTCAAAGAAGTATGCGTCTTTGCGTTGGTGAAAGCTTATGAACATCAAACCGCAGTTCGTTAAGATGGAGAGCCCGCCGACGACCTCGAAGGCTTTCTAAAATAGATCGCTGTAGTCTACGTGCGGAAAGTGTTGGTGAGACATACCTGCCAGGCACCTATATCTTTCACTTTTTTGGAGAAAGGGCGTCGATTGAACTTGCATAGTTTAAAAGCATCGGATCTGATTTCCACAAAGTTATTTACGACGGCCCAGAACGCTGCCAAAGGATACACAGAAGAAAATAGCACTACGTAACCGAATTGAATGTACATTTCTAAATAATCGTCATAAGTCTCTTCGTAAACGTCCATGAGGTCCTCCTTTTCGGCTTCCGCTATGCGAGTGTCATCACTACGAATTTCAGGGATGTGCTTTAAAATTTCACGGGAATTGATGTTTTCACATTTGTCTTCAACTTCCTTGCTGACGCTTATGTTCTGTTGTGTCTGCAACAAAGCATGTAGTGAAACTGTATGTGATTCCGGTCACCATACTCTTTGCGTGTACTTTTTAATAAAGAGAGGAATTAAAACCTCTTGAATATTATTGATCGCTTGTTGAACGATCAACATAGTAGCCAGTTGGGTTTTTAGTATCTCAAGGTCTTGTTTCACAAAAGCTATGTAAAACAGAGACATGAAGGTATTAACAAATTCAAACATTATCAATTTAATCACACGGTGACGATCAAATTGCGATGCTGTACGATGATTTTCTGAAAAGTTAACATTGGAAAGGTACAAGCCAATTCTCTATAAATACCCCAGTTCGTTAAGTACGTTGCCAATGTTTTATACTTAACGTTTATAATGAACACCAATATGGAATAAATAATACTTGGCAAATTCATCAGCTGCTCGGCTAACGGCGTTCCTAAATCTTTCATGTAATCTTCCACCCAAAATAATGCCAACATAAACACTGATGCGAACAGCATGCAAGCTATAACGATGGGGATTGAGACAAAGTACAACTGAAACAAGTTTCCTGTGATCTTTGCAAAGTAGTGCAACAAGGTTTACTTTGGCGGTGGTTTTCCATCGCGGATATTGGGGTTGAATTCGACCCGTAACTGCATCCTTTCCCATACGTCCGTGAAAGTTCCCCCTGGGCTCATCCAAACTTGTCATGCCGATTGTTCCCCATTGAAAAGCAAGCTCGTTAGACCTCCTTCGCCACAACTAAAACAGAATATTTAAAAGCATCAAGTACAAGATAAAGCACAAGATAAATTACATCTCCTTTTATAGACGTAATACCAGCCAACCTTTGTAGGTAATTGATTACCTACAAGCTAAAGGGAGAGTTGCTTTCATAACTTAATCTCGGCACTTTCACCCCGAGGATTACAGGGCGTAACTAAATTACATAAACTGAATTGTGATGCAATAACGATGTAAATTTTATACGCAACATAACAATCAGGATAATATGATTATACGTACCTCGAGCAATACCGTGACCCATACCACGTTGAAGACGCAAAAGAACGGAACGGTCTCGTGCGAGACGAAAAGCTGCAGGAAACCGAGAAACGTAGGGAAGACCAGGGCTGCCGTGTAGAATCCCAAAAAAGCAAAATAAAGTGCGATAGCTTCTCCGAAATATAACCTTATTTCCTCTAAAAAAAAAGTAAATGAGCTTTTTACTGTAACGAGTTCAACTAATCTTTTAAAAGAAGAGTTTTCACATTAATGAAGTTGTCTGTATAGGAAAAGCCGTTACTGTAATGGAACAATATGTTACGGTAGAACAATTTTAGCCCCTGTTTATATAGGTATATACGGAGATA
Source organism: Photinus pyralis (assembly GCF_008802855.1). Lineage (NCBI taxonomy): Eukaryota > Metazoa > Arthropoda > Insecta > Coleoptera > Lampyridae > Photinus > Photinus pyralis. The sequence continues at coordinate 15,228,285 of NW_022170596.1, forward strand.
ATCCAGAAAACAATAAGACTAGAAGGGATATGGAATTAAACGGGTAAATTTAATCTAGTTAATTACGCATTCAAGCAATATTTTTGCATGTTCCCGAGATTCTATTGTTAACACTGATATGAGTACTTTACGTCTACCGCTCATTTCCACATTAAAATCATAGACCATGCTCGTAAGTCCATTCCTATGATTGTGATTGGTGTAAATAAATCGCACATTCTAATTGGTAGCAGTGCGCGCGCCGGAAACAGTTTTATAATAATATATATGTATTATTGACATGGTTTTAGGGCCTTTAGATGAGTAGGACGATACCATAACAATTTTGATAAAATTGCTCCACAAATACGGAAGTTGTATATTGCGCATTCGTGGTTTTACTTATGCAACACGGGCGGGTTTGCAAAAAATCTTCGTACTTAGATGGGCCAACGCGGTAAATCAGAAGTTTCATTTCTTCTAACAGACGCTACTCGTAATTTTCTCTGGAATTTGTGCGATTTTGCGATTGATTAATATACATTAACCTCGCACTTAATCTTTCGAATTCTAATCGACTAAATTCGTCCGCAAAGTAACAAATCACATCCCAAACGAAAATCAGTAGTTACTCGCCTCAATGCACCACGCCACTATAGCTCGCTTACAAATGTATAAGATGAAAAATTTTAATTAGTCTTGTAAAAACCAGTGAGAATTTGTCCTATCAAACGTATGCATGATAACGTTCCAGTTAGGAGAAGGAAGGTTTTGCGTGACAAGATCAAAAATTACACAGGTTTGGCCGACGTTTAAGAGATATGCGCTTTGAGAGCGGTTCCAAGTACTGATAGGGTTGAGGGAGCACACAGGGGTACTAGAAAGTTCGCATTCCTACACTTGAGGGGAATCAAACGAGACCATGTCACGGGAGTCCGTTAACGGATTTTATTTGATTCAAATTTTTTTTCGATTTTATATTATGTGGGCAAGTTGTCCTGACTTTATTTATTTTGGAGTCGTTGTTATCGAGTCTAAAATAAATAAAATAAAATAAATACAATTCGATTAGACGGGAAGATGAGTTTTTATTGGTGGAAAGGGTTGCGTGCCGAAACGTTGCACCTAGAGCGAAGTTAAGTCAACAACCTGTAATTTAGCGCGGGGTGTGTAACAGTATTTCTGTACTTGTTATTTAAAGTTTTATATTTTATGTAATTGCAGTAGTCAGTCTAAATGAAATCATGACTCCCAAGTACGAATGATGTGACTGAATTGGAATGCATTTAAAGGAGAATTGTTTATTTCAAGTTATTGTAGCCGAGTATGCATTTCAAATATAGCCGCCATGACGCAGAAAGAGAATTAAACATAAGTAATAATCGCGACGTAAATTGAATTGCATTAATCGTATGTAAATATGTAAATTAGGGTAAAAAAACTGCATAAAAATAACGAGTATTAACGCTAAGGTCAAAGTCCGAGTCATTGTAAATAATTAATCTAGAGCTAGTAGGACCACTTAAACACATCTGTTTTCTACTGCTGCCAAAGTGTCAAAAGCTTAAGTCACGGACGTTCAAGTTATTTATACGTGTGAGAGTTTGTGCGATAAAGTGAATTGAGGTCAGTGGATACAAACTTCGAAAGTATAAATACGGGAATTTCAAGCACCAGAAGGGAGTTGCCCGCCGCCTTTTTACGGAGCAACATCTATGTCAGTCGCGCCCGCAAATTATAAGCGCGGAATTTAATAATAGAGCGTTAAGGCGATCTTTGTAAGAAAAGAAGCAAAAGAACCGAGTGAAATCATCTCGATCGAGTCAACGCAGAAGACGAAGACGATTTTTCAAGGCGCAAAGAAGAAAATTGGAAAGTTGCGAGATTATCGAAGGCGAGTATTCCTTGGCGCTTGTTCTGTCTGCGGTCCGTGCGTAGTCCAGCTTAGAGAGTACCAAGCGAAGACCAAGATAAACCAGCCTGCCTGTGATTGGTCCAACTAAAAAGCGAATAGCAGCCTGCAGTGGGCGATCCGAATTCATTCGACTTCCACATCAATTGTGAAACAAAGTTATCCTCCAAGTCCTGGTGCACTTATGAACTAGAGGTATTTATAAACAATATTGCGTTGTAGTTATTTTGCGTTGTTATTAGTCCCGTGGTAGAATTATTGCATTGTAGTTTATTTATAGAACATTATAAAGTGGTGTGTTTGTAAAGGCGACTCGAGCCGGAAAGCGTTACTACAAGCATTTACAGCAGTTTTGTTTTGACTTTCGATTAAATTGTATGATAAGTTATGAAACCCGAATTAAGTTTCTTTTTGTACTCATCGGTTTGAGAGTAAATCTTTTGATTTTAATTCACGTAGTAAATACAGATTTTCCTTTGTATGCAGTGACTTTTTGTGTATGAATGAGTTAACCCTACTTTTACAGGAAAGTACCGCCTCGCCCCCATTTCTCTTAATATGTGTTACAGTTAAAAGGCGATTTCTAAGAGAAAAAGAAGTTAACAGGTTTTAATAAAGATTATTGATTTTTATTCATTTATCCCTCTCCTTGAGGCCAGAAGAATTATCGACTGATTATCGACTGAAGCTAGCCGGCGCCCAACAACCATTACTTTTTATAAGAAGAACCATCCCTAAATAAAATATTTTGAGAAGAGACTGTAAGGAGAGTTGAAAAGTAACCAGCCGGTTACAGGTGTAATTGAATTATCTGAGGTTATTTGAATACATGTCGTACCAGCGAAGTAAAGTCGACCACCTGTAATTTATGGTAAGAGGTTGTAATGTATAATTGGTCACTCTGTAATAATAGAAATCGTGTTTCGCAAAAAATTGCGAATTACGGTAAATTCGAACAGTAGTGGGAGTTTAAACCTATGAATTAAAGTTCTTTGTGATCTTCATCTATAAGACATCATTTACTGTTTACAAACCACAGATATACACAAGCAACAGATTGCTAACCTTACGCATTTCATGGGTAGTACATTTAGATATAATTAAAATCTATTGTTGTGTAACCTACATGGGGGTGTCGTATCTTTAGGTTGAAACTATGCCGAAGATGAGAGCGAGCCATCTTTTAGTATACAAAATACGTATTGTTAATTTCGGTCTGAATATCAGAAATAGCAATCAGGACAGCCTGTATGTAACATAGTTCAATTTATTTTATAAGAACTAGGGACTTTTTTCAAATAGTCACAGAATTGGAAAAATTGGTTGAATTGTAGTTATAATTTTTTGATTGTAAATTTAGTCGAATATTTCCCTCATATGTCATAAATGCCATATGAGGTGTGCAATTATCGCTCAATTACAGCGATAATTGCACTGTAGAAAGCGAAAGAGCCCTGCGATAATTGCACTGTCCATATCCATGGCAACTGGTAACTCCTTTGGACAATTTCACAATACACCGACAAATTATAAGTAGGTAACGTCAGTTTTTTACAAGTAATGCTTGTTCGGGAAATATTCCCCTAAATTACACTCGTGCATCAAAATAAACCTGATAATTTTTTATTCAAGCAGGTTGTCAGTAAAAAACTGCATTCGGTCATTTTCATATTTTGTTAAAAGAGCCCTCCACCTTCGGTGTCGGGCTCTTTCGCCAAAATATGAAAATAAACTCATGCAGTTTTTAGACAACATGCTTTCAAAAAAATTATCGGTAATTTTGATGCACTTGTGCAATTACCTACGATAATTGTTTAATTTAATTGTATTTGTTATATATATTTAGTTTGTAGTAGAAATTTAAAACTGGTAACTAAGGGAAGATTTAATCGAAATTTTTACGTGAGTTTAAACTTTTATCTGGTCAAGTGTTGATAAAAAATTGTTATCGGACAAGAATTAATTAGTTTATCACAAACAATGTCAAGTGCGAGATAAGAGATGCAGGTGTTTTATCAGTTCTGGCGACGTAGAGGAATCGGGTTAATGACGATCCTGAATTTACTAGCGAGATTGGTTTTTGCTTAAACAGGAAGAGTTAAGAAAAACGAGGCTGTCTCGGGTTATTTTGAAAGAGACCGTAAATGTCTGTAATGTCTAGAAGGATGGACATATTGAACTGCATGTTGTACTTCGTCGCGCGGCTGCAGCGGTCGATTGTGTGGACTTCATGACTTGACATTTACCGTCGGATTACGTAATCTTGAGTAATCGTACTCGATCTTCCAAACACTACTAACGGGCGATCAAAAATGAGTTGCTGTCTAGTCGCCTTTGGAAGTTCAAGTTAAGTACGATTTTCCATGTAAACAAAAATTTCAAAGGCGACTCGACAGCAACTCATTTTTGATCGCATAGTATTAGTTTTCTGTACAAATTGCCGATAAAAATGGCCGAGAGGGTAAGGGCCCCACTCGCGCAGATGTCCACTCAGGAAGAGCTTGCCGCCCTTGTGACCATCACCTAGGAGATTGAAAAGTCCTAGTTCGTAGGAACGAACCTGAGATGGCATGAAACCGGAATATGGGAAAACTGGACTCCAAACGAACTTCCAAACTCATTAACAACAAAATCTGCCTGATAAGCAGTATCTGTTCATTACAAAGAATACCAAAACGAACGGTATCCGTCCTGGAATTAATGAATGCCGCCTCCGAATTAATTGAAGCCCGAGGACACAAAGCTACAAACGGAGATACAGAAACCTGTGAGTTAGCATCATCATCAAGCGAGAGGACATCGAGAAACTGAGAGATACACGCGGTTGAAGAGTAGTGCGGGTCGTTCGGTCAATACTTGAGAGGTCGTCTAGCAAACATGGAGGATATCTCCACGGGTGAAATTTTGGAAGAGGGCACCAGGCGCGAAAAAGAGATGGCACTTTCCGTGACTAATGAAGCGGAGCAGGTTGGAAAAGAGCGGGTAATTAAGCACACTGAAATCGAGGGCAACAGAGCTGACGGCACCTAAAAAGTTGGGTGGTTATAGGGGACGATGAATATGAGATGACCACCTCGGTACGAAGAGCTGGACGTATCTGCGATACCGTCAGAGGAACGCACATTGTTTATAAGGCTGGCAGAATGCGTATACCTAAAAAACTACTTACTACGATGAGCGGAGGAAAGGAGCATGTGTCATGTTCGCGACGAAGCATATGCCGCAGCAGCTATAGAAGATAAGCTTGGGGGAACGATGACAGCGACGACATGCATGCCAAGGAAATTGGGCAAAATGAATATCAACACAGTAAAAAATTGGCCTTTTATTCCTGTACATAAGCAAGATCTCGCGCCTTGCTTTCGAGAGTTTGAATCCGGTTTACTTGTACTCGCAATTCATACGGACATTTATTCCGCTAACTTTTCCATCTAGCGAGAAAAGTCGGCTGTACTACCAAAAGCGGTCTGTTTCCATATTTTGAAGTTGAAACTGCCTTTTTCAAGGAAAGATAAGACCAATTATAATCTAAAGGGAATGCCATCCACATTGATACCTGCAAGTTACTAAATTTTTGAGTCGACTGTTTTAGGAATTTGCATAGTAACTTTATTTAAAGTAATATTAATATTCCTAAAGGAACCGTCCTATGAGAATTATTTGCATGAAAGAGATTTGTATTGAATTTATTGACGAACGGACCCGAACAAAGGATTTTGGGTACTTTCGTGTCATGACTTGGGAATTTGTATTTAATTTTAGTGATACCATTCCTTTGGTTGGATTCAAAGTTTGTTTATGTTTAGTTTTTATCCAGCATTAACCATTTGGGAGATACATAGGGTGCATTTCGTTTTTCGTTAGCAATTGGAACATTTGATATACAATGTTCAAAACCTCTCTTCTCGTGGATAATAATATAATATTGTAGCCAAGTATTTGTATATGCAACTATTGTCTTAATCTCATGACAAACTCACGCCAATGTAATGTTTCCCTTATACCCCTAACCTGAATCGCATCATGACTACTTTCTTACAGTCATAAGCTTTCTTATTTTAAAACTGAACTCGCTCACGTAGATAAATATTTTATCTTGAGTAAAATCGACGAAAATCGTTCCTTAGAAACAAAAGAAGGGCGCCATATGTTTTATCTAACCCAATAGTGAGTTTATATCAAATTCGATTAACGTGAAAACCTTTCAATAACAAAATATTTCCTAAATTCCTTTACAAAATGAAAATGTAAAAATATCGAAGAAATATTTCACGAAACATTTCGGGGAATAATTTTGATAACCGTTAAAAACTGAAAATCTGTCCCTTAAAATCTAGCTTTATCTGCATGTTACTTCCGCCACATAAACTGAGCGTTTATGTATGCGAGCTTTCAAGCGACCATCAACGTGAATGGATCGAAAGACATTTGAATATATTGTCATTTCCTTCATAATAACAATAGCAGCGCGTGTTTTACGTACGCACCATAAAGGTGTATTATCCCTTAGGTATTTCACAAAACCCGAAACATTAAATTAGGAAATGTTAAATCAACTAAAATTTAATATGAAATTCTGGGCCAAATTCCGTATTTGCCGGGGAAGTACAGTAAAGCCTGGGATCAACGGATAAGGATAGTGGCGTTAGAGGCGTCATTGTCGACAGCTTTACAGCGAAGTTAGTGGATTATTAACACGGGTAGTTTAGAATCCAGATGTCCGTGCCAGCCCTTTACGCCGATAATGCAAATGAAAATGGTAATGATACCGCACCACTAACGGAGAAACAAGAGGTAGACGTTTGCTTGACAAAGCTGATTATTTTATTTAACTTTGCGTTTCCGTTACAGGAAGGGCTTGTAAAGATTGATGTTGGTACTTACCCAGAGGTTGGGGGTCGAACAGGGTCGCGTACCAGCGTTTCCCTAATTTCTTCAAACTTTCAACATCGTGCAGGGGATATATAGCTTTAATAAGATGTTCTACAAGACACACATGAAGTATCGATTGCCCTTCGTATAACGTATACTGTGGATATCCGGGAATACAGCCTTCCACCGGAAGAGCACGAATATTTTCCAATTCGTGTTTTATGATCTTCTGTTTTTCAGCGGTCGTCAGAAAATCGTCGACGTGCATTCCGTCCGGCAAGAAGTCCTCCAAACTACTCACCGTAAATTCGCGACGTACTCCGTTTTTGTCGCATTTCATTATTTCCATTTCCTCTGCGGCTTCGAGGAATTTTATCGTCGACGCAGATATGTGAAGGACGACGCCCTTGGAATGTTTTATTGTTAGCGAAGAATTTGCAAGGAATGCCAGAAAAAAACGTGAGATGAAAATAATGGTATGTACGGGATTAGGTGGACTGTGTTTTATTAAAATAGGGACGGTCACTTCGAAACGGTATCGAGAACAAATTTACCTCGGATTCTTTGTAAGGCTGCTTTAATACCAGAAGTTCGCCGCCACCGTTCGTTCTTAACGTGTGGATCTTGTCAACTATCCATTCTAGTGTCGCATCAGGTATATTTTTATCAAATCTCATTACGACGTACGATTGAGGTAAACTGCCATCGTTGTCTTCGTCCGATATTTCGACTGATTGTTTCTCCCTGTCCTCTGATATGCGATGGCGGGACATTATTCCTGTAAAAAAATACATTATCAACCAACGTAAACACTATTGCAATTTTAAATTAGCGCTTTACGAGGGGTTGCGTACCTATCGAAAGGACTGTGCTATATTGTACCGGAAATGCTCCAGACATGACGTCGCCTTTGGCGCTCTGGAATTTTCTACGCGTATTCGAGAATGTTCGGGACTTACATTGCTTGCGTGTATAAATGGTTGCGGACCGAACATCGCGGCAGTCTACTACCGAACGAGTACGTATGAAACATCGAGCGCGAAAATCTGAAATAAATTGCGAAGTGTGAGTGATATAAATAATCGATATAAATTGTACGGATTTTATAGTGTTTTAGTTAATAAATATTGATATAAATCGAACCCGAATTTATAAATCACGTTACAATATGAATATAATATATCAGGCAGTGATAATTCGGCACGTTTCCTTGTACAACATATTCTAATAACAATTTACCTCAATATTTCATTGAGATTCTACTTTATTTTATAATTTATTCAGCAGTAATTCCTACTTTCAGCGGCCCTTTTTCTGTTACAATTCTGTGCACCACCTTTCCCCGGGGAACACATTCATCAACCTTCGTAACCTCGCGATAACGAACTGTTGCGTTTTCGTCGCTATTAATTACCAATCGCAAAATTTTGTATATTTATTTGCGTAGAATATTTTATAGTTCATAATTCATAATTATAACCGATCATGGAGGAACAATTATAAAAATTTCAGAATAAATGTTCATTAACTTTTGAAATAGGCTGGTGAAACTTTTATAAGGATATTGAAATGCGACATGGGATAATATAAGCAATAAAAAGGTGGAATTAAAGAGAGATCCATTGTGATGGTACGTACACGTAAATGTAGAAGTGTTTTTTATTTGTGTGCGTGCGTGTGTTGTGTACTTCAAGATAGACTACAGTAAGTTTTCAATTAAATGGAGAATGGGTACTATGACCTCCAATTGGGATCTCAAAGTAATAATAATAATATTTATTATCCAAACAAGTAAATATATACTCAATAACAGGACAATATTCCAAAAAATTGCAAAATCAAAAGTACATGCGAGTAGTTTAGTAATTAATTAAAAAAAAAAACTCTTCAAGATATTAATAAAGAAAATAAATTATAACTCTAATGATTGCAACAACCGACCCAAGCCTTCATGAAAAACGTCTACTGGCGTGGATAAGTCATTAAATAATGAGCAGATTAAATGCACTGGAGATCTCTGAAGCACATTGGTCTTACATCTTGGTAGGTAAAATGGTGCTGGGCATCTTGAGGACAAACGTGGGACGCAGAATCCAATTTTCCCGAGCACAGACGGGCAATCAATTTTATTATTTAAGATATTATAGAGAAATGATAGGCAGAGACGTTTTCTTCTAGTTTTAAGGGGCGGCAGCTCAAACCGTTCACACATTATCTGCTGAGAAAATCCCCTGGGTGGATAAGACTCCATCTTTCCTGTAGCATAAGTATTTAACAAGACGCCGCTGGATGTATTCAATTGCTTCATCGTATTTTACATACAGGGGGTACCAAATCAACGCCCCATACTCTAATTTGCTCCTAACCAAGGATGTGTAGAGAGCCTTCATGGTATACGTATCGGTAAAAGCGGAGCTTGAACGAATAATAAATCCCAATGTCTGAGTTGAGCGTTTTACCATGTCGTTTTGTGGTAGGAAAATGTTAGGGCACCGTCGAAGTACACTCCTAAGTCCTTGATTATTTTCACTCTTTCCAATACGGTCCCAGCTAGAGTGCAGTCGTAGTGCAGTTGATTACGTTTACGAGAGAAAGTCATAGTCTTGCACTTCGAAACATTCAAATTTAGTTTGTTAGATCGGCACCAATCCTGTAGGGAGTCCAAATCACGTTGAAGTTTAATGCAATCGGCTATGCAGGTGATCTGAGAAAAAATTTTAAGATCGTCGGCGAACAACAGCTTATGGGACGATATACGACGGGGCAAGTCATTAATAAATATTAAAAATAGTAGAGGACCCAAATTAGATCCTTGGGGCACACCTGAGGTTGCAGTAAATGGTACAGATCCATAGCCATTATACCAGACATATTGGTTTCGGTTTAACAAGTATGATCTTAAGAAATCTACTAGACCAACACAAAATCCATAATCAGATAATTTCTTTAAAATTATAGCATGGTCAATTTGATCAAATGCCTTCTGAAAATCTGTGTAAATGACATCCATTTGACCTTGTTCGTCAATAATTTCTGAGCAAATTTGGGAGAATGCTGCAAGATTCGATATGGTTGACCTTTTCCTAACAAATCCATGTTGGTGTTGCGACAGCTGCTGTTGAATTTGATGGAACAACTTGTAAAGTACTATCTCAAATAATTTTGAGAAATTGCAGAGGATGGAAATCGGTCGATAGTTTTCAATTTTCGAATTTGTTCCGGATTTTAATATTGGACACACCTTGGCAGTTTTCCATATATCGGGAAAGATACACTGCTTCAAAGCCAAATTATAAATGTGTAAAAGTGGACGAGTTAATACGTTGCCACAATCTTTTATAAAAAATGACGGAATTTGGTCCGAACCAGCCGTATATTTATTCTTGAGCTTTTTAATACCACAGATTACATCATCTTCAGATATTTGATCAATCAAGATTAGATTGTTAAGGTTACCATGAAAGGAGTCATTATCGAAGGCCGGTAAGGATTGTTTGTACACACTGGAAAAATATGTCGCAAAGGCGTCAACGATTGTTTGTGGAGTGTTAAAAATAGAATTGTTATAACACATTTCACCAGGAATACGCGATCTACCGCTCTTTGATCGAATGAATGACCAAAACTGTTTCGGATCTGAGGATAGAGAGTGTTCAATATGTGAAATATAGTGACTATGGCACTCACTCAGTAGTTTCTTTGTTAATTAGGCGTCAACGATTGTTTGTGGAGTGTTAAAAATAGAATTGTTATAACACATTTCACCAGGAATACGCGATCTACCGCTCTTTGATCGAATGAATGACCAAAACTGTTTGGGATCTGAGGATAGAGTGTTCAGTATGTGAAATATACTGACTATGGCACTCACTCAGTAGTTTCTTTGTTAATTCTTAATGCATGCATGTAATGCATGACAGAAAAAAACAAACCGGGAATAAATAAATATTGATGTGTAAACAGCGTTGGCGTTATTTCGGTTTCAACACCTAAAATAATGACGGGACACCCTGTATATGTTAAGTTTTTTAATTTAGTACAGCAAATCTATGGGAGTTATTTACAAATAAGCGCAAAATTGGTTTATTTCATTTGAATTTGTATCTCTGTAGTGTTATTTTTCTTTTTAGAATTATTTGTAATTGCGTATTGTTTGTTTAGATTTGTTTATTAAGCGGCAGGGCAAAGCGATGCAAGCTTTATAGGGGAGTCGATGGTGTCCGTCTGTCCGTGACCACGATAACTGTCAAACGCTTAGACCGATTTGGTTGAAACTTTGCACAGTTAACATATATACCACATGTAACAAGCCAATTGAAAATGGGTCAACTCCAATGACTCCGTGGGGTCACACCGAGGTGCCCCGCCGCTTTTTTAAACGCTCCTTATGGGTTTATTTAATTATAAAACGTGAATTTGCGTGTTAAAATGTAGACAGGCACATCTGGTCGTTTGCGATAAGAGATTTTGTTATCGGACGAAATCGGATCAACGATTTGTCGAAGCTGGCGTTATCAAGACTAGCGATATTTTATCTGAAAAAACCGAAAAACGGAGCAATAAAAGTTTGTACCGTCTGAACAGCCACCGGCTTAATGTTGTTTGTCATCAAGATTTGGTATCCGAAAGAAAAGTTCAAAACCTGTCAGGGTTATGTGCGCCATGCTTATCGCAAACCGCTGAGCGACCAGATAATTAAGATCAGATTAAGATAAGTCTTTTAGACTTGAAGGGAACCGACAACTATAATTGTTCATTGATGGAAATAAAAAAATTCAATTCAATTAAAAGAGAAAAAAAAACTGTCGAGTGCATAATTTAAGATTTTTTTTTATTTCTTTTGTCGAACGCCTGTTTGCGGGGTAATTTGATCAAACAAGCTTTGCAAGCTTCAAATTATTTTGTGTCCCTGAGAGACTGGATACATCTTAATTAAAGTGATCCTCCTCAACCCCACCATTTTGGATACACCGTCCACCCCACCACCCAGGCTTATTTGGATGAATCCTTTATCTTTATTTGAAATATAGTAAAATTAGAAATATAGGTATACTAAGAGTTAATAATAATAACAATGTATGTGAAAAGAAAAACTTTTAAGTTATTTTAATTAAATGTTACATGCATTAAAAGGTTGGCATAGTGCCGCGCGATCTCAAAATATTTTTAGATGCAAGTACCTCTGTTCTGATTAATTTAGCTGCTCAAGAGTAAGCAATTTAAATTAGAAATAATAATATTGCAGTGCAAAAAAATGAAGCAAATATTATCAGTGCCCGAGCATTTCGAGAAAAATAGACGTTGCGAACACATTATAATGCAGTGGATTATCTAAGAGTAATTTTTAAAACAAAAACAAACAAAACATTTACTTGAAGTTCTGTGACAAACAAATTGATTCACTCTGTATGTACAAGTCAAGTAGATACTACTTCAAGGTTGCCACATGTAACGATCCTTTTATTGGTAAATTTACCCTTTGACAGCAACAATAATGACTACTCTCCTTGGAGGTTAGATGAATACTTACGAATTCGAACCGATAATGTTATGGGTTATGTAAGTGTAGGGGAACTCAATTGGAGATAATTATATGAAATTTATCAACCCGCATATAAAACAATACAAGCGTACACTGATAACGCGAGTAAAATGAGCTTCAAGAGCGCGCCTGGTGGCATTTGGAAGTACTACTTATCCTCTATACGCTTGCGCAGTTTGAAAACGATGTTTTGAGTAGCGAAAGTATGACATTGTGTTCTAATACTATACCAATGAAGGTTACTACTACGTTGCGGATATCGAATTGCTGAGAAAGTGGCTCCTATGAAAGTCATCGTCTTAAAACGCCTCAATTTTGATGAAACACGCAGCGGACGTCCAATCATTGTCACAGACGATAATCATCGGAAACTCGTCGAAGATTTGATTCCAAATTCCATGTGATTTTTATTCTATGTAGGTACCTATGTTTGTCTTTACTTTATTAGAAGCAGCTTGAGTTAAAATTCATGCGCACGTTAGATTTTTACTATAACTCTCGCCAGGAAAGATTGCCGGTCACAGCACACCTTGTGTCGATTTACGATTTATGTTTTTGTAAAGATGCGAGCGACTTCCGGAATAGGATCGTGCCAATGTTGAACGAAAAGTCTTTTTGTTCAACATTGACACGATACTATCCCGGAAGTCGCTCACATCTTTCTAGAAAAACATAGATTGTAGGCCGGGATCAAGTGTTCTATGACACACTGGCAATCTTTCCTGGCGAGAGGTTTATATGCAATATGTTTTCCTTTATTAGAAGTATCTGTGGTTACAATTAAAAAAAAATATATCTGTATAAATAACAAAGATGACATTGCGCACATTAATCGTCTTGGTTGAGGTGCCAGACCGAGTGCCAGACGTATAAGTTACCTAATGCAAAACAAAAACGAACTAAATATATTGAAAATTGTAGGAGTAGCTATCTACCATAATTTCGCCATTATCTTTTAAAAAGATAATTTATGAGAATCGACATGTACTTTCTTAATTATTGTTTGTATGAGTTTTCAATGTTACTTACCATGTTTATGAAAAAAATACATTTTTGTTGTTGTTCACACTTTAAGCAAAGCAGATTTATTTTTGAGGGATCGAAATGTCGTTTTCCCATTATCTAGGAAACGGAAATCAATTAGTTCATTTTTAACTCAGTTGTTTTGTCAAGTCGATTAGAACAAATAACAGGAAATAACTTGTTTACATAATTAGTCATTGATCGCTATGCTTAATCTATGGTATTTAATAATAAACACAAAACATGGCAATCTCGAAAGGTTTATAGGAAGTTGTTGCAGTAACGGAATAAAACAAGTACAAATTGTACACAGCTCTTGTGCAGATTAAACGCCCCTACGCCTCCTCCCCCGTCATTCCAATCTCGAGATATTCGCACTGCAAGTTTTGACATCACCAATGGGTATAGGTCCCAATCGCCCTTTGTAAGTAACCTCCTCCGACAATCCGCCCTCGAGATATAAGGAATTATATCCGATTACGATGAGTCGAGGAGTCGAAGTAATACAGGATTTTTTTTGTATTTCGCTTTTTTGTTGAAAACGCAAAACAAAATTGTTCTTCCTTTTGTACAAGAGCGCAAGCACTATACACTTATACAGTGTGCCCAAGAACAGAATGAACTGTGGGAAATCGGAAACCATAAGGCGATATACACTTACTTAGTACTCGTACAATGATATTATAAAAATTCGAAAATTCCGATTAATTCCGAAGATATTTGAAAAAACCGAAATTGACCATATCCTGTTTTTCTGATCTTTGAAGATATCAAAAAACAAATACTTCCTCCTTTCAGCTCTACTAAAATGGCGTCCACAGATTTTCACCGCGACGTTTCGTCGTTGAGAAACCATCATCAACTCCCTATGAAGATGTGTTATTTGTTTTTTTATATCTTTTAAAACAAGGTCAGAAAAAATATAAGCGAATATGGTAAATTTGGGTTTTTTTTAAATACGTTCGGAATTGATTGGAATTTCCGAATTTTTAAATATCATTTTACTAAACACTAAAATACGCAACTGTTTTCTGATTTAACCGACGGTGTATCTCTTATGGATTCCGATTTCGTCATGCTATTCATTCTTATCTTGGACACACTGTATATTTAATTACGGTTACCTGATGTAGTAAAAACCGGCCAATACCTACTGCTAATTTTCTTGTTATTTGAGCGACGATGTTGATTAAATTAGCAAATATTAAGTTCCTTTTCGGGTCAAAATAAATGAATAAAAACAAGTGAGTATTCTAATTCGAGAACAAAAGGAGACGGCGCGGCGATGTCAAACCTTAGCCAATCGTTTTCTACGAGTTCAAGGATCAGTGCCATAGAATATGAGCCATATCAAATGTCTGGTTTCCGAATACGAGGGGAGTGACAAAAAATTCCCCTATTGAAAATCCTATGTGATTATTTGAGATATATTTAGATAATCGGCACTCGTCATGAGACACCAGTAGATGTTTCATATAAGTGCCAAAAAGCAGTAGGTATATAGATATATAACATTATTTTCACGTTTACCATTGGATATACACAAAAAACAGACGATAAATAACAATTTGTACATGTTCTAATAAATAATAAACCTCTATGTCTACGGCCACAAACGAGAAAATTCTTCTTGCCTTTTTTAGTGACCGAATATAACATACTAAAAAAGCAAAAAACATTTAAAATAATTTTTGGCTAACAGAGCACAATAATCTGAACTAAAAAACAAAAAATAATAATATACGTTTATTGAAGTAATATATTATATACATCAACTAAAATTATCTGATATACATAACATGTTCGTTAAAAAAGTGTCGAGATGTTTTCAATCTTCGTATTTCTCAGTATTTTTTAGCGCATTTTTTAAGAATTAAAAAAAATGTGCCATTGTTTGCGTTTTGTCCGTCCGTCCGAACTCACTTCTGCCATTTCGAACTACTTCTAGGGGAATGGTCCTAGAGTCCTGGAATTTTTTTGCAGTAGGTAGCCTATACTTTGCAGGTGTGCCAGACGGCCATCAAATTTCGCTGTCTAAAAGGGGAGCTCCCCTCACGAATTATTTCCTGATATGCTGTTTTTGAAAGTAAAATGTGCACAACTTTTACATACGACAACCAATTGGTCTCAGATTTTGCATACGCATGCCGTTAGTGGTGCCAAGTTAATCTTTAGAAAATATGGGGGGGGGGAAACACATGTTCTACCCTTCATGATATTCTAATGAAAGGTCTCATAGAAATAAATTGGTTTGTACAAACTATAACTTTCCCGTGCGACTCTTTTTCGAGATCAGTGAGTGACGGGGCCGGGAGGGGGGGGGGATTAAAAATTAATTTTATCTTTCATTGTATTCTAATTAAAGCTCTCAACAAAAGGAACCGTTTTCTACTGCCCTTCATTCTGTCCTCTTATCAAAGTACGGGCCGGAGGAGAAGGGGGGGGGAGTGGATCTAGTTTTATCCTTCATGGTACTCTAATGAAAGGTCTCAGCGAAAGAAATTAATTTCTACCAACCATAGCCCTCCTCCTCGACATCTTATCGTAATCGGGTATATTCCCTTATACCTCAAGAACGGATTGTCGGAAGAGGGTACTCACAAAGTGAGCGATTGAGACGTCTGCAAGAAATATATCCATTGGTGATGTCAAAACAAAAGCTATTTCGGTTAACAAAATGCGCTTTATCTGCACAAGAGTTGTGCACAATTTATACTTGTTTAGTTACGTTTCACAACTGTCACATTTGAAATGTTTTGTAACATTCGAATTACACACATTTTGGTAAAAATCTTTAATAAACCTTCCCAAAAATTAGGTTGCAATGCGTAATCATTACAGTAGAAATGTCTCTGATATGTAGCCATAAGTTTCTATCATCGAGTATATAGGTAAAGCAGGAAAACCAACAATCCCCAGATTGAAAAGATCACAAGAAATGTATAAGAAATAAATTTAATATGCTTTTTCCCCTGTTACCGGAGGCATGATGGATTTGTGTGATAAGATGAATTTTTCAGCTAACCTCGTGCAAATTGACGTCTCTGTAAATTTGTTTTAGTTTGTAACAAATTATGTAGGTATCTCTACCAATATCAAGACCAATATCGATTGTGTCAACTATAATTACTTGCGTACATTCTACGCGAATGGTATTGTATAATGAAAATTGGTCGTTGACCTGAAATATTGATCATAAACTTTAATACATAAAGTTCAAACTATATCTCTATTTATAAAGTTATTATTATAATAATTACAATCACTCGGTTGGTATTCAAATGTAGATGAAGTCAGTACGGAATATACAACGAAGGGTCACGAAAAGCATAAAGAGGGTTCTGGCTGTAACAAGTCATACAACACTAAAGTGTGCAGTAAGGTATACATCAGCTAACGCTTTGAGGTCCATTTAATGATCAGATCTCTTGCTGACATAAGAATCAGATGAAAAAGTCGTTACATCAGCATTGTGGAGGATCCTCCGAAAACGAAAAATTTCGACAAGAGCTTCTTTTGAATAAGGAGAGGGCAAAAAACCGTGACGCTTGTCGAGAATGTTCAGAGGAAAAAGGAATTCTTTCAGTAAATCCAGGCGTTTTTTTATTTATTTATTCCGTCATTTAATGCGAAGTAAAATAAATTATATTAGGATTATTAGGATACACTGCTATTTCCAAAAGTTACTATACGCACTTTCTCAGTACTAAAATCCGAAATAATTCCGTACAAGGACAAATAGACAGTCTACAATCGTATGGTTTTCATATTAAATATCTGCGGCCGGCATTCACTTCCGGCGAGCGCAATATAAAGAATAGATAGAGATAGGTCTGAAATGAGCCGGAGCAGTTGCTCCCATAATTATTAATACACTTATTTCTCTGTCCCTTTTTTGGGGTGAAGAGGCTATGGTGGATGTATAACGATTGGTATACGACACTTGACTGAAAGTAAAACGGATACCGGTTTTTCAATTCACCTTTTATGAAAATGCTTATGGTGCTCCACGTTCCTATTACGTAAAACGCGCGCATTCTCGCACATAAATACTCTATATCAGTAGAGTATGTTATCCATTGTTCTATTATCGAAAAACTTAAATTTATCACACCTGCACAACTTTATACAACAATGTGTATAAATAATCTTAAAATATAATAAAATTTAACAAAAGAATACACCTGCAAATTTCATTCAATTTACATGCTTTATGAAGTTAATTAAACCAATTATTTTTATTTTTACACCGATGGCAAATATTAAATAAATTCACTGGAAAAGAAAAGCATGTTTTTCTGAATTGTTTGCTTTAGGAAATAGTAAAAGCAGTCCGGTAGGAAAATGTGGAAGTTTAATAGCTTCTAGTAGCTGATTTGAGTTTACAGCCTATGAACTGATATGGGAGTATTTCAAAAATAAAGTTGCAAAACACAACGGTAAAAATTAAAACCCATCCACATCGCAAGATGTACCAAAAAAGTGTTTGGGTGAAATCTTGAAGATTTATAATGAATGTCTATACCTAAATTGAGTAATAAAAAAAATGTTATGTAAAGGAACTGAACTACGCGGGGGACTGGGCGGACAACAACGCAAAAATTTAAAGAAAAATATTCCGTTCTTACCCCTTACCAAGAAAGTTAGTCACACTCACATTGATTGCAGTTGTTTATTTATTTATTTATTTATTTATTGGCGTCCATATAAATAGAAATTGGTTTAGCCAATATTGCTGGTGAAGCTCTACACCTGGTCGGTAATGCGGAATTGTTGTATACCGGGATTCTCGATTGTAAGTAAAGACGTGATAATAATATCTACCTTCTGATTTCTTCGTCAGATTTACTGTTGGTGGTGCGTTTTGAGCTGAAAGCGGTGTATACGTTTCCATATAAAATTAGTAGAAAACGAGCCAACTTATTTTATAAAATTCATTTTGACGTTTAATTACTTCAAACCTTCCAGCTCGCATCTCCCAGTCATCTTGGGAATGTTAAATTAAACCTGGCAGCACTGAAATAAGATTTGTCGAGATAAAAAAACTGCCTTTTTATTGCAAATATGGTTTTACGTCCTGATTTGATTGATAGAAGGAACGGCTCATAAAAATAGTATTGCATACGCCTTTTTGACGTACAATATCCGTCAAATTTAGCTCCGACTAAATTTATACCGTTCCATACGTTTATATATCCCGCAAGCTACGTTTGCGAACATCTCCTTTTTCATTGTCTATGTAATGCAGTAATTTATTCTCGAACGGATTTTACATTCGGTTCTCTCTACATGCAGAGACAAATTGAGGGCTAACGGGTCACATATAAATTAAGGGTTAAAGTGTACAGGAATTTTAGTAATTGAATAGAACCTGTATAAATTCATAATGACAGGGAATTGGTGAACCGATGGAATCGGTATTGATCTTGAGGTCAAATATTACATCACTATTAAAGTCATAGACCAAAATAAGTACTCATGTGGATGACACCATTACAATTTTAGACTAATTAAGGTACCTTTCCAATTTACATTTGATACGAGTCACTGCAAAATAGATTTTATCTCGAGTGCTTTTCCACACACGTCAACAATTGAGCAATGAATAGAAACAATACGCCTACGGACCAGTTCAGAAAATGCAATTGCGGTTGACCTACTTTGCGACGTTTCCACTTCATATATGAAGTTTGAAAAAGCAGCCATGTTACCTACAAAGCTTCGGTTGCTGTTGTCAACACATATTTTGTGAGCAATTTGGCGATCAAATCGAGGATTGCTGCGAAAAGGATGGGTTACATGGTATTATTCTGACTCCGAGCTACGATCATGAAATTAATAAAACTGTTGAGGGTCTGTTAATCGTTTTCAACAAAAAAATTTGCGGAAGAAGCCCGAAATTTTCCATAATCTTAGTAAAAAGTTCAGTTAGTTTCGTAAAAATGTGAGGTTACGTTACTTCATAGTTTAATCACTTTTAAGTTGGTAAGAGTGTGCGTAATATTCCTGAGTGCCAACTTCAAGTTTTACGTAATTGATGTGTAAATTATTTACAAATGAGCAGCATTTTTGTACATGGATCATAATTACCTAAAATATTTACCAATTGGAAACTTGACATAGGTCCATTGTAACTCGTTTTATTAAAAACTATTCTACATTCAGGTGCACAAGATGGTTGATGCAAATCGGAAATTAATACGGAAAAGGAGGTCTATACAAAAAAAAAGCTGCCTATGAAGATGCAAGAGGTACCCATTCCCCTCTCGAGTGGAAAGGGCGGTCCATAAGAAAAAGGCGACCCATTGAAGATACGAGACGTGCTCCTTACGCTCACGAGTGTAAAAAGCGTTCTACACAGAAAAGTGTCGCTAATTTTGTGTAAGTCGAAGTAAACCTAAAATTTTAAGGTGCATCTAGAAAAAGAAACAGTTTACATAATCTCTTTCACTTCCGAAAATTACCAAATCTTTCAGTTTGCCAACTTAAGAATAATAAACCATTACGACTGAGGAAATATTGAGCTTCTTCCGAAAATTTACCTATTACGTTTGCATCATAAGGCAGACGATATATTACCTGCATTTGATAGTATTTATTGATTTGGAGGTATAATTCAGGTAACGTATCGATTATGATGGGATATTTTAAATATTTAAATTGGCACAACGGTCTCAATTTATCTTATCGTAATTATACCCAATTAAGTTTTGGTGGTACCAATGCCACATTATTTATTTGCCACATTATACATATTTATATAGACAAAGTAAAAAAGGTAACTTATACGAGTTAATAACCTAAGGAACAACTGCGTTTTCAAAACTATAGATCGTGAAACCTCACAAAATGTGTCTTTTAAAAAAATTCTCACATACCTTACTGGAAGAGTTACAACACAATAAGAATGTTTAGGTGTATTTCTCCTGTGAGGTTCCAGCTCCTTCAAGAGTTTTGCTTAGTTTGCAAATCTCCGGGAGGCTATAAAAACTTTCTAGAGGCCTCTAAAGACAAGCGTTTATTATCATGTAAATGGGTTCCATGCTCGGATAGAATTTTCCAGAGATTTAATTCAGGAAATAAGAATCTTTAAATGTAATCAGAACCTTCACGAGTTTCTAAGAGCTGTCTAGTGGCTTGTAGCAAAGGCGTGAAGATTTTAAAAAACCTCAAGAGTCATCGAGATTATCCTTTTGGAGTGTCCGTAACACTTTAGAATTTGCAAAAGCACTCAAAAGCCTTTAAATAGTCTTTCAGAGACTTCACGAAACCATATAAGCCTTTAAGAAAAAGAAACTACGAGTTTTCGCGAGCGCCATGGAAAATGTTTTCTCTCCAAGAGTCTTCAATGGTCGCCACGACTTTCTAGTGACCTCTAAAGAAACCTCTAACAGCCTCGTCGTTAGGAGCTGTTAAGAAGAGCTATGTACGAAGTTTAAACGTTACCAAGTGCATGTAATTAAAAATGTCGAAGAACTTTTAAGTGTTACTAAGAGTTCCAAAGGCTTTCAAAATCCTTCTAGAATCTATAAAGGGCTTAGAGTCTTTCAAATCCTTCCTGAGTGTTTATAAGTGTCCACAAGTTTTCCGTAGACTCCAAGAGCCCTCGAGAATCTTTAAAAATCTTTAATATGCCTGAATAGTGTTCAGAATTGCGCCTTAAAGGGCGTTTATAAGCCTTTTCAACTCTGTATAAGCTTTTATGGGTGTTTGGTGGGTGTTTGCTATATTGCTGTGTGCTCAAAACAAAACAACCTTTAAATTAGAATTGTAATTATTTTCTTCGTAACGTCCGGCTCCTGTCACAATGAAAAAACTCAATGTTGCCTTTAAATAATTAATTGGAGAAACTCCATCAGTTTCCTAAAATTCCAAAGAATTAACTACACAAATTTTCATTATCACCTGACATAGTTTTTGGGCACCAAAAGAAAAATCTTCGCCAAATATGTGGTTTCTTACCTAAAATAATAGGTAATCAATTCTAATTACAAATGAGTCCTGTCACGGATTAAGTTCAAATCGTTTTTTTATTTTCTTTTTGACATGCATCGGAAAATACAGATGTTATTGATCGAAGAGGACGGGTTATACGTAGACCAAGTCGTTACCTTTGATCAAGAAAATAAGATTTCTTGGGTGGGAGTATGTTGGAAAGTGTGTTGTGCATGTTTAAAAAAAGGATGAGTTGATTGTTGTTAAAGTGCGATGAGTTTTGTTTTGTAAAAAGGTCAGATAATAAAATTGTGATTTTTGACAGGAAAAAAGAAAATAAAAAACGATTTGAACTTAATCCGTGACAGGACTCATTTGTAATTAGAATTGATTACCTATTATTTTAGGTAAGAAACCACATATTTGACGGTATTGTGCGGTTCACAACTATACACACGTATTGGATAATGTGCGAGTCACCAGCCCATTCCCTTAAGCTTAATTTAACAACTTGGATTTCTAATGACATCCACACTAGAAATACACCTCAGAAGATTCGGATTCTTTAACAAAGATCACACGCTCATATCGATCTTCTGACGCAACTCGACTCTGACTTTCTAAAAACTGGATGGTTAGGGCTGGCTGCAAAAATTCCTTGTGAAAGCTTCGGGAATTGATCAATTTTAGTTCGAACTATAATTGCCAAGTTTTGTACAATATTTGTGCCATAACCAAAGGTAATGTACTTAACTTTACTTGTAATTCTTCGTTTTTTTTTGTGAATATATTGCTTTCAGGAACTTGTAACTGGCGATAGGTAACCCTTGAATTACTTTGTTTCACTTTAAATGTTATCTTTATTTCGATTTGATTGAGTTTGGCCAGTTGTTAATGATCCTTCTATGTTTAAACTGATTTAGTGTGATCACCGACTTCAATTATTTGTGTATGAATCTGTCTTTTTTAAATGTCTTCGTCCGTGCAGAGGTAAATGCCTGAGTGTTAAAATTACTTAGCGGCATTTATCTGGAAATACAACTTTAGTCTAAGGTCACCGTGTCCAGGACCTTCAGATACAAAGCAATTCATGTACTTACTTACTTTATTTAAAAAGACTTCGGAATGCTATTTTTTACAAATGGGAAAGGAGTGGAGTGACTTTTAAATCTATTTGAGCTGGCTACTTTTGAGCATATGATTCTTTTGTATTAGATTAAAGTTCTAAATTGTAAAATGCATGATTTATTTGTTGTACAACTGTGAAGTACGTATGCAAGTAAATCGCGGACTTGTCTTGCACTGTTGTGACCTTTGTATAAATTTATAATTTCAATTTTCATCTCTTTAGAGCATTTTTGAAAATTGTTTGCAGACGGTAGATTTGAAGATGACAGTTGTACATTGCACCTACTCCCTATTTGAACTACTCCTATGGGTGGAGGCGTTTTTTTTTTAAATGGAACATGGGGAAATAACCTTAGACAAGGAAAGAGAGGGGACCCTTAATACCGCATCCACAGCATGCGTGAATTTGACGCGAATTTCGAGACGACCGCCATATTTTCGGTGGCACTCAAAGCGCGGTGGCAGTGTGAATTTTTTGACATTTCTTCATTATTGATAATGTTTGTGTGTGCAAAACTGTGTGATATAAACGTGGTGACTTGCTCTGCGTACAACTGTAAAAGTTGCAGTGGTCATTGTCCAGCAGCAATATCATTTAATAGGCAAGATAAAAAACGGCACGTTGTCTGGTTTGACTAAATTTAATTAAATCTTCATGGTAGTTAATAAAACACTTTTAAGGTCTTCATTTTCATAATCTTACAATTGTCCTATATTTTTGTGCATCAATAAAATACTGCTTTATACTTCTTTTCATTGATAATTTCTCGATTACTAAGCAAGTGATATAACCTGCAAGTGATATTCCAGTGACGGCGTGACTATCTAGTTACATGACGTAACAGATATGTACATGTTTGGATGCCTAACCCTTAGGCGACTGATTACTTTGTATGGAGCAGTTTAACTACAGTGTATGTTGCCTTTGTACTTACATGTAGTACGACAGATAGGATTTGGTCTTCAAAAGAGAGAGGTCATCGATCGATGTTCGAAGCAATACACATCGATCGCAGCCACATTCGATAAACACAAGATATACTGAAGGAAGATCGTTATGATTAAACCCGTTAGGGGAGAAGACATCTCAATTCAATATTATCACAGTCGTCATCGTCAACGGTTTGCTATAGTATCAACAGCTTATTACTTACTAACTGAGGAAGGGGTTTAAAGAAATTCTTTTTAGACACGTTTTGTGTTTGTCTTATGCGGCTATCGATTTCGACCTAACTGGTCATCTTCAGGCCGAGCTTCATTGATGAAGTGAAATGAATACAACATTTTTTTAACGATGTTAAGTATATAGTAGTGGTCAGGAATGACAAATTAATGTACGAAAGAGTGAGGTTGTGTATTAGTATTTTAAAAACGCTGCGTAGAAATGGTTACAATTGATTATCGAAATCAGGGCTCCGTTCGCTTAACGTTCCGTGCGGTGCGTCCAATTTATGGCTTTCATGGACATCCTGCAGAGTCCACAATCCGTTGTTTAATAAAAAATTTGAGACAACGGGGTCAGTGATTGATGAAGCAGTTCCTGTACATCAAAGAAACGCAAGATCGTTGGAGAATATTATTGCCGTTCGGAATAGTGTGCGAGAAAACCCCAGGCAGCCCATTCTGCAGAGTGCGCAAGAGATGGGTCTTTCTGGGACGTTAACTTGGAGGATTTTGCGCCGAGACTTGGGTTTTCAGTTCCCTAGTCTATGCAGACCAACCACAGTCAATTGCTGCCCTAAAGACCAGTATAACTCGCTTTCTTCGTGAAATTCAGCCCAGTTTAAGCGAGCATGTCCAAAATTGGTCCACCACAATGCAACGTCCACAGCGGAGTCGCGGGGGCCATTTCACTGAAATTATTTTTCATAAATAATGTCATCGAATATTATATTTAAAATATTATAAAACTTGTGGTAATATCACTTAAACAGGTTGTTTTATTTCATTTCAAAGTTCGAGCACTCTTAATGAAAAACCCTCGGAAAAACCCTTTACTTTCAATAACATTGCGCTTATATCGCGAACCCAGTTTCTGAAACGAAAGTCCAGTCGTATGTTTACGTTTATCGCGTTTTTTGTCTCTCTATTCAGATAAGCACCTAATATTATGTCCGACAACTGTACGCACAGGTTAATCATATCATGATGGCAGTATAAATAAATTGTAATTTCCTAATGTAATACCCGAGCGGGCGCCACTGGTGGTGGCAGTATGATCGCAATTTGTTTCACGCGCGCGCTCTCTATTACGGGTCCCCTCTCTTTCATAGTCTAAGGAAATAACATTGCATGCAAAATCGTATGTTCCAGTTTAAGATAAACATGACCACATTTGGAATGGATACATATTTTTTTTGTAATTAGCTCATAAAGATGCGTTTTCGGAAAATGTCAATAAAAAATTGTTAAATTACGAAGATGCACGAAGAAATAGCAAGGTTTGTTGGCCGGTAGGCCCTAATAAAGCAGCCCGGATCTGTAAGATGGTGATCAGTGCCATGTTGTCACTGTATGTCAGTGCATAAAATTAGTGTGGTAATATTTTATCGGTTTGTATTCATATCCAAGTACAAAAATAGGTATGTAAAGATAAAATGTATAGGAATTATTGATGGTTCGACATGCATTTAAATAAAGATAATACGTACTTAAAAGTTAAAACCTTTAATAAGTATCAAGGTATAGATTAGTATCGTATAAGGATAATTCTTACCGCAAATCACAAATTATTTACTTATTAGTTATTACTCAGTATTAAAGAATCTGCAAAACTTAATTGATTGATTTTCGTTTAAAAATAGGTACTTATAGTAATGTTGCCACTGTGCAATACAAAATAAGTAAGTGTACTGTCTCGTGTACTGTACTGTACAGTTTTCACGGCAACAAAACATTTCAGCCCGGTCCTGTTAACAAGCAACATATTTTTTGTATACAACGCGGAATCCCAACACAAGGTCATATTATTCCTCATTGCAAACAAGCAAAAAAATTAAACACGCGATCATAAAGGAATGCTTATTCTCACACATTTAAATTTTTTCCCTCAAACATAGACGAGTACTTCCCCCTGTCAAGTGCCAATTCAAACGTTAAATTAAAGATGGCAGAAACTTACACTATTGCAATTCGCGTCGCAGGATGTAAAAAGGGCACTGTATTGGTCTTTCAGTATATAAATTACCTTTAATTTTTCACGAAAATGTCTCAAAGGTTATAAAAAAACTATCAGCTGCAGTTGAATATCACAAACTAACACGTGGTTGTCTAAATACTTACCTACCTTATCCTTCTATTTATATAGTATACCTCAGAGCCAGAGCAAAAAGTTTCAAGTATCGAGGTATGTGGTTCCATCTGACCATCACTTCATATAACGTCGTTGTAGGTAGTTTCACGCAGTAACGGAACATTTATTGCTTGTACACGAAGATGTCGCCACTACGATTGAAGGATTAATTCGATTCTACCTTTGTTTATTCATTTAAAATACCATTTTATTTACACATAGTACAACCACGAAATGTTAAACTATATTACCAATGTATACTTATAATTAATGTCGTTTTCCTGCCTCATATTGACGTGCATAAATGATTAGCCGTCATGGGACTGTCCATAAAAATGACACTAACAAAAAATGAAAAAATGTATTTTTTATTATACCTGAATCACAATCTCCGTTTTAAACACTCAAATGCGTGCGAAAAAGGGCCTTTAAAACACACGTGCTTTAAAGTTGCTAAGTTGCTAAGTAACGATACTTCAAGTATGACTTTTGAAACTGTCATCTGGATGAAATAAAAAAATCCTCTTAGGTCGCTTTCTGTAAATGCAGAACATTTCTTTGGCTTTTGTACCTATCCTTTGGTTGAAGCTTTCACAAACGCGCGTAATTTAGAGTATGCTTCCAAATCTGTTCCACTTTCTAATCGCAACATTGTTTTAAAGTTTTGAATGAATGCACTAAAATATAGAAGATTTAAATACCTTTGACATTTCCTTCATATATGTCAGCATTATGAATGCATTTAAGACTGTATTCATAAGTAACTTCCTATTCGTCCATGAAAACAACTTTTCATATTCTTTATAATAGGCTTTACTGGATTTGGATTTTACACCTACCAACGTTTGTTTAGATTTTACAAGCGATTTAATGGACGATGTATTATCTTTTTCAACGGAAATCGTTTTATTTACAAAGATGATGATAATTATAAGCAAACGTCAAGTGACATTTCCATGGCAATCGTGAAACTTCGAACACCCAGCCCACTTAATTAAACATGTATTGAGTATAACGTCAATATGACTTCATTGTATTTCCTATTTTTAAATTATACTGCAGGTATAATAAAAAATACTATAAGATACACGTGTATAATTGGTCTTTGAAGCACTTGCAACGTTAAAGGCACTCCGCTATGCGTCGTGCCCTTAAACTCGTTGCGCGTGCTTTAAAGACTTGATTATACACTTGTATCTTAATATACTATTAAAACCCCATCGCATCATCATTTATGAGAATTTATGGGTTTAATTAATTTTATTGCTTAATAATTAGTGTCATTAGTGTAATTTCCTTGTTGCATCGATGAAAATCTATGGTTGTTGAACAGTGTTTTGGGGCAGGCCCTCAGAACTAAGCTCCTAGCCCCCAAATAAACATAATTGTTTATTCATTAATAAACAGTGGTTACATATTTATAATCCTAGTTTTGTACTTTTCCACTCCAGAAAACATTTACCTACCGTATTATTCCCGTTTGTGTTAGGTAATAAAATTATTAATTTTCAATCTTCAAACGTTTACCCTCGCAATGCCCAAATGTTTTAGCTCATTTTTGTGCACTTGTAAAACAAAAAGTAGCGCTCATGCCGTTTATGAGGTTCGGTTCCGGGCGGTCGGCTCAGCCTAAATTTTATTGCTTAAATGATTTAATATCTTCAATTAATAAATCTTTATATTAGACGCCAGCTTGCCAAAACTTTTTACAACTCAACTTATAACTACAACCTATAACTAAAATTCTTTTGTTTTAAATTCAAGCTCTCCACTTTTCACGTCCTCACCCCTCGCCCAGTACCACACCCCTACTTCTCCCTGTAATTTCCATCACCGTACAGTTCCATAACGTGTGTTCTATGTCCTCTTCTTTCACTCCTCGTATTCTACATTTTCTTTCTTCTTCTTGTTTCCATTTCTCTATCCCTCTCTCTTCATTTCCGCATCTGAATCTCGCTATTGTTTTAATATATTTTCTTCCTTCCCGCAAATATTTTGGTATTCGATCTTTATAACTACTCTTCCGCGTGCGCTCTCTATCTTTACCCTCTAGTCATGTATATGTGCCTCCAGCGATCCTTTTTCTCCAGCTCATTTTCTCCTATTCCTCTTCTCCTTTAGACCTCAGCCCGTCCGTATCCATTTCTCCTATAACTAGAATTCTTTTGTTTTAAATCCAAGTCACTCACTTTTCATCTCCTCACCCCTCGCCCAGCACCGCGCCCCTACGTCTCCCTGTCATTTCCACCTTCGTACAGTTCCATAACATGTGTTCTATATCCTCTTCTTCCACTCGGCGTATTCTATATTTTCATTCTTCTTCTTGTCTCCATTTCTCTTTCCCTCTCTCTTCATTTCCGCATCTGAATGTCGCTATTGTTTTAATATTTTTTCTTCCTTCCCACAGGTATTTTGGTACCCATCTCGCCCTTATTTGATCTTTATAACTACTTACTCTTCCGAAGCGCCCGCTATCTTTACCCTCTGGTGATGTATTTGTGCATCCAGATCCTTCTTTCCAGCTCATTTTCTCCTATTCCTCTCCTCCTTTAGAACTCAACGCGCCCGTATTCATTTCTTTCGTAATATTTTCCATTGTGTTCTTCCCAGATTCCTGTTGCGTTCATCCTCGTTGTCAAGCATTCTTTCTCCAATCCGCTTTCACTATTACCCCTTACTATCCTAAGTATTCAATTTCTTTTACCTCGCTTCTCTTCATTCTCTCTCTCATTTCCATTCTCCTTTTGCCTTCCACCCTCCTTCTCAAATCTCATCTTCGACTTTTGTACATTTCTTTTCTTTCCATTCTACCCACCATTTGTTTGATCTGTTCTACCTCTGGTGCCATGATCAGTGCGTTCTTCTTCCCATTACTATCACTCCACCTTGGCCCTGGCATGATACCTTTTCCATGTCTCTGAAGTAGAAGTTAAATAAGGTTGGGCTACGTGAGCCTGAGCATCCTTGTCCTTGTCCTTTAATGTCTAAAACACTTAAGACCTCTTTCCGTCAATTTATTCTTACTCTTAATATTGTCTCTCCAGATAGTTCCTTGATTCTGTCCTCTAATACACCTATGCGGTCGATCTTTTCTCCAAGATTCTCTTCTCTTCCATTTCGCTTTCTAGTCTTTCGTTCAGTACCATTGCATAGATTCTATATACTTACGCTGTACTAATTATAGTAATTTCTCACACATTCTTTGTTGTCTCTTTTGAAGATCGCCACAATTACACCTTTCTTTCATTCTTATTGAAAATCGTATGTGATGCTTCGTATCTTGTTATATTTCTCCGATTTGCTCTGCGTATTCCTTCTATTTCGACATTAACATTTGAAATGTTTGTTTTCGTATATGGGAACCATCGGCCGGCCTGTCTGTTCCTCTTCTAACTCGAGAACGAAAAGAGATAGCGATGTTAAACCTTCACCGATCGATTTCTACGAGTTCAAGGGCCAGTGCTATTGAATATGAGCCGGATCAAAAGTCTGATTTCCGCATACGAGCTGAGTGGAAAACAAATCCCCTACTAAAAATCGTATGAGATTCTTCGTATCTTGTTATATTTCTCCGATTTGCTGTGCGTATTCTTTCTATTTCGACATTAACTTTTGAAATGTTTATGTTTTCGTATGTGGGTACAAAGGTATGCGTTTTGTTCAAGGCCAAAAGACACCGGTGTCGCATCAAGTGACGAGTGTATCGTACTCGGCCGTGATCGGTATGTTATTAGCGTGAATAAGGGTAATTAGTGTTTTAGATATGGCGTTTACGGATATCATTTCCAATCTCTCCGATGACGATAGTTGCATGGATTACGAAATCTGTGAACTTTTTCTTTACGTTTCCTTTAGTACTTTACTGTTCTCTCACTTCTTTCTCCTCTATTTCCTCTCTTCTTACTTTCCCCATCATTCTATATTTATTTCTCTTTTCCGTACGCTCTTTGTCCCACAATTTGCTCCTTTTTTCTCTCCACTCCCCTTCACTTATTTGATTCCACGTTTCGCTTTTGTAATATCCTCCTTATCCACTACTCTTCTGTATTCCCGTGTATTTCCTCTAGTCTCTATACAACTGGACCGTGTGTCTCCTGTGTATTTCCTTCGTCTGTGCGTCCTGTTATTTCTCGATCTTCTTATCTTCCCCTTTATCCCCAATTGCATCGGTTAGTGATCCGATTCTATCCTTGTTCCTATTTCAAATTTACCTATTTCTTGCAGTATTTTTTCTATTATGTAGTCAATTTTGTGTAATCAATTACCGACTACCATCTTGCTCACATCCCCTTCTCTTTTCTGATAATTCCAGTACCACTTCTCCCTCTTGATTTTCCTTTAATTCCTGCTCCGCCTTCCTTTCATCTACCGTATATTCTATTTTATTTTTTAAGTCTTTCATTCCTTCTCTGTTGAATAGCGTTATCATTCTCATTTTATTTCCCACCACTCCCACTCGTATGACTTGTATACCTTCCTCCTTTTCGTTTCTTCTCACCATTCCCTTTTAGCCCTGTTAATATTTATTTATTTATTTATTGTCCATCTTGTTTTAGGCCCTCAACAGGTTTACGTCCAATTACAGAGTGACCCGCATAATGCTTTCTAGAGGTGCCCCTGCAGAAGATCTTGAGTTGTTCTATACTACTCCGGTATTTACCTTACGAATTAGGAAAACTGCAGGAAAACCTAATTCGGAGTAGCCGGCAAAATGCTCGAAACTGATCTAAGGAAATTCCCATCTCTGCCACAGATGAAAAATTCACCTCAAACTAGGTTCGAACACCCGACATCCGGATTTATACCCCAACGCTCTACCACTGAGCTATAATGCCGGTCTCGTACCTCCTTTTGCTCATCCCTTTGTATTGTCTTCGAAAGTTGGTCCTTCCATATATATTCATTGGGAATCCTGTTTTTTATATTTTCTTCTATCTATGATTCTACCATGCCATCTACCATCTACACTACATCATATCCTCTTGTAAACTCCCAGAAATGAGCGTCCTTACCAGCTACCCTCCCTATATTCCAGAGTATCATTTTCATGTCTTCCTCAATTTATATTTGGTTTTTCTCTTTTCTTCTATTGTTTGTGTCTGTATCCCCCACTTCCCCCTTTTCTCGCCCTCTATTTTCTCTTTTGAGAAGTTTCACTCTTCAAAACCCCGTCCTTTTCCTCTCTGTTCTCACTAATCCATTTGCTACCCCATCTGTATGCTTCATCTTCTACCATAAGTTTCCTGTATCCTCATCTTACTTTCTTGCCTTTTCCTCTTTCCCCTATCGCAACCTCTCTAATTTCTCTCTTTACCCTTCTTTCTTCATATGTCAACTCGACGCATCTATCTATATCCCTTTCCGCTCATAATCTCCCTCTAATTTTCTCATGTTAGTACCACGATTAGTACCTTAGTTCTTCTTACTTCAAGTGTTCTCTCCTCTTTTACATTCGCTTTTAGGTTTTCTTTTAGACATTTCTGCGCTCGCTCTTTCCTTCCCCTTTTCTATCTCTACTCCCTTTATCGTTATATGTTGTTATTTATTTTTTTACTTTTTTTTTTCGAGTTTCTTATCCTTTCTATAAGTTCTTATTTTCCTTATCCCATTGTTATTCCCTCCTCTGCATTTATTACCTTAATCCTCCCATTTCATCCATTTTTTCCTCTATTTTTCCATTTTTTCTATTTGCTCCTTTGTCTCATTACCCGCTCTTCTTATTTCAATTTCCCAATTGTTTTCTCCATGTTTTCCTCTTCTCCTCCCCTTAATTTGCTCCCTTCTCCTTTTACTCCTTTCGCTCTCTCATCTCTCCGCTTCAGATTTCCTTTGCTCTGGTGAATGGTGATTTTATAATTTTCTTTCTCCTTCTAAACACTTCTTGTCCACGCGTGCACTGGCACCGCTTCATAGCGAACGTGAACAAAAGTTTAGTCTGGCAATAACGAGAAACGTATTGCGATAAGCGCGGTTGCCACGATTCGAATTTAAAAGTTTCGTTTCATGTATGCGAGTCGAGATTGTTTCGTTCAGAAAATCCAGTTCCAGAGGTTCTAGTGTACAATATTAGTTAGTGGGTTAAACGATTTGATTGTCTAATATTTCACAAGTTAAGCAATAGTGTTTTTGAAACCTGTCAGTTAAACTAAACTGAAGTTTAAATTGACGATGTGCAAGCGGACAAAAGTGCGACTTTCCTGAAATTTTGCTAGTAAGTTAGCTTAGTTCCTAGTAAGGCCGTTTATTTTCGAGAGATAAAAATCCATTAAAAATCTATTTAATTTCAGTGATACCATCCCTTTCGTTTTGTATAGCATTCAGATGCGTATGTACATTTTGGACAGAAGAATATACCAGTAATTTATTATGTGGTAAAGTTAAAATATGTAGATGTGCACGTCAGCATAGATACGTTATCACGAAATAGTCATCGCATTTTTTGAATGTCTTTTTAAAAATCAGACTTATAATTTACAGCCAAGGACGTGTAATTAAAAATTGAAATTGATCGCTTTTGTTTTTATTAATATACTCAATCAAAGGTCATATTCGTATTTATTCGAGTTCCATCAAATCAGAGTATGTAAATGTCTGTAACTAAGCCCGTTATACATTCCGACGTGAGCCTACTAAATATGACTAGATTAAAATATTTAAATAAATTTAGACAAATGGAGATCTATTAATTTGTTATTCTACTGAACCACTAACTTTTGCTATTTCTTACATTAGGTTGAACTGTCTCTTTTATAAAACTGACAATAGGGATTTGTAAGCGTTTGTGCCGTAATCTGTAAATTATTGTTTAATAGGAAAACATGCCGCTGTGCGTCACTGCATATTCACATATTTATTGACGTATAACTCTCGCCAGAAAAGATTGCCGGTCACAGCACCCCTTGTGTCGATTTACAATCTTTGTCTTTATTAAGATGCCAGCGACTTCTGGAATAGAATCGTGTTAATGTTGAACAAAAAGTCTTTTCGTTCAACATTGACACAATACTATCCCGGAAGTCGTTAGCAACTTACGAAAAACAGAGATTGTAGATCGGGATCAAGTCTTCTGTGACCGGCAATCTTTCCTGGCGAGAGTTATATGTAACTGTACATGACTACGAAACTTTCGGACGTAGTGTTTAAAATAGATTTGCTTGGAAATACACGAGCCATTATTGCATTTCAGCTGACAACAAATGACACAAAAGTTAGTCAATGTGTGGAACCTTACATTACATACTGCAGAAGGTTGAATGCTACCTGGAAGCGTATGATGACTTAAAAAACGATAAACAAAATGTTGATCATCATACAGTTGTGGAACCCCACCTTCTAATTTATACTATTTGATTCTACTAAGTGCGAATGTGTCACGATTTATTTTTTTCACCCCGTTGACGGTATATTTACTTGAAAGATCTTTGTAACCTCCATCTATTGTTGGAATTTTAGTATCGCAAGTTTACCGCGGAGTACGTATCGATTTTCACTTTTTTTTGTCGAGAACCGTATCAGGTTACACTTCATTAAAAACAGCTAAGAACGCATGGAATTTTAATTGTCATCATCCATATTGCTGTGGCCTCACGTTGGGCGCCAAATAAAAAAATGCTGTGTGCCCCACGTTGGGCGCCAAATAAAAATGCTGTGTATACCGGTCCGTAGGCCAAAAAGACCGTACACAACACCTAACTAAACCTAGCTAGCTCAAACCCTTATATTTCTCGGAACAAAACTCCTCCCCAGCACATAGGAGGAATTCGACTCTTTTCTCAGATAGTGGGTTAAACCAAATACCTTAAATTCCAAATCAATCTTAATAATTTTGATTAAATAAAATGGACCTTGGGCAAGTATAAAAGAAAACAGTAAATTAAAGGAAATGAAATCGTTCGAAAGACAAACACAGAAATTAATGTGAGAATTACAAATTTCAGTTTTAATGGTTACACAATAAAACAAAACAACAAAGAAAACAAACAATATTATTACAAAGAAAAAAAACTACAATTAAAACTTAATCTTACTTACATTCGGTACATGTCCAAACTGCTAATTCCAATACGGTACACACAAAAAAAACAACAAAATTCAAAATTACACAAAAAACACTCAAGTCGGCGCCGACACACCTTAGTGACGCACTTTACTGAAGGTCCAAACTTCCAAAAACTGCCTGCAAACTCGGCTTATTACTCCGTAAAACGGAAACTCCACCAACTTCCAAAACTGGCTGGCCTCTACACAATCCAAACTACTGCGGTAACTCGCCGAAGCGAAATAAACAATCTTCACTCAACTCAAAAACTGCCCTGACTGGCAACAAACTGACGATAAAAACTTCAAAACTCCCAAAACAAAACTTCAAACTTCAGCAAATGTGGATCTGCTTTCAAACTCGCAAGACGCTGATTTCAAAACAAAGAAACGTAGTTCTGCGTTGACTCTGGCAAAAAGCCCTTCCTCTTCTCAGTCCGTTCTATTTAAGGTGGAAACCCTTCTTCCAAAATTACAAATTAAAACAGCCAATGATAAGCAGTTGCCAACAGAAAATTTCCCCACTAACGTAAGTTAAACTAGAGGTAGAAATTATTTTTATAATCAATTTTTAACCGACATTAAGAGATAACACAAAGCTTAAAATTCTAGGAAAAATAGAATTTTCTGTCTTTTAAATACAATGAAAAGGCGATAAATAACATCCACCTGTCAATTAAATTAAGCGTTTACAATGATAACAAAATAAAAGCGATATAAAATTCTCAGAAATCTACGTTAAATAAAATCAAAAATGAGATTAAAATGTAAACACTACAAACCTTGACCTCTTTTTCGTAACAATAATTTCTGTTGATGTACTTAACGAACGATACAAAACAAAAATTTAAATTATGAAAATTAATTACATTGAAACCGCCCTTGTCCATTCTAGTTAAGAATCCCAAAATTTCGTCCTGCCAGACAAAATAACACAGCAATATATTAATTATCCTGGCAATGGTGTTTTCATAATTGGGGATTCCGGAAATATTGTTAAGGACGGATTCGCCTAAACTTCCAATTGGGAGGATATAATTGCGTTTTTTTCTTGCTTATCGTAAGTACCGCCATTTGCATTTTCCGTAATTGAAGTGTACCCTTTCATTAGGTTCGGCTGTCATCTGACCATTTTCCATCGAAAACTGTTCCTTCATCTATAATTAGCTCTCTTATTTAATAGGTACGTGCATTTTACAAAATCAACGAAGAGAGTTACCTTGTGATTTCTTTCAGGGTTTCAATTTTTAGTTTTAATGTTAGTGTTCAAATTTAATTTAACGGTAAGGACCAGTGTAAGTTTCGAAGACGCTTTACCAACAATTCTGTCCACGTACGAGTGTGGTTTCTGGAATTGGGCCACGGGGTCATGAACGAGACTTGATATCGGGATTCGGTCCTCAACAAAGAGACAGCTTCCGTAACTATTTAGCGTATTAGTTGATAACTATTTTGCCCCTTCTGCGTTAAATGCTATTACATTCAAGTAATTTGTTAACATTAGTATCTATTTAATATCTTTGCCATCTCGGTTAAGTTATGATCGAGTTTGAAACATGAATGGTGTTGCAGTCCACCACTTCCTGTTGTACAGGGTGGCCGCAGAGCTGGATCGAGCGTTCTAAGAAACCGCTCGAGCGACGAGCGCTCTAACTTTCTCAAAAATGCTCGCCGCTTGCGAGTTCCGAGCACTCCTCAAAGTGCTCGAGCGGTTTATCGCGAACACTCGGGAAAAGTGCTCGTGAGCGGAAAAGGCGCTCTGGAGGGGAAAAACCGCTCGCAAGCGGCGCTTAATCCTTCAACGCTTAAGGGCGGTTAAAAGCGCTCACAAGCGAGAAAAAAAAACGCTCAGGAGCGGAAAAACCGCCCGCGGGCAGAAAAAAGTGCTCGAGCGCCGAGCACGAGTATCAAGCGGCCGCTTCGAAAAGTGCTCGCGAGCGGATCGCTCGAAAGCGTTTTTTCCGCTTGGAGCGCTTTTTTGAGCGAAACGCTCGCCAGCAGTACCCGGCTCTGGTTGGCCGTACCTTTTATAGAAGCAGATTACGAGTAGAGCAAGGCTCTTCAGGCATTAGTCAATTACTCATATACCGATCGTCAACTTTCTAATGGGAAAAACAAGATATATTGTTTTGTTTTTTAAAATATTATAATTATGTAAATATGTATGTTTTTCTTCATTAACCTTTACATACAGTTACATATGTATCTACTTAGGTACGTTAAATCTACAGCTGTTTCAATTCGTGCATCTTATGTTAGGTGTCATCTGTAATTCTGTAAAATTTGATTTACGAGACGCACTTGACGTTTTCGAGTGTTGTTTAGGTTACGTCAAAATTGACATGTCCTCATCTTTCAAAATGGAACTCGGGCACATATTTTCAATTAAAAATTTTGTCGTGCTATTGATTGCATCTACGTCAATTCTAACTATTGTACTAGTCATCGTTTCAATCAAAGGTGACAAGAGGTTGGCCTTTCTGGCATACACTATACATTTTTTTATCTATTACAGATTTATGCTGTTACATACACAAAGCTCGACGAAAGCAAATTCGTTTGTAATCAAAGAAGATTGCCATTTATTACGGAAGATTAACTAATGGACGTGATGTTGATTTTCAATTTATTAATATTGAAAACTGTTTTGAAGTATCTAGTACTTCCATCGATGCAATTTTGCCATTAAATGCAAATCGTGGAGCAATAACAGTCGGAGTGTTTCATAATTATTGCGCTTTAATTACTTTTAGTTGGAAACTATAACGGTTATTTCGAAAATAAACCAAGATTATAATTTCAAAAGTACACAACGGCGCTTTGAACATAATCTCGCGCCTAATAAAAATTTGGCTTTAAAAATTCAATTCGCGAGCACTTACTTTTATAATCAGCGAGTTAGGTACTTTAGGCCGGTGATCATTTCGAGCTTTTGTGCCGTTTAGTGTTTCCAATGAAATCAGCTGGATTTGACTTTTTCATTCCTTGTCTTCTTTACGGTTTCGTTTATGAGCATATTTGAGGGTGCCGCTGTTTCATGCCAGATCCCAGTAAGATTTGTATTCCCCACAAAAGCTTTCTCTTACTCTCTTTTCAACAGCTTAGCAAGGGTTAACTGAGGGATGAGCTTATATTGATTTTAGGAATATTTTAGCAATTTTCGTTAGCTACTGGCTTCGCCTTTGTATTGTTTACAAAATGAGCTGATCAACATAAACGCAAGCTTTGTTTGTTACTATAATCAAAACCACAAAGGGTCGTAAATATACCTACTCCTGACTTGTGCAAAATTCTCCCACGATATCTACGGGCATAAAATGTACTTCGAACGGAATTATATGGTTGATAAATTTACGACATCGTATTGTATTTGTGATATCACCGGTTCTATATTAGCCGGCTGTAATAATTATCCTTCATCCCTAAAATTTGATGGACGGAAATAAAATTTATGTAGATACTTGCTCATTTTGATGAATGGTGTAGGTATATTCTAGGGCTCGGCCGTTACCCCCTTCTCTTCTCTTTGTTGCTAAGCTAACGAGAGAACGTGACGGAATAAAATGTTTGTTATTATTTAACAATATCCGTAAAAACAAGATAGTCCATTGAAATGTTACATTTTTTTTGGGCTTAGCGTGCGTTTGTCAGAGGACGCAATTTTATTTTTTAGATATCAAGGAGTTAGGGCGTAACCTACCGATAGATCTAGCCGTGACATTGCTTTAGTGACGTCACAACTGGAGATGGGCCACTGCAACGCGATTCTATGGCCCATATGAATAAAAGTAAGCATATGCTTATACTTGCAAAATTCAAAGTAAATACTCGTAAGTGCTCCTTCGCACTGGGCGACTTAGCAGCGCTTCTAAGCAGAAGGACGGGACGTAGTGCAGCGCTGCTAAACCATGCTAACTAAACAGACCAGTATGAAGGGGCAGTTACGAGTATTTACTTTGAATTTTGCAAGTATAAGCGTTTGCTTACTTTTATTCATACGGGCCTATGTGTTTAAATGCAATTTGATTTGCGCGCGTACCTACTCATTTAATGCCAAAACATTTAGTAATTACTTGTTTTGAGCCGCAGAATTGTTATATGTTTTTTCCTAATTATAGACACGTGTAATTATGCAAAAACTTTTATTAAATACGTACATAAACAACAAATACTCACTGAAAACAAATAAAATTTAAACATTCTATACACACATCTGCCATTTTTTGCCTTACACAACGAAGTTGAGGTAACGCTCATGTGCTCGATTTTCCGTCGTCTGCCTATCTGTCTGTTCCATCGAGATCTCGGCCCCTGGACCACCTAGAAACTACGGGTTTTCGGTAATTTGTAGTTGCTAAGGTCTATATTTTCCCGTTACTCATCATTTACATCCTTTTCATATGTGATGGCTCATTTTCAAAAATGGTGGGATACGCGTCTTCGGCAAGTTTAATCTGGTCTCGTGGAACTGTTAATACTGTACCGTCTTGCCTAGTCATCTTATCTACCCGAATAATGAAAATTTCGGAGAAATGCTTTATACAAACCCTGGAGTAGGTAAATAGTAATTTCGAAATTGTGAATACTAGTGAATACATCTTAACCATTTTTTTTATTGTCTTCATTTTTCGGAAAACGAAAAACCGTAACCTTGTCTCTTGAACTATAATTGCTTTTGCAACCAGGGACGCAGCACGTATTTGGCATTTTCTTACTTATTCTGTTCGAATACATTTAATTTAAGTATACAACATTCAAAAATAAGTTAACATAAACCTTACTGGAATTATAGTTATTAACGTCATAAGGCCGATATGTAGCAAATAACGGACGTGGTTGAAGTTTGTAAACCGAGGCGTCAGCCGAGGTTTATATTCAACCCAGTCCGTTATTTGCGTATCGGCCGTGTGTCGTTCAAGATTTTTCGTCATCCCATCATCTGGAAATTATATATTTTGACTTCCATAAAGATCCATCTTTTCGTAATAGTTAAATATAATAATTATCTTGATCATGGTATGCTTATGGTCACATGTTAGCGGTTGTCATGGACGCAACTACTTAAAAGTAAACAATTCATTAAAAACGCGTGCTGAGAAGCTGTATGACGTTTTTCCAAAAATATGCGCGAAATTGAAGGAAATATCAATATTCCTCCAGACGTATTAGCAGATTCCATGGCTGCAAGTGTCGATTTGCTACCAGAAAAAAGAGGGAGCGATATCATAAAGAATATGAAGATTTCAAGTAATGGCTTAAGATTATTAAGAGGATCCATTTAGTAAATGAAGACATGTTATTAGCGTACGTAAAGGGAAAATCGGAAATGTAATCGCCCAATTCATAATGGACCAAAGTTTCGAAGCGATTAAAAATCACCAAACAACTATTTCAAAGTTCCGATGAAAACGCTAAAATTACAACATCCATAGCCACAGGATCCTTCATAAAGTGTAATATTCACGGGTGCTATGGTCCTCAAGTTTCCTACGATGGTCTACAGATTTCTAGCAATAACTGTCACTTTAATTTTCATATCCATTATAATAAGTAGTTATATTTCAATAAAGCATTGTTCCTTAACGGCCGCATATGCGTCCGTTATTTTTTAACGGACGCCGTCCGTTACGAATGACATTTCACTTGTCAAATGAGTTGAGTTAAATTGAAATAACAGTATGGGATGACGAAAATTACATTAAAAGTCGATATGACGGCCGCCGTCAGTTGTGACGTCAACGCAATAGTGGGGATCAGTGTCATGGCTAGTTCTATCGGTAGGCTACGGGTAGTCTATAGTTAAATCCAAGTTTGTGGGGTTGTAGCCCTTGTTCCGCGGCCGCCATCTTGAAAAAAGTGGTGTAAGTGGTTTTTATGGTTTATCTGACAAACTATTGGTCTCACAAAAAATTTGTTCAGACATTTTTGAATAAGAATAAAATTCTCTACAACGTTGGTTCAGTAACTTTTAGTCGTATAACCAAAAGTACCAAAGTTATAAACGAAAATTGATGAACATTTTGTAAAAAATTTTCAATTGGTCGTTATAACTTTTTTTCTGGTCATTTTACAAAAAAATGACATCAGGCCATTTTTATACAGAAGTTTTCAAGGAATGATTTTCATTACAAACTTTTTCGATTTTATTCATTCATTAAGATTTTATAGCGCTTAGTGTTAGGTAAACTATACATAAATATTAATGATTTTAACGTACCTTTCTAATGTTATAAATGACATAATTACTGTTTCCTTAGTTTTTTTGATGGACCAGGCTGCGTTGGAATTTTCACGGTTGCTCCAAAAGCCGTGAGCAACACAAGTAAGTCGATATCTTCAACTACAATAGTAACTGAGGCAAACGATTGGGATGCAGCAAAAGCAGAACGAACGATGAGGGTGGCTGCATCTGATTGTACTTAGTGGACAGTGATACCCACCTCTGAGAATGAATTTTTGAGAAGTACAATGAAATTAGCCTTGTTCTTCTCATTGCCAAGAAATTTCTCATGTGATAACGTCGGTACGGTGTTCTTATCGAATTCTACTTCTGTTTCTGTCGACTGATGTTTCTTCGTGCGACGCAAACGCTGCCAAGACTTAGTTCCTGCGACATCGGGGTCTTCTGAGTAGCCGTCTCGTAAAGACAATACTAATACGTAGGTGTTCTTTTATCCCCATACGGTTACTATCTTTTATACCTCCTGCATAGTATTATCGAAAATGAACACTCTGATTTTATGAATCTAGAGAATTGTATCGTTTCGTAGCGCTGTAAAATCTTAATTAATGAATAAAATTGAAAAAGTTTGTAATAAAAAATATTCCTTGAAAACCCCTCTATAAAAATGATCGGAGGTTATTTTTTTGTAAAATGACCATAAAAAAAGTTATAACGTCCAATTGAATTTTTTTTACAAAATGTTCATCAATTTTCGTTTATAACTTTGGTACTTTTGGTTATACGACTAAAAGTTACTGGACCAAAGTTGTAGAGAATTTTATTCTCATTCAAAAATGTCTGAACAAATTTTTTGTGAGACCAATAGTTTGTCAGATAAACCATAAAAACCATTTGCACCACTTTTTTCAAGATGGCGGCCGCGGGACAAGGGCTGCAACCCCACAAATTTGGATTTAACTTTAGACTAACCTCCCGTTGATATCTAAACAATAAAATTGCGTCCTCTGACAAACGCAACCCCAAATGTAACTTTTCAATGGATTAAGAGAGTTCAACTAATAACAGAACTCGTCCACATGAGTGATCATTCTCTGTACCTACTTAAAATAAAATTGATTTTCTAATAACCTGTGAGGTACAGTGTTTGGTCATTTTAGTAATTACTCTTCATTAAACTTTTTTGGTGTTGAGACAGTTAAAAATTTTAGGGCATACTGCAAAGGTATTTGTAATTCTTATGGTTGCGGAGAAAAAAATATAAACAATAAAAGCAAATTTCACAACTTTTTTGAGGCTGGTTCCCAAACGAAACACGTTGGTCCCTTGGTTTATTTGGATAAAGTGCTTACTTTGATCCCCTCTACCACCAATTTTTTTACATTACATATGTAACACCCTATACATAGATGTATAAGCAAAACGTCCAGGAAGCGTAGTTTGCCTACCATGACGTTAATAACGCCTTCCGACATGCCCGGTTTTAGCGCTCACCCAAGGGAATCAAGCCAGACGTTGCTTCTTTCCCACCCACTCAAGTTGCAGTCATGCAGCATGCTAAGAGGGTTTTCCACCAATCTAGTTGTGAGTGGGGTTTGGACCAAGGGGTGACTGTTAGAAGCCAAGCGCTTCATGCTTGGTCGCCTGCTTATACATGGATAAATCTATTACATGGTGTTATACCGGCCCCGAGCTACGAGTATGAAATTAATAAAAACTGTTAGAGGGCACCTTCATT
This sequence comes from Photinus pyralis, assembly GCF_008802855.1. Lineage (NCBI taxonomy): Eukaryota > Metazoa > Arthropoda > Insecta > Coleoptera > Lampyridae > Photinus > Photinus pyralis. Next base: position 15,269,924 of record NW_022170596.1, read on the forward strand.
AAGCGTTTTCAACAACAAAAAATTGCGCAAGAAGCCCGAAATTTTCCACAATCTTAATAAGAAGTTCAGCTCATTTAATCGAAGTGTGAGGTTATGCTACTTCATATCTGATGATTTTTACGTTGGTGAGAGTGTACGTATATTCCTGAGTGCTTTACTTCAATTTCTTAAGAGGTTATGTTGACGATGTTTTGCAGATATGTTAATAAACATTAAAAATATTAGAAAATGTTGATTGAAAACCATGCATGTGTAATTATACAGAGTGAGCAACAAAGATTGAAGCGTGCCGCTTCAGCTAAATTGGCAATGTGCCGCTCATAGCATATGCTGGTTTGATACAAGATACGAAATACGAATAGACGCACGTCACTGTGACAGCGCAAAACGTCATTTTCGTATACAACTACATACAAAGAAGGTAGTTTTGATATGAATAGGAACAAGCGGTGATGACGCACGCTTCAATCATTGTTGCTCACACTGTATAATAATAGCAGTAAGTAGTGCTCTACATATTTTACATAATTTATGTCTTAATTATTTACAGATGAGATTAAAAAAATTACCAATTCAAAAAAATTAACATAACTACATTTTAACTCGTCGTATTAACTCAAAAGAATGAGAGCTCGCTGCGGAAAACGGCGGCCCGAGGAAGATGCGAGAAGTGCCCTTCCTCTCTCGGGTGTTCAAGACAGTCGATACAGAATAGGCGGCCTATGGAAGATTCGAGAGGTGCCCTTCCTCTCTCAGGTGTTAAGGCATTCGATACGAAAAAGGTGGTCGATGCGAAAAAGGCAGGGCATGGAAAATGCGAGAGGCGCCTATTTCTCTATTGAGCGTATAAGGTGGTTCATCCGGAAAGGGCAGAATGTGACCTCTCTACGACGTTCTTTTTCTCTAAGTCGTTCAAGTTTAGACTGTGTGCGCTTTCAAAAGTATCCACATTGAACTATCGCTTATGTTGTGTATAATTCTATTGTTTATTATCTATTATAGATACTACTTTTATTACATTAACTGTCAATATTATGTACACGTTAAACCCAGCATATTTCATTTTAGAATTATGAAATATGAAGTGACATAACCTGACATTTAATAATTATAATAACAATAATAATAATAATAATAATAATAATAATAATGTGTTTATTTCCACCAAATTAAAAAAATGGAAACCACAGGGGTTATCGGTTCAGTTGCTGCACAGGCAGGTTCTGATCTTCCACCGCCTCCCTGAATACAATTAGAATTAACATAATCAAGTAATGCTTATAACTGAGTAATATAATAAAAAGGAAAATATGAAATAGTAATAAATGACAGTAGGAGTAACTAAATGAGAGTGAGATGAAAAGAGATTGAGTAATACTAAGAAAAGCGGACAAAGAGACGAGAGGACAAGTTAAACAAGATAGACATGAATGACAATCTACAACGTACGTACAGAGTCATGGGCTAATATTTGACGGCAATTTAATTTTGAAATACTGCGGAGAAAGGGGCTTAATCAAATCTGGTAATAATAATATTACTGTCTTTATTGAGTAGCAGCTACAAAATATCGAAAGGAAAGTGATAATAATAATTGCAGCTCAAAGGGCGGAGTTCAGCGCTTTCTCTTCCAATCAACCCATTTCAATGAATGTAAGTGAACTTTTAATAAAATTATGTAAAATTTGGGGCTTTTTCCGCAAATATTTTGTTGAAAACGCTTAATTAAGGTACGCTCTAATCATTTTTATTAGTTTCATGATCGTAGCTCGTTTGTATAACTATATACCCAATATATCTCCTAAATGCTTAATTTTCGAAATATATACGTTTTTTTGTAGGAAATTTAATGGCTCTAATTTTATAAATGTAAGTGGTTAGAAAAAGCTGATAGTGTTCACGATAATGGACTCAAAATTTAAAACGGCGGCATGTTGTGCACCCCCCCCCCCCCCCCTACATATGGGGTTTTTGGATATGTTCAAGAGGATGAGAAACAACCTACCTACAACAACCTACCTACAACATAACCTTTAAAATTGATTTAATTTCAAATACTGCTCTTGGAGTTTTTTTATTATTTTTTATTAATTGCACTGCATGTACGAACGATATACAGGTTAGTTTGGATACTTCGAGTTGGTTACCGATTGAAAACAGGGCAACAAAGGGGGGGCCGAGGATTTGATCGTTTTTCCTGAAGGATTACTTAACCATTACTTAAAAACCAACATTCTGTAGCGCTTGTAGCGAATAAAGTTTTGTTATTTGTTACATTTTCAATTGACTACATCCGAAATTAGATCACTCACTAGTAGGCGGAGTATACTTTGTACCCCGAAGGCCCAATCTTGAGTATGAGTATGTAATGTACCTAACCCCAGGTTCTACGCTAACTTCACACTACAAGAACACGGAAATAAAGTGAACCCGGCAACGTTTAAAAATGGCCACCCGAATGACTATTCCCTCCAAAACTAAACAAGATCACGTTTAAATTTGAAAAGTGGCACTTGATAAAACATCTAAGGCAGGGCCCCCTTACATTAGTTGTAGACAACGCTTTGACCTGAAGCACAGTAGGGAAGGAACGTAAAATAAAACACTCAAATGCGTGAAAAGTTTCTTTAATAATGATCGCAATTATTATTGATTGTAAAAGCTCTGAAATTTAAGTCAAAATAAATGACATTGCAAAAATAAACTTTGAAAATGGTAGTTCACCGAATCAAAATAGAAATAGGCTGGGAAAAAAAGAACTTACCAATAAAAAAAACCTGCCGTCAAATTATTATAACAATAAATTAATGAAAAAATAAATTATAACATTACAAAATGTAGCAGGTAGACATCAAGAGATAACATATAGGTTAAAAACAAGTTTTGGGAATTATAAGTCAGGTAAGCAGGTACCAAGATTCTAAGGAAGGGTGAAATACACATGATGTGACTCATCTTTGGTTCAATAAAGTCCTTTTGTTAAAAGCAAAATGGAAAATTACATGGCCTTGTATGCAAATTGAACTAAAAACAAGATATGTGGAAATTATTGAATTGCCACTCATTTATCGCACATAGATTCTAAACTGAAAAGCTTTGATTAGCGTAATCCCGCTCCTGAAAGGTAGGTAACCCGCCCCTGGTTTCGGGGTTTCCAGCCTACAGTTGAAAGTCGAAGACAATCACGGAATTAGGTGTCGTAGCTGAATTTTGACTACAGTTTTTACCACCCCCGTGACTGCTTCATTCACGGAGAAAAATGGAGTAACAGACAATAAGTCACTACATACATCAAACGAATCGGTAATTTCCACATATTAAAATAAAATGACCAAAGCTTATATGAATGTTCATTCAGGGACAAGAACAAGTAATCAACATCAATAAACATATATTAATCAAGCATTACACCAAAAACGTAAACAATTACAAACAAAAGATAACAATATTAAACATGTCATTCTGCATTACGGTTAAACCAAGTAAATTACAAAAACAAAGGTTGAAACACACAAAAAAAGATATGCGGCATACAAAACACAAATACGATATAAAGAAATGCAAAGATTACTACCTGCATTAAATAACAACAAACATTTATGGAGCGACGCGTTCACGACCGCCATTCAAGACAAGATGCCAAACGTAACTCCCGTTCGTGCTTTTTAGATGGCCGGTCAAGAATTGCAGTGGACGATAACGAAACACGTTGGGCTCTCGGTTTATTTGGAAAAAGTACTTGTCTTGATCCCCCCTATCACCCAATTTTTTTTCACATGCGGTCATGTAACACCCTGTATACATATGCAGTGACAGTCAGGCGGGGCTTTAGATAGATTATGTGAGTCTAATAGGATAAGCTTGATCTGGGTGCCAGCTCACTGCGGAATAGGGCGAACGAGCTGCTGGCTCGTGAAGGCAGTGGTTGGGTCTTCGTCGGGCTTGAGCCTACCCTAGGAATTGCTCCTTCCGTTGCCAGGGCTAGGATTAAAGACTGGGTGACTAGTTAATTCCAGGTCCAGTGGCAATAAGCAACCGGACTCACACAGGCCAAGGTCTTTTTAACAGGACCCTTTGGCAAATCTATGTCTTCTAAGCTTCTAAAACTGAATAGAAGCCGGATTATGAAGATCACCGGTGACCATTGTCCTTACAGAGCAGAGGATTGTCAACTATCACCTGCTTAAAATTGGGCTTATGGAGAGCCCACTGTAGGTTTTATGGCGAGGTAGATGAAACTACCAAGCATGTGATCTATCTGGGACCGACATCATCTCCTATCCTTTATTGAAAGAACAGGGCTCTGAACCTAGTTGCGAAAGAAAGGGGGTAGGCACAATTGGCCTTTGGTCTGCCTAAGTACTGCCCGGTTGGGCTCCCCTGTGAATAGTAAGTAGGCGCTTGTAATAAAAGCTAATATAACACCAGGTACAAAATTTGGTTTTGGGCGCATGCTTAGCCATACTTAGATGCTCGTTTGCTATATTTATATTTGTTATTCAGGAGGTTGACCCAATGACCCAATGTGTTTTACATATTATGGAGTTATACTGTTATCATTTCCAAGGTCACTGATAGTTGCATAAATTGCGAAATATGTGATTTGTATTATCTATTTGCTTATTCATTCTTTATTTCTTAACGTCATAATAAGTCTTGTTCCTTATATTATGTAATTGTGTATTTGTTTTCAACATCTTCCGATAGTTGCAAAGCTTGCGATTAGCTCGAATTTGCATGACGTCACTTTAGCCCCGCATATGCAGGTGAAAACCGTGCCCTTCTATACAAGGTATTATCCGTATAGAAAAAAGTGTATTTATTTACCTACAAGCACCGAAAGTAGCAAATAATTTGAAATCCCTGGAAATAACGGCGAGCTATGACGGAGAAAACAGATTTTCCTTTTACGCCATATATCAAAAACTTTTAATTTCATTTTTCTGATTTATTGACTTCCGCTCAAGGACCAACCCAAAACTGTGCCAGTCAGATGAAAATCAATGTTTCAATAATGGAGAGTACAAAAGTAGCCCCTCGATGTGCAAAGATATTCTGGATTTTGTATAGTATCACAATTATCCAATTGTAAGTACTAAATCGTGTTTCTTGCAAGGAATCTCCTGACAATACTCGCAGATTTCGCGTCGTTTGAGAGTACGGATTTACTATTGTTCATTTTACAAAAGCTCTTTTATGTATTTGAAAAAATCAGGTATCTTTCCCCCAACTTGCCCCTAAGCACCCAAATTTGTATTTTATATCTGCACCGGAATGTATTGTTGCCGACTTTCGTTGTTTGCTAATAGGCGGAGATAAACGAACTTTGGAGGGTTGGTATTATACTCAATAATATAAAAACGTTGATGGAAACTGTAGCGGTAATATGGGTAATTGGGAATTTTCCAATTATAGGTATTGTTTAAAATCAAATGACAATGTAACGTACTTATTGGTAGGGATATTTTGCAACTCACAATTAAAAGAGATTGTCTACCAAACAATTGAGGTGGCGGCTTATAACCTTGCCTGCCGGCCAATTGAATGTAAGTGAAGCTATGACGCGTATCACATTATTAGCAATAATAGCATGACTAAAACGATTTAAAACAATTCCAAATGTTCATTTCCTAGCGCCGCTTGCTGTTAAATACAGTTACCCACTTTCTGATGTCCTGCGCTAGACACCTGTTTTGTTAACTTATCAAACATCACTATCAATTAGTTAATTCGCTGCCTATCGGTAAGTTTAATTAATTTAGTTTGCTCCATGTACTATTTCATTTTTAGATCGAGCAATTAAAAATTTATCGTGAGTAGTTTTGACCGATATACAGCATTTGTCTATTTGACCTGCGATTAGGGTTATAAATTTAGTGTTAAGTACCAATTGTTGCTATTAATACTAGAATTCCACGCAGTTTTTTTGTGTACAATATTGCTTGTTTTTTATCCGTCAAGTGCATTTGGTAGGCATAAATCAAGGTTCTAGGCCTATGAGATAAATACTTACGTAAGTTTACAGAACGGAATAGGATGAAGGTTTACGATAAATCGCGTAATTTTTCGCAATTTCAGTACATAGACAATACATACCGGGTGAATATTTCAAATTCAAAACCGGTCATATGCAATTAACATGAGAAAAACGTTTCTTTGCAGATCGTCTTAGAGGTATATGATATCAATCGAAAGAAGATTTTTTTCTCATTTAATCATATACTAACTATAGTTCATTTTCGGGTGTATTTCTCATTATTTTACCAAAAATTTGGCAATAAATCCAATTAGCAAAATCTAAATAAACCCCTAAATCAGATCTAAAAAAGCGGAAGAGCACCTCGGTGTGACCCTACTGGGTGTTTGGATTTGACCCATTTTCAATAGGCTTATTACTTGTGGCATGTAGGTCAACTGTGCAAAGTTTGTCCGAATAGGTTTTTTTTACGGTGTTTAAATAGTAGGCTACGGATTCATGAAGATTTTGTTTGTTTATGGTATCCTTGGTAACTACGACCAATCAATAAAAATCGCTGATAGTAGGAACATGTCATTTCAAAATTTGAAAAATATGCAAAAAATTGACGTTAAGATATGCAGGGTGTCTCAGAAATCTCAGAAAGGGTGGTCTAAAAATTTTTAACTACGCCACTGAATTCTACGTAAGAATATTTAAAATAGACATTTTTTTACCTTTTTTCTATTTTACATGGGTGTGATAACCTCTCAAAAAGTCAAACATTTCGTTTTCACACTGTATCTCAGAAACAAACGTAGATAGATTGATTCTGTTTGTGGTATTAGCAGTTTCCCAAAAAAATGTCTATCTTTAAAAATAGCTGAGATACATCTGCAGTCTCAACTAAAATAGGACACACGATCTATTCAGTCGGCTTCCATTTAAATTGGCACTATTTTATTTTTTATTTTTTTTTAAATTTAATTCCTGCGACAAATACCATTTGTATGGACCTAAATAAAAGAAAATAAAAATAAAAATAATAGTTGCTAACTTTCTTAATTGTAGAGTTAGAAAGATGGTTAAATTACCAAAATTGTGTATAAATGTAGTCTACTGAATCCAAATCTGTTAATAAATAACAAAACAATATCGCATTTTTCAAATAATAACAAATGTGAGACTTTTTTATACGGAACACCTTGTATATTAATGACATCATATGACAGCTTATTACATTCTTCATAAAAGTTTTTAATGAACCATATCCAAAGTACTTCAAATAACCAAGATTTTTTAATTATTTTCATCTAGATCTAGTTATCCATGAAAATGATAAAATACTGGAAATATGACTTATTGTAGTATGTATGTTAAAGAAGGTGTTCAAAAACGTTTCCATTTTTAGGGTGAGTCAAAGGAATATTTTCTAAGAAAAAAACTTAAACAGCCTATGTAACAAACTTCAAAGTTAGCTGCCAGAAACTATACAATATTGTTTCATTTTCATGGACAACTAGATCGAAACGAAAATAATTGAAAATCTAGATTATTTGAAATATTTTTGCTATTGTGCAATAGTAGAAAATTTGTACAAAATTTAAGATATCATATGATGTAATAATATACAGGGTGGTCCATATAAAAAGTCGCAATTTTGAAATTGTTTAAGAAATGCGATGTTTTGTGTTTTTTAAATTACAAATTTGGAGTCAGTAGACAAAAATACACGATTTTGGTCCGTCTTTCCAACACTACTCCCCGGTTTCACAAACGAAGATTAAGGTTAATCACTGATTAAAAATATTAGAATGGGAAACATTTGAGCGTATAATCAAAGGTGGCTAGCATTCTAATATTTTTAATTATTGATTAACCTTAATCATCGTTTGTGAAACCGGGCATACAACTAAATAAAGTTAGCAAATGTCACAGCCAACTATGATTACCATTTAAAAAAATGTAAGTTTGCGTTATAACTCGAAAATTATAAAAGAAGAAGAAATATTAATAAATGTATCTTATTAAGCGGAAAAAAATCTACACTTTTTGTTCTTTGCATATTTCTGTATTTCTAATACTAACGATTCTACAACAGTTAAATGAAAAATCACTAAATCTGTTTTTCACTCATATCTAGTGAACTGTGGATTTTTTTCAAAAAACAAAAGCATATCTTGGATAAACTCTTAAAACTACAACTCTTTCCTCATTTAACCGAATCCGTACGTCTTATAGTTTCCGAGATCCCAATGCTTAAAATGAAAAAAAAAACTCACCCTGTATGTTTATTATTTATTACCCACAAGTCAATTTTTTCGAAAAAAAACCCCAGAAAAAGTGTTGTTTGTTAAAAAATTCTTATCTTAAATATATAATCGCACGTTTATGATCTAAAGATGATTGAATGCCTTGGATACAAGCAGAAAAAAAATGAAAAAAAGGTTTTCGCCTTAGGGCCAGTAACTTTAGCACATTCTCCATGAATGGATCAATACTTTCCGAAAGGTTATAATTATAAACAAGAAACTTAGCATTGCGCAGTCTGCGCATGGCACACCTAATGTTTAAAATGTGCGATATGTTTGCCTTTACTAGAAGAATCTATGATTAAAATTTCAAAAAAGTTTCTCTATAAATAAGCAAGTGCGCACATCCGATTTTTGCCAAAAAAAGAGAAATATTGATAATGAGTAATACAAAAAGCTACATTTTATGCATATATTCCTTCTCATTTTCTGGGAAAATTCCTAATGGTCGATTGTAGTAAGTTTGTGTGTGAATTGGAAGTACCAGTATCGAAAGACTAAATTTCTGAATATATTGATATGTGCAATGGCAAACGGTCACTAAAACCACCCAAAAGCACCTGTTCAGCTAGCTCAATACTAACGAAATGATTATAATTTTTCCAGGGCACGTCCACCATCCGTTACCAGGAAAAATCTGGAAAATACCGTAATTTTATTAATTTGAGAAAACTCAGTAGCCTTGATCAGTCTCACAATTCCAAAGTATTGAAATTAAAATGATTATTTAAACAACTGGTATAACCCTGGGTACCAACAGAGAATTTGGCATAAGAACTCATATCTTAGATTGTAATTTGGGCTCGACAAAGCTAATTATTTACAGATGAAACAAATTTATTCGACATAAATCAAAATGCTTTAACGGATGCTGGGTTACCTCAAAGAAAGGCTTCATATAAGCGATAAATGCACGATAGACATAGCACTCCGAATAATTTTTCTGTAACCGTAGACTTTTATAACGACGTATTTATAAAATCTCTTAAAGCACTATCTAACTTTCTTCTATTGTCACATTTTAATTAAACAAGACTGTCTTTCAAAAACAAACTCGATTACGGCAGACTGCCATACACTAAAAGCGCTTACCAAACGTGCAGGCAACGTTCACTACCAAAAAAGCCACGATTAACGTCTTCATCTGTTATTTAAAACCTACCCTCTCTCAGTTGTGTTCCGCTTTCTTATCAAGTTAATGCACGTCGTCAAAATGAAATTAGCGATAGGAAACTCTTATTGCAATGACCGGAGATAAACTTTAAAATAACATGCAATTATTTCCAAATTAAACTTAATCTTTTCAAACGTAATTCAGTTTTACAAAAAGTCATCAAGTAAACAAAGCGATTATTTAAACGAAAATTTTCACTTATTAAAAATATTCTTTACAAAAATGAAACTAAATACTAAATACTACTAATACTAAATAGGGTGACCTAACACTACTGTGGGTGCTGAAAATAAAAACGTCCACAAGAATAAAATAATTTTGTGCTCATTTTACGGCGAGAAATAGCACAATTTTTTCTCGCCGTGTCATACCTTTGTGTGCTCGTGTGGTGGTTTAGAGCGGAGATTCCAACATCAAATCTTCCATTCGATATTTTCGAATTGGAATTCTTATTGTACATCATTTTTGGGGGCTCATTTTGTACTATTTTCTGCGTGTTATAAATATTTTGTCATTTTATGGTTTCCGAATTATTTCAATTATTAGAGCGGCACTCCCACTTGAGGTTCTTTTCGTGTCTCAATGTTTTGGTAATTTTACGCTACTTTTTGAAATAATTTACAAATTTCGTACTTTGATGGTTTTCGAGTAAAGAGAGAATATTGTAAAACTGAAAACCCTTTCCTGCATTTCATTTGTTTTGGACTATTTTTTGCCGTGTCATACAAAATGTTATCGAGCTTGGGAACTATACAACTGCCTAGAAAGACATTTCACGTATAATGGGCTCATCCCGCCTTCATTTTTTATTTCTGATCCACAAAGTACATTAAAAATAAAAAGACCCGTGTGTCCTCAATTTTTATTTGCGAGTAAAATAAACCCAAAATAAATTATTGAAAAGTTGTGTTTTTAGTCCGAATTTGAAACGCTTCAGACTAAATACGTCACAAACCTACAACCAATCACGTAGAAGTGAGCTGGCAACCTTACCCGAGGGTCTGACGTTTGTCACATTTGACGTTTTGAGAGGGATGTTTAACTGCATCTAGCACGAAAGTGACCAGTGCCTGTGACAGATGACGCAAGTTATAAATGCCATTCTCCTGCAATATTGCCAAGTCGTTATGTCATCTGATTGTTTCTAGGAGCTGATTGGTCGGGCTTATTACGTCACAGAGCCCACCACAATCATATCGTTTTGAATAAACCTTTAAAACCGCACATGTTCATTATTTTTTTGCTAATCAGCCTCTATTTTTAAATAAACTTTTACTGTCCAAAAAAATGTTTTATGGTTTCAGGTACACGCTTATTAAATTAGAATTAGAAGAGCATGTTCCTGTCTCATCGGTTTTTATGATTTAAAGTTAAAATTTCTTAAAATGCAGTTTTGCGATTTAATAACCAAAAGAAACATGCTTGGGCTTGATTCATACACTCATTGCGTAATCTGGTATCCATATGTACAGACTCACAGAAATGTTCTTAGTATCTCAGGAAATTCAGATATTTAGATTATTGTTATAGATATTAGATTTTATCATGCAATTGGCGTTTGGTTAAATACTGTAGCAGGAGGCTGCAAGCTAGATGGTTCGCGACGGTTGGAGTTTATTACGCTATTTTTATTCGAGCGTTCCGCTCTATTCGATTGATTGAAAGGCTCAGTTCGTCAAGAAAGTTGGCTGAAGTTGTTACAACGTTGTGAAAAGCTCAAAGCTTGCTGTCCGTATTCGGAAAAAGTTAGTCAAGTTGAAGTAAAGGAAGCAGTTGAAGTGCACCGTGACGCCATTTAATTCTTCGAGTTAATGTTGTTTGTCATCAAGCTTTGAAAAGAAAAGTGGCGTTCAGAAGCAGTCAGGGTTTGTGTGTGGAGTTAAGTGCGCCTTATTTATCGCTTCGTCGTCGTCGTTGAATGATCAGATTATTAGGATTGTTAAAAGAGAACAAACACTGTTTTTAGTTCATTTGTCGAACGCTTGAGTGCGGAGTAATTTGTCTAAACAAGCCTTGCAGAATACATTTTTTTATTGTCAATGTCAATTGTGTGCTTATTCGAACCCACCATATGACCCGGATAGAGTTTTCATGTCAGATTTTTCTTCTTGTGTTTAAGAATTGGGTCAGCTGTAAATGAACATTTGCGTAGTTAATCTTCAAGTTAGTTCAAAAAACGGTGGCCACGAAAATTAATCTAGTTAAATTGAAATTTATAGAGAGATCACAAATAGTAAAATCTGTAAAGGGAAATATAACATGGAATTCTTTTTCTATTTGATTTTTTGGTCAATAGATCCAAAACGTTCAGGTAAGCCTATGTTTTTTCGAGCAAGTCAACTTTCGGGAAAGTAGAAAAGGAGAAATCTTCAGTCGATCATAGTAAAATTTGAGTTACGATCTAGTCGTTGATCAGTTAATTATTTTGCTAAATAATTTTCCAGAGCACTTATAAAGTCAAAATTTTATTTCAAGAAGGGAGGTTCAACCCTCTTATACCCAAAATGACTGCTACAAGCAACACACAGAGGTTCATCGCAGCACAAAGTAATTTTTTTATTGTCCGAGGTCTCATTACTTTATAATAAGGCAAATAAATAGGCAATCCCCAAAGTACCATAAAATATCAATAAACTTTGTAGTAAAATGAACTTGATTCTGTACTACTAATGAATGTGTATTAGAAAGACTAGTTAACTAATGAAAATCTATTTTCGCATGAGGCAAACGTACTGAAAGGAGTTAGGACTTTCTCCAGAAAGTAGAAGAAAAGCTATACTTTTAAACAAATCTTGAAGTGCGAGGCGTATTAAGTAAAGTTCTTAATTCAATACCCTCCATTTCTAACTTGGTATAAAAACTAATAGGGATTGTATTACACACTCACAAATCCACAAGGGAGTAACAAGAACGGCATCCTGCGTTAAACTGTGTAAAAATAGTGGTGGTTCAGTGTTTCAGTTTTTTTTCTGTTACAAATAATTGGACAGAGTTCAATAATTAGATTTGTATTCATCATGGAAAACTGTTGTGACCAACCCAATTACGAACGCTCAATGTGAAATATAAAGTTTAAAACGTGGTGCTTAATAATCATCCAACAAACAAACGCAGCAGTGATCAATTAGAAAATTTCTATAATTAACTAGTGGCCTAAAGAGCTCGTGAACTGTATTTTGTTGTGGAGGGTAATTGCTATGGTTAAGTCCCACATTTCATTAAATTTAATTTAGTTTGGAATGTCAGTGTTAAATGTTAATTCACTCAATGCATTAACTGAAATAATTAAATATCTACACAAGAGCAATTGAATGAACCAAAGCTTCGATACGAAATTGAGGGCAATTGGTATCCTTTATATAGCTCGGTCCCAGTTGAACGCCAATGCATGAAAATAATTCTCGTAAATAGGTATAATACCAACAAGTCTATCCACTCCCGCTTTATAACAATTACCCTAACGAAGTAGGTAGTTAATAATTCGACTTTCTCCGTTGGCTTGCGAAGCGTGAAAATTTGCAGCATAGTCGAAATTGAAATCTCGTGTCGGAAAACTTATCTCTATAGGTACTGTGAAATGTAGCAAATTATAGTTTCAGGCACGCGTGAAAAGCCAGCAAAACTAATTCGGGCGTTAGGATTTGGACCAGTGAAATAAATGTGGAATAAATCTAGACTGGCAATGCGCATTACAAATTTAAGCGATATTTGCATTCTTCCATTGTAGTTTAATATACCTACTTTAATATACACAGCGTCTGTTTCGAGGAGGGGCACTTGGGGACGCAGTATAAATTAAAACTTGGAACTAGAATCGGTTATTGCAGAAACATGCGTTTGCCTGGAAATTCGCAACCTCTCTAAGTTTGATTGTGGCGGTTAGTTTTGATTAATTTTTGCTCGTAGTATGAGTTTTGGTTTGCTTTGTATTCGTTGGCTTTCGGAATTTCCAGGATGCGAAATCTTTCTCGTAGAGGTAAGATGGCGAAATTGTAATTGGCTTGTTACCTAAAGTCGTTGCGCAATGGGAATTGGTTAAAAATTGAGGCATCCGTTTGGTTTGGCTTGCAGAAAGCAGATTCTTGATGCGGCTTGGGGAATTAGATCAATTTTATTCCATCGATTTATGTGGTTTGGAGTAGATAAGGCCAATTGCGATACCAATTTTAGCTCTAGTTACTACGACTTCACCCATGTCTATAAAATTTGAACAAATAAATCCCAATTAAGAGGTACCGTTACAGTGTGGATGGCTAGGCTGCTCTATAAATACTTCTTATGGTGAAAACTGCTTCAACTTGCTCAGTTATTTTTTCTAATATCACAGGTAGAACCTAGCTCTACATCTAACATCTTGTATTCTTTATTTATTTCACAGACACAATGAGTCCCTTATCGCCAGTGACTAATCTTGTACGGACTTGATTCTTCATTAATGCTTTCTTCACGCCTCTTTCACATATGTATACTTTACGGTTCGGTTCTTCCATTCTGGACGCCTCCGTCATATCTCTTTTAGTTATTTTTAAATTTCCCCGATAACCTTCGATGGTCTTTCTTCTTGTCTACCTCTTCCAGACTCCTTTCCGTCATCCATCCTTCAAACATTCGAATTCCTCTTTCTCCATTTCTGTTTCATACAGGGTTCAAGTTTCCACTGCGCTTCCTACCTCGAGCTTCTTTTTCATTTTTTCACACGTTTTTTCGGATGCGGACAATTACGAATTCTAACTTTGAATCGAAAAAATACTGCAAAACTCACGGTACCCGCGTGAGCACTTTTCTGTCCAAAAACAATACCCGAAATAAAAACTTGGTTATGTATCTCTCGAAAATGTAAATATACTTTGAGCTGCATGGTAGACATTTCCGCGGTCCAAAACCGAATCTCGATCTGAGCTCTTAGCTAAAGAGCTCCACCGCGGCTTGACCCGTAATGCCTTCAAAAATCTCTTCCGATTAATCCCTACCTGTTCTTTGTTAATTAAGTAACGCCTCTTTTCAAAATTGCATCATTTTTTAAGAGAAAATTTGATTGGTTATGCCCTTTGATTTACACGGGAGTCCACAGTCCTAAATAAGTCAATATCTTACACAAAGTTTAAAATTGCAAGCTTGATTTTCCCATTGGCGTTTTAGAATACGCGGAACTAATTAAGCTACTGTTGGATCTGACGATTTCCGAAAGTCATAAAAAGGTTAACATGCTATAGAATTTAAATGACGCCCTAAAAAACGATCGTTAAATTTTAATTGAAAACTCCGAAGTTCTCTACAAATCTACATTTACAAAATTTTGAAATTACCAAGTGTATAACTTCGAGCATCCTGTTCACTCTCTGCTATCAATTTATCACCAAGTGCACCCCTAAAAATTTCAGTTTAATAAAAATTCAAAAATATGACATAATTACCGTTACTTTTGCCTCGCACGTTCGAATTCCTTACGCCTCTTTCCGTTACCCTTAGCTCTTCACTTCACTTTCCTCCAAGTCCTCTTTACGTGTCCATATTTTACGTTTCCTCCAAACTTCTTCCATGACTCCGCTTTTTCCTACATCAGTACCGTTCGCTTTTGTGCTTTCGTTACAAATTCACTCGCTTTTTTTTACGTCTTCGCGTTTCCTTCGTATGTCTTTTATCCCCTCTTCCTTCTCTAGCGTACATTTCCTTTATTCACCATTTGGGTCTTCTTCCCTCACGTTTCTCTTACAGACCGACGATTTTGTACAGACATCTGGGGTCTGTCAATGGTACCGTAACATTGCGCGCGGCGATACTCGATTGTTGACATAAAATTTGTCAAAGATATATAGGAAAAGTTACCCTACGACCAAGTGTGTGAAATTCGTGTGAGAAACTGCGGCATTTCAAATTCAACCCCTATGTTCACTTTTAATGAGACAGGTCAATCATTAACGGAAAACTCCAGGGAACTGGCGGTTGGTCACTGGTGAATAATCTAAAACAGAATTACGACAAACAGAAAAGGTAGAGATTTTCCAAAGAGGGAACGGAAACTACCGATATCTAACGTGAAACAAAACAAGGGAAAGCAAACCTCCTTTATAATTACCGGAATGAAAATATCAAGCGCTCACCTTGAAATTAAACGGCGCGGTATAGTGCAAAATGTAACGTTAACGTTGACAGGAAGAAGCAAAAACGGAAATGTATTCCCTCAAATCATGCTTTTACCTTATATAGAATTCCCAAAATGGGAAAACCGAAGACTGGATTTTCCAACCGGCCACCGGCGTACTCGGATGATAAGGTCCAAACATTAAAAATTCTTTAATTAATTGCTTGATCCTATGTTAACCTAAAAATCTGGAACCAGTCTTAAAATTCATGCTAATTAAGCGCGTTTCATTTGACACCAAACCGATGCCAATGGGACACCGTTTGCTGCAACATATTTGAATAGATACCGGCAATTGGCGGAGTTGAAGTTCCGAAATTCGGTAGTTCATTTAACACCGATCGCCTCCCCTGGGATCAAGCGAAAGGCCAACTTCATGAGGTTTATCTACGTGTAAGCGAGAGACTTTGCGGATTTGTATCCTAGTTTTAAATTACCATTGAGCAACAAAAAACGGTCAATCAATTATTAACGGATCTGAAATTATACTAAGTATATTAATTTTCGGATACTGTAAAGCTCGTTTAAATATCTCTACGGGAACGGTTACAAACGGCAAATTAGTTACAAAATCGTGATTTCCTTATCGGTAGCTAAAACGGTGCTACAAATTAAGGTCATTGCCTTTGCCTTCTATTTCCGACTTCTAGAAAAGGGATACATAGATCGAAAACTACAATTTCTTGTAAGGAAGCGTCCCTTTAAGTTCGTAGAAGTACCGGGTGTTCATTAAAGCTGGTGTCTTCCATTAATGCACGGTGCGCTCAGTTCAGAAGAGTGCCCGCCATCAAACAAATTAATTAAAAAGCAACCCAGAAATGGAAAAGTACAACGTTCGCCAATGAAGTCGATGTGTTTTATATAATAGTAATCAATCTGGTGATTTGATTTACATTAATCTGTTTATTTATTTTCCAGAAATGGACGGCGTTCATAAGCTGTTAACCCATGAAGATTGTACGAAAATTATACAAGCCAAATTGGGTACAAACGATGTCAAGGTGCTATCACATAGAATTAAGCCATTCTCGGACGAAGTTAAGGGACTTATGGGTCAGCATTATCGGGTTGAAATCGACTACGAAGAAGAAATTTCAAAAACTGAACAATTCTTCATGAAGATACTAAACGGAAGTTTGAAAACGTTGTTCGATATGTGTATGTCTGCTAACGCTTACGAAAAGGAAGAGTTCATTTACGTTACGTATTTAACAGAGTTAAAGAAGTTTAATATAGAGTTGGACTGCTTACCGCGTTGCTTCCTTTGTAGGCCTTACGTAACAGTGCTGGAGGATCTTTCTGTGAAAGGTTACTCGGAAGTTCCCAACGACAATATGGATCTCGACACTTGCAAGATAGCTTTAGAAAGCATTGCCAAACTCCACGGATCGGGAATTTTATACGAAGCGTATAAGACTCAAGTTCAGGGCAGCCGATACCGTTTGATCGATAATTACCCCAGCGTGCTCAGGAACGTTTTCCTTAGCAAGGATGACAATATACCCAAGGTGTGGTTTAGGAAATCGTTAGAAGGCGTATACGAGCTAATACGCATTCTTCCCGAGAACCACATGAAAAACGAGATTTATGAAGCTAAATTAAGGGAGTACGTAAGTCGGCTGGACGTGATAAGTGCAAGCTTTGATAATCACCTGTGCACGGTTCTGCACGGAGATCTTTGGCAAAACAATTTTCTGTTTAAGTACTACGATAGAAAACCGTGCCATAACGTTTTGCTCGATTTCCAGTTGATAGCGTATGGACCGCCGAGTTCAGATGTTTTGCATTTCATATTCCATAACACCAGAAAATCCTTTCGTGATGTAAATATGCAGATCTTAATTGACTATTATTACGAGTGTGTTAAACGCTATTTATGTCAACATCATTTTCCCGATGTCCCCACGAAAGATCAGATTTTATTGTTAACCAAAGATGTACAGGTGCTAGTAAAACTTTTGTGTCTCCTAGATCGCGCTGTAACAATAATACCATGTGACGTACCAGCATCGACTTTCGATAATGATGAAGAGTTCAGAAAGTATTTATTTGACGAGAGAGCGACCTATCTGGTTAATTCCTACCGAGCGGATGATGCATTTAGGGAAATCATTGAAGAAGACCTGTTAGAGCTTAGGAATTTATTATGTAGTGGGTGTTAGAGGTTTTTAAAGAAATTTTCCATTTCAGTTCTGTACACCTACTCATTTAATTGAAGCACGTAAATTTTTCTTATCAAAGACAGTATTATTACTTGTTTTATGGAATCTTGTATTCAATTTTACATAAAGTTATTAATTAAGGAAACATGCTTTCAACTGCCATTGCCACCAATGATAAGGCATTTTAGTTGTAGAAGTTGTCACTTGCATACTTGTGAGTGTGCCATGGTGGATGCATAAATCCAAAACTGCCTCGCGGCGATTATTCTTTTGGTTAATTAGAATTTAAGTTAGTTGTATCACGATCAACACAAAACAATAAACGTTTTAATGGTAGAGGGGTGAAATAATTGGTCGAATACAAAAGACACCCCTATTTCCGCAGTGAGTGTCATTGCGGGGCAGAAGTAATTTTATACAGAAGGGGATAACTGAAAGTAACTGCTGTTAAGATTTCTTTTGACCATACAATGACAGAACTGTTAGAATCATTGTGCAGCATGAAACCACCTTAGAGATTTTTGGGAGAATTCATCACTCGATATACATGCCATAATACGGACACTAATACGAATACACTTGACACCAATAAAATATAGTTCCTGTCCCTTCCTGACCTTCCGGGGTACACAAGCACAACCAGACCTATCTTGAAATCACTTAAAAGGAAGGACCAGAAGCAGAAGTGCTGTATTGTAACGCTTGGTCAGCCCTCGTACCATAACGCTGGCCACACTAGAAGTGAAACCATCACATCATGCTCACGACTGCCTTTACTACTTATACGCTATACCCAATGGTAAAAATCTTGCCATTTAGGTGTCTGTCCTGTGAAGGTCTCTGTGCATTTATCGTATAGTAATTGTACTGTACCTAACTCCTAGGTTCTACGCTAACACGGAAATAAAATAAACACGGCAACGTCAACAAATTTATGAGACAAAATCAATAAAATAAGGCCGAAATAAAAACAGGCACTCAGGGCCAGAATAGACAAACCACGCCAAAAACGATCCAGGGCCGGCTCAAGGCAAAAGTTACACGTAAGCGTGCACTAAAATTTGCGCCTCTCTAATGGGAATTTTTGGCAACATGTTTTTAAAAATACAGGGTGTTAATTATTGCCATGCAGATATTTTAGGGGATGATAGCACTCGTCAAAATAAGAAAAAAATGCAAATAGGTATGTGCGTGGTGTAAAGGGCGTCATTTTCGTTATACAGGGCGATAAAGTTTCAATTTTTCTCTCGTATTTTCGTTGTCTCCCTTATGTTCTGGGATAATTGTTTCAAATTTGATACATCAATTATTTTTTAGAATCTCTACAATATCAAAATAGATAGTCGCGATATACATGGTTTTGCATTTTCCTTGTCACCCTGTATAGCGAAAACGACGCCTTTTAGACCATGCATATTGTTGCATTTTTTTCTTATTTTGACGAGGTCTATCACCCCCTGAAATATGTATCAGCATGACATTAATTAACAATCTGTATAAAGGTTCATATTTACAACATTTCTTACCGACAAACTTCGTACCGCCTATCCGTCAATTCAGCGGAGTTGAATATTAAGTTATTTGTAGCTTTAAAAATGTGTTCTCGCATTTTTTTGAAAAGCAAAGTTGTACAAACATGCTACAGAGTTTTCCGAAGAGAAAACGCGTCTGCTATTTACCTACAAATATCCATCCCGTGTACGGATTTTTACGTCCGTGGTGTAATTTTTGGGCCCCTTCCTGTTTGCGACGTAAGCGGCGGGTTACACCGCTTACGCCTAAAGCCGGCCATGAGCGATTCATTGAAACCAATTAATTAAAGAAATCTTATAACTGAACTGATAAATAATGCAAAAACACATATACATAAAAGGATGATACTTCGTAACTTCACTTCTTTGACTGCACTGAATCTCTATGTAGACAGCGTTGGCTTTGTTTGAATTACAGCTGTAGAATTTGTTATTTGATGGTGGAAAAACTCCCTCTAACGGATACTGGAAAATGTTTCACATAATGGCTTGAACGATAACACTCCGACTACCGGCTGGCGTGTAACCAAATACGCTCATCTACCGCTGACTGAGAACACCAAATGCCTCCACCATCAAAAAAGCCACGATTAAGGTCTACCACCAACAAACCTCGTTTAAAGTCCGGTTCGTTTATTAAAAACTCTCTTCCGCTACCAACTGCGTCTTGCAATAAATTAAACACCTGAGTTTTCTCATCGACGACACCCGCTTATGTACAAACTTAGGTAGCTCACGCATCGATAACGGAACTTCTTGTCGCAATGACCGGAGATAACAGTTTGACCAAAGAACTTAATCTTTTAACACGTAATTTCTTTACATCTAATGAAAAAATCAATAATGGCTTCAAATTGAAATAACATGATCGAAAATGTGTTCATTCCGAATTAACGACCCGCATTTAACGTAAAACATATATAGAATTAAACACATGCAGGGTGACCCATCATTACTGTAGGTGCTGAAATCAAATAAAACGGCCGCATGACGTACTTATAGTTTACCAACAGTATATTAGAATAAGCAACTTGTTTGGAAACCGCAATGGAATCATTTTTTTAAGTCACAGGAATCTTTGCTACTATTTCGAAAGAAAGACGATGGAAAAAAAGTTGCTGTCTTTCTAAATCTTGTGAGAGAAGAAGGATTAGAAATATCTAATACCTTTCAATTTACTACTGGTCGATACAGAAAGTACTATAAATACAGTGTGTCCAAGATAAGAATTAACAATATGGGGAAATCGGAAATCATAAGAAAAACAGACGGTTAAATTTGAAGTTTTCCATTTCCATAATCCCCATTATGTCCATTCTTATGTTGGACACACTGTATAATTAAAAGAAAAATTTATTGTGGGCCGAGGTTTAACGACTCAGAAGCTATTGTCAGCAATTGCAGTATAATAATAGAAGAGGTAGACGCTCAAACAATTGGAAAACTATAAGGGATCATCATCCACCTCTGTTGATCAGAGTACAATGTACATCGTACAAAAGTGACTAGTCGTGTGGATGTTGTAAGTCGGTAGGTAATATATGGTAATTGAAACTGAGATGACAGTCGGGAGAATTAGATGTTGATCCGAACACCTTTCAAAAACCCTAAATTTGCTGTGGCTAGCACAGATACCACCCGCACACCTACGCATGCGCGATTCTGTACCAAATTTGGTTCAGTTTCAGAAACGAGAGTACAGACCGACCGACAGACTGACATAATCGAGATTTTGTTTGATTCGGATTCCTGGTCTTCAAAACGTGTAATTCCGTAAAAAAGTGGGGGGCCACCCTCATTCCAATACCTCCTACCTCCCTTACTAACGTGCGGGTGGTACCAAGTCGTAGTTAAACAATCACAGACGCTTAGGTCTTATTGAAAGTCGCATTTTGTTCACGAAAAAATTCAAATAAAAAAGTCAGTGGAAGTTAGTTTTTTACTTTTGTGCGTAAACAACAACTTGATTTACGCCTTCGAGAATTTGGCGGCCGAGGTTCATTTTTAATTACACAATGTAGCTTATTTACAAACAATTACAGTTAGGCCCGAAGATGGGTTCAACCCGAAATCGATCGCCATAGAAAAAATAAAACATTAGTTCGCCGACCAATGTCAGAGTTTTATTATTCCACAAGCTTCATTATCCTAAAAACGTCAATTCACCGAAAGGTCATTTTGTACCGCAGTGGGTCTCCGAGATTCTGCAGTAACACCACGAAAGCGATCCAGTTTCCAATTTTTCTGGGGGGGTCTTTTTCAAGGGAAGTCGTATTATTCGTAACGTAACATTGATTCCAGCGAGAACTGTAAAATTCCTTTAAATTTTTGTATTTACAGCGGATGGTTATTTGACTTAAAGAAACACCGACATATCTTCGTCCGCCCGTCCCTCTGTCTTTTCACGTATTGAACTGCGTTTAATCGAAAGCTGTCAATGAACTGGAGGTGATTTTTAATGTATTCATTTATAAAATTATTATTCGGAAAGTTGCTGTTGATAAATACAACATAAATTTTAAAATTCTAAAACATGGTTAACTCGTACAGTCAATTTTAGGAAGTCCATTCATTTAATGTCCAAATTGAGTCGGACGACACTTCGATGAGGAACTTGAAATCACGCAATTCTCGTAAGAGTAATCAAATATTAGCAAATCTGAAGATTGTTTCAGTTCAATTAATCAATACTTGAGGATATAGTGAAAAGAACCAGTCGAGATTTATGTTCTGCTTAGTATAACATCGACTTGCTAGTCAATGTCAGTAGTAATACTTACACTAAATAGAAATAGCAACTTTCCGATTCCAGATCGTCGTCGACAATTCGCCTGTAATTCCTTCATTTCGGTATTGCATCTGGAAAGGCAACGTTTTATGTTACTTTTATCTATATTTTATTCCCTTTAAATTGACAATTTTCAGGAAAGTTGAACAGGGAGTCGTGAGAATTTTCATAACGGCCCTTTTATTGCCTTCCCTTCTTAATCAATCAAACAGTCAGAATTAATTTAATCTCCGGGAAAATACGTTCCGTAAGTGTACTGCATTTAATAAAAGCAGAATAAAGAAAAAATAAAGGAAGGACGCAATTCCTTTTTAAATACAGTAAACATTAATTAAGTGATCTCTCTCGTGTATTGAAAGAAAATCTTTAATAATACAGGATTAATTTGCACGATAATGTAAATATCCTCGTAGTTGAAAAGCTGAATTCCTTTCATGGGGGCTATTTCTCATTTGATGCTCGAGCATATACCTAATTAATTGCAGAGTGAGGACACTGGAATACTTTAACTGTGTGTTTGTGGTTATTTCCACGTCCTTCGAATACCAAAGAGTGGACGAGTGGTTTTTAAACACGGTCCTGAATTTGTAAATTCGTTAAAAACTGAATGCCCCGGTTAGGCGTGGAATATGGCGTGATTGGTTCAGATTACAGGAAAGATTTTGTTAATTTTGCCGTTGGGCTTGCAGCATGGATTTTATGAGTAAGCGACAGGAAATTACTCCACGTTGAGTTGATTTATCATCGTCAAGGAATCTGATTGGTTGTGTAAAATTGGTGGAAACGTAGAGTTGTTCTGAGAAGAACGTCGGGAATACGCGTTGATCTGCGAGCGCAGCAAGGCCAAAGAACTGTAGATTGGCCCATGAGGTGCTATATTATGTGTTAAAAATGCACGTTGAGCCTCGAGCGAAGTGGAGTCAACCCCCTGTAAAATATCGAGGAGTGTGTTTTATTTCTAACAAGAGAATTCGCGCTTAGAAGTGGGACATGGTTAAGGTTTTTTTTTTACACAGCCCATGCACTTCACTTCATGTGGTCGTTCATGAAGGCTTTCTTGGCTACACAATGGTGGACCAAGGTTTTAGGAGGGTAATTGGTGAAAAACACATAGCAAATGGCTATAGATATTACTCTTGAGACAGTTAATCAAATTGTAATTTTTGTGTCTAGTAAATGTTGTTATCGTATATGTTCTTGTTGTTTAGAGACAGTATGGATGTAATGTTAGTGCGTAGTTGAACATTGTGGTCATTTGTAATTGATTGGTGGGCTACGTGATTTCCGTAACCAAAGAAAATATGACTTAAAGCTCTGTGATCTACACAAGGACAATTTAGCGAATCTACCAGGTTCAGTCTGAATAGGTAAGCTGGGCATTGTCCGTATCCCTATTTTAACCTGGCTCATTAGGTCCTAGGTGGGTGAATTGAGGCATGCGTCGGATGCCGTGATGATATTATACAGTGCTCCGTGTCGTAAAGTTTATACTTATTCTTATACTTCCGCAAACGTAGTCCCCATGAAGTTGAAATCGCCGCTCCAAACGTTTGATAGACGCATTCCTCGAACACAGAGCAAACGAAAATCAAAATAGCCTTCAAAGGTGACAACAAAACTCGAATTTGAATACCGCTTTGCTTCAGAGCTTAAAACGAAGTCGGCCACGAACTTGGAGACTTGACTCCTTCTCCTCTTCTAAATAACGCTTTCGAAACTGGATGAGAGGCTTCTACAACCGAACTGTAACTTGGGCTTGAACTTGAACAAAAAAAATAAAACTGCCTTTAATGGTCAGCAGTATGGGCTCGAGCTTGAACGAAAAAACTTCCTCGAATGGACCGCAGCTTGGCTTCGAACACAAACAAAAAGCGTCTCCCGTATTTAAACGGAAATCCCACTTAAATTTTTAACCAATAAACACTGCACAGAAACGATGATAGCCAATACAGTAAAACCCAAATCGGCATTCCGCACTAATTCTTAGAAATTCCTCTTATTTAATTCAACAATTACTACCTAACAATACCATTTTTCTAACGGTTAAAATAGCCACGTTACCTCTAACAATTACCTTTATTTCTCACAAATACTCGAAATCTTAATAAATCACATCGAAACTGTCAGATTTACATTAATCATCCCCTTGATAAACAAATAACATTCCTTTATCTAACAAATCGTACTAAAGCCTTTTCGAAATCCATATTGCTTGTCTGGTAACACTTTGTTTTCCATTATCCACTATTCTAGTCGTGCTTTAATTACTCGTTCATACGATAGGAGGGAGATAGGTCTACAGGATCTTTACGTGGTTTTAATATAGGCATATTCTCTTCAGCTCCGCCACTTTTTCTCCATGCAGCCACATTTGATTAAAGGCGTCCAGTAGTATTGTTTTAAATAGGGTTGGGTCGTAGTTTCCATTTTAAAATTAGCGGTCATCATTTTCTATTCCACGTATTTACATTCTATAGGGCTACGTTTTCATAATGTCTTTCGGATGTTTTAAGTTCCAGCATGTCGTGGATAGCAGAAGATGATGCTATCTTAAAGAGGTTCGTGTAACCAAAAGTGCTGATATACAATTACGTAGTAGTGAGATCCTCGTATGTATTGTAAACATGCAATTCAACAGAATTTCAGTGCGTAGGAAGTCAAGAGACAGCCTAAAAAGATCACGCATTCCGAGGGGATTCGCAATTTGCTTTTACAGAAAAATATTTACTTAGTAGGCGCCATTTTGAAAAAGGCATTCATTTGTTCGTTTGAAAATGGGGAGGGATTAATCTGGGAAAAATTTTGAGAGATTCTAACACTATCAAAGGGGAACCACATTGGTTAACGCTGAAAAAAATTGTTCGGAGCTTGCCAGCGCGAAGGGTTAGATTATCCTCGTGATAGAAAAAGTACAAACTACGAACTAATTTGGTACACAACCAAATTTTTGTTGGGGTATTTGTGTTTAGAAGAAACGAGTTCCGCGAGTTTAGTTTGATCGTTGAAAAAACCGACACCTGAGTTAATTAAGCGTGTTTGTTTCGAAACACACTAGAAAAGGGATTTAAAAAGAATAAACAACAGTGACGCATATGAAACGACTCTCCGTCACATAATTTATAACCGTACGCGGTCGAGGACAAATCAATTACACGGGCCAGTGTAGTATTTTTACGCGGCAGAGGATTACTATTAATTTCCGATGTTATGTTACTTAAAACCCATTGCAAGGTACATACATAGAAATGTACATTGTGTCATACTTAGTGTAAAAATGTCAATATCTTCAGCATATCCATTCGCCCACGTTTAATTAATACACAAGCATTATAAATGCAAAGCAAGCATGCTACCATTGTATTTATAAACGTAAAATACAATGATACTACTTCACGCTGTTTTTCATTAATTTAATTTTGTTTGACTCAACCAAAAACTTTCTGTAGTCTTTATGAAGCTCTAACTGTTTGTCAGATGTTCAAATAAAATAAACAAAGATATGGGGTAAAGGAACGTACCATTCGCTTATGGCTTATCATAATTATTCTCCCTTTATGAAGTAGATAATGTGTTAAAGTTGCTCACGTAACAAGTTTGATGAAACGAATAATGAAGCATGCAATTATAAAGTCATTCAACAAGTTTAATTACATCACATCCCACGAATTTTGCTGTATGTATAAAATATAGGCTGAAAGTTTTAGATAAAGGTGCGCACATTTGGATGGAGTTCTCTGTATGGAACGAATAACATTTTCAAAGCTTGATTATTATATTTTCACTATCTACCTTCTCCAAATGTGATGTGGGAATTATGAAAGTTAATTTCGCAAGCTTACACAATTCGCCGGCGTCTACAATTTGGAAATAGTTACGCACAAAGTGCCTCCGTTGTTTCATTGTAATATTTAAACCGCATTCAACGTAGGACCATTATTACTACATCCATTCGGGAAATGTACTGAATCACGGCAGATTTACGATTACTTCACATTAGAAAATATATCTTTATACTTGGGCATGTTACTTAATTATAAACTTAAGTTCATTTATTTTGGAATGAAAATATTTTCGGGTTAGGCAACTTCTTAACGCCGAATATATTATTGTAACAGTGATTAATGTAATTGAATTCATACGTATGAAGGTTTTGTGGCGAAGCCAAAACATAAAATGTAGAATGAACGTTTTTGGTAAAACCGCCTGCTTTGTACTAGGTTAAGGATATCCATATGGTAACATACTTACGAAGTCAAGCAAGAAAGGGGCTTATGGAAATACAAGTTGCTGACAGTTCAACCTGAAAATGCTTTAAGATTATCAGTAAGAAGTTAGTTTTGATAATATGTGGTGCAAAATTACCCTAGGGCAAGGTCGGCGTTCTTTGGTAATCGCACCTCCTCTTAGAGACATGGAGAAACTCTTAACAGTGTTGACAATGAAATAAAATACGGTTCGTCTCAAGTTAAATAAATTCTCGTTTATTCATACAGCGCTCACAATCTTTCGCCTGATCGTATCGTATTCGCGATGTTAATAAAAGTGTATAATTAGATACGTGATGTTTCATAAAGCGTACTGCAACCTTATCTACAATTTTATTTTTTAGAGCATTTTTTTTAAGAATTAAAAAATGTGCTATTATTTGCGTTTTTCCGTCTGGACCCATTTCTGCGGTGTTGAACGACTTTTAGAGCAATGGTTCTAGAATCCTGGAATCTTTTGCAATAGGCAGCCTATACCTTGAAGGTGTCAGATGACCATCAAATCTTGGGGGGGGGGGCCTATGAATTATTTCGTTTAGTGGTGCCAAATAAAACTTTTGAAAATGAGGAACGGGCAGGGGGTGAACCCGTGTTCTACTCTTCAAGGGATTCTCATGAAACTCCTTTTCCAGATCAGTGGATCAGTCGGTGGGGTTTCATAGTTTTTATAATTACAGGTCTCAACAAAAGGAACTGTTGTCTACCACAACCGCCCTTCTTTTTGACCCCTTTAAAAAAAGGGGAAGGGGGCTGGAACTAGCAACGAAAGGAATTGATCAATCAATCAATTATGGTGATCGGACATAATTCCTCATATCAGATGGTCAGAGGAAAGAATCCACAAAGGGCGATTGGGACGTCTGGAAGATATATATTGCTTGGTGATGTCAAAAGTTTAAGAGCGAATGTCTCGAAAACGGTTTGCCGGTGGAAAGTACTCACAAAGGTAAAATGAATCGCATGGATGAGACAAATCTATTGGTGATGTCAAAACTTCCAGTGCAAATATCTGTAGAACGGAGTGGCGGAGGAGAGTACTCTCAAAGGGTGGAAAGATCGTCTAGACGCGACACATCTACTGGCGATGTAAAAACTTAATTGTGAATTACTGGAAAATGTTGGAGGAAGGTACCTACAAAGGGAGAAGGCCCCTTCCCCATTAATCATCTATCAAGAAAGTAAACGTTGATAAATATAGCATGCTATTTCGATTTGAAAAAATGCGCTTTACCTGCACTAGATTTGTGCACAATTTATACTTATTATGTTATGTTTTAATTCCGCGCTTTAGAAATATTGGATTGACAGAAATAAATTTTTTCCGTCGTCGAAATTTGGTGTAGATATTTTTAGATTCGAGACAAATACCTTAATAAATACAATTCGTGGAAACTAACTTTTTTATATTTCCCATCACAACAAATTTGTATTGCCTCCGCGATTAAACGATGGCTCCCCCTTCATAAATTAACACGCCATATCCCGCGTATTTTTATAACTTGAACATCGAAACACTGCATATGAAACTGCACACTGAAATTATTGCTTAACCAAAATTGACACTCAAACTGTAGCCACTAGACTAACTTTACGCTTTCACTGTCACTACCCGTCTTTTCTTTGGGATTCGCTATTTCTACTTAATCAAAACGGAACCAACGAAATTTCTACAACCGACGTCCCCCTTACACCAATAGTAGACCAGCATATTTTGTTTATATTATTTTTTGCCTCGGTCAAAACAGAACCACCGAAACAGTAAAGTTCGCTGATACCTTGGTAACAATTCACGCGTTCTAGATGCGCAACTTTATCGTTAATAACTTGACGCGAGCCTACTATTCCTATAAAATGGTGTAGAAGCAATGTTGCTCATACATAAACTTCTGAAAAAATTTAAACTGCACAGCGAGGCTCCCGTTACACTATGTTCAGTCAATCTAATGTATGATGAGCTTGCGATACGTGTGTCCACAATCTGAATACAACGGAATATCGAAGGATCCTCAGTATTTTAACGATCATTTATTTAAACCTTGCAACTTCGATCCATACCAAATTCATGGTCTGTATCCCAACGATCTCCATGCAAGAATAACGATTTTGACATGTTTTGATAAATAGCGTCTTACTTGATTGTCCAAAGTATCCGTACACGAAAAACGATCGGCCACTCTTAAAGTTATGCGTAGACGGACAGACAGACTGACGGACGGTCGGTCAGACGCACGAACGGATGGACAAAATTAAAAACTACAAAAAAGTAGATTTGAGGATTGAGAGGTTCCACCCTGTATATACAACTTACGACGATACATACATTTTTGAGAGTTGGCAACCGTGCAATTGCTGGGTGTGGAAAAGCTGCCTGCGCCATCTAGAAAGCACGAACGTTGGTTACGTTGAGCATCGTGTCTTGAATGGCGGTCGTGAACACGTCACTCCATAAATGTTTGTTGTTATTTTGTGATATTTAACGCAGGTAGTAATTTTTCATTTCTTTATATCGTATTTGTGTTTTGTATGTCGCATTTTATTTTATGTGTTTGTTTCAGTCTTTGTTTTTGAAATTGACTTGGTTTAATGCAGAATGACATGTTTAATACCGTTATCCCTTTGTATTAGTTTACGTTTTTGGTGTAATGTTTGCTTAAAATTATGTTTATTAATGTTGATTATTTGGTCTTGTCCCTGAAGTAACATTCATATAAGTTTTGATCATTTTATTTTAATATTTGGAAATTACCGATTCCTTTGATGTATGTACTGACTTGTTGTTTGTACCTAACAATTTTCTCCGTGAATGAAGCAGTCTGTAGTCAAAATTGAGCTACAACACCTAATTCCGTGATTGTCTTCGACATTCAACTGTAGGTTCGAAACCCCGAAACCAGGGGCGGGTTATCTATCTTGCAGGAGCGGGATTACGCTAATCAGAGCTCTTCAATTTAGAATCTATGTGCGAGACATGAATAGCGATTCAATAATTTCCACATATCTTGTTTTTAGTTAAATTTGCCTACAAGGCCAAATTTTCCATCTTGCTTTTAACAAAAGGACTTTATTGCACCAAAAATGAGTCACATCCTGTGTATTTCACCCTTTCTTCGAATCTTGGTACCTGCTTATCTGACCCATAATTCCCGAAACTTGTTTTTAACCTATATGTTACCTCTTGAAGTTTACCTGCTACTTTTTGTGATGTTATAATTTTATGTTACACATTTAAATCATTACAAACAATTAATTTTAAAACACAATTTGATATTAATTTGACGGCTGGTTTTTTTATTGGTAATTTCTTTTTTTCCCAGCCTATTTCTATTTTTATTCGGTGAAGTACCATTTTCAAAGTTTATTTGTGCAATGTAATTTATTTCGACTTAAATTTCCGAGCTTTTACAATCATAATAATCACGATAATTATTAGACAAACTTTTCACAATTTCAGTGTTTTAATTTACGTTCCTTCCCTACTGTGCTTTAGGTCAAAGCGTTGTTTATAACTAACGTAAAGGGCCCTACCTTACATGTTTTATCACGTGCCACTTTTCAAATTTAAAGGGGTTTTTGTTTAGTTTTGGAGGGAATAGTCATTCAGGGGGCAATTTTTAAACGTTGCCGGGTTGACATTATTTCCGTGTTCTTGTAGTGTGAAGTTAGCGTAGAACCTAGAGGTCAAATACACTACACGATCCTTAATAATTAATAGATAACGTGCTATGAAAGATTTAGGCAACAATGACGATTATATATTAAACACTAACAGTAAAAAGGAAACATTTTCATTCCCTATAAATTGCTGTTCATTATGAAAAATTTTTGAGTTTTAGATGTACCTACTCAAAACTGTAATTGGAACTTGTTATTTTGAGATCTATAAATAAATATTCAAAATTGCTGAGAAAAGATAGTTCGCACGCTACTGTTATCTCACAAAGCTTCATATCTCTATAAATTACAATTAATAAGTTTGTTAATATAGTAATTTTCCTCGGGGCGAAAAGTTGTCGATAGTACGTGACTACGTTGTGTCACGATAAGCCTAAAGAGTTGCTAGTTTAAAACTCTAAACACGTATAAATTACGAAATTCTCAATAATCTGATAATATTGTTCACTGCTTTAGCATTGTTTAAATACCCAATGGCTTTAGTATATAATGTTACAACTACTACCGCATTTATATGATGAATGACCACTGACCACCATACTTTAAGGTATACAGGTCAATATACTCGTAGGTAAAAACGTATTAGTACCTACTCTATATCAGTAATTATAGCTGTATAAAATGCAGCAGTCTCCTTACAATCGTGGTGGAATGGTGGTATTCATTCTACAGGGTTTTATTACTTACCCGTATTGCCCTCTACGTTCCTTAACACGTATTAGTATCATAGAATAAAACAATTTTTTACCCTATGTTAGTATCCCCTTAGTGTAAAGATTCTTACACTATGGTATCCCCAATATTTTAAATGTAACTATGTATTCGTATTTCGTACTAATATCTGGGAAAATGCTAGGTAGTATTTTTGAAATCCAAAGTATCAGTATTTAGCCTGTACATTTTTTTCCGCAGCAGACACCACCCCATCTTAACGATTAAATAAGACTAAATACACTGAAAGAAGGGCGTGTATGAAGAGTGAAAGGCACGGAGCGGTTTCAATTCGTGCTTCGTTTCGCTTCTACCTCAACAGGGCGATAAATTATCACGCGAAGTGGGTTTTAATATAAATACCACAAATTTATAATTTAAAGTAGTTAATTAAAAGTAAATTAAATTGGAAAATCTTCTTAGCGTGCAGGATAGAAAGTAATGCATAAATAAACCTGGCTCTTTAGGGAAAATGTGAGTTGTGGTAATGGTTCTGCTTGCCAATAATAACTGCAACATTTATTATATATAGGATGTTACAGACTAACCATTCCAAATTTTCAAAAATGACTTAAATAAGCATTTCTTTTAAATAAACGAATCTCCGAAAATTTTTCCGTGCCAAGGAACCTATGAACAATTTTAGTTGTTAAATATAATAATAATATAATAAACTTAAGTTTATTAACAAAAAATGTTTATTTAAGTGCCCTCTACAATTTTCTCAAGTGGCAGCGGTAAAACGGGCCGTTTCCCTTGTTAAAACCTTATTATACTGCTATTAAGTACTCGGCACTCAAATTACAGAAATAGATTTATCTCCAAGAGTTCAATTAACCTGACCTCGCAAAAGACCACAAAGAGTGAACTTTTACTCCTTGTACAGGGTGTCGATTTTTCGAGTGCAACTATGGGGATCTCGCCTAGCTTAAGAGATACAAAGGTAAATGAGGCCAAAGTTGCGAATTTTCGCTCTAAATCAAGAAATGTTAAGTATTTTCAATAGTTTCGAACTTCTTTATGACTAATCGTATAACCAAAACAATATTCAGATAGTTTTTTTATGGCATCCCCTTTTTAATAATTTTCAAGATGACGACGAAACTGGTAACTTTATTTTTTCTTATGGATGTCATTTTGGATTTTGACATTTTGAGATTCCGCGTTTTTTACTCTTTACAATGTATCACAGATGGTGGTTCAGTATCACATTTTTCCTAAAATTCAATTTTTTATTTCTTGTGAAGAGTGCTTTGAAAAAACAAAACGTTCTTTTGTTATGTTTCACTGTTTGATCCATCCGTCTTGTTCCCTACAAATTCCTACAAAACACCGTTATAGGTAAGTTAATATTGAGCTCATTCACTTGGAATTTTATTCCTTTATTGAAATTAAACACAATTTCTAATGCAAAATTAAATTTCTAACGGTCCCAACATCAAAATACATGCAATACCAAAGGCTTGAAGCTGCCGTAAAACTGCTATCTTCCAAAACAATTTTTTTCACTTAATTTAAGAATATAGGTACACACGATAAATTAGCGTTTATTTTTCAATATAGGAATAGGTACACTGTATAGTACACAGCGGAGTCTAATTACTCCTACTAAATTAATACAATAATTATGAATATTTATTTCAGTATTCAGTTATAATAGTGACTTGGACTGAGTATGAAACGTAGACGTATTTAATTCCATTTGAAATGAAGGGATCCATTAAAAAGTATAAACATGTTTAATTTAGCTATCCAAAAAGCGTAAACAGATAAAAGGCGAAAGCTTGAAGGAAACTTGTGACAGCGCAAATTGTTGCCGATTGAAAAAATGTGGCGTTGACACTCATTTCATCTTCATTATATTTTTGTTCCTATTAGTGGGTGACATAACAATGTAGTCGCGGAGAATAAAAATGAGAAAAATATAACAAGATTAGAATAATAACAACACACTCAAGTGAAACGTTTGAAGAATGACATAAATCTTAAACGAAAGGTTTGTATGAATAATACATTCACCGTTTTTTAGACCAAACGCAACGTTTGAGAAAATCTTATTTATTCAATCACTCCTTTTTCTCCCCAGACGTAAGTAATGTCTCGTTTCATCCCCGTAATTTGAATCCAGTTTAGGCTAAAAGGTGCTTATGGGAATACTAAATTGATGTTGGGGAACCGTTTACGTTCTAGCGGCAGCTTAGATATTCGTTAAGATGATCTTATCAATTTGACTG
Source organism: Photinus pyralis (assembly GCF_008802855.1). NCBI lineage: Eukaryota > Metazoa > Arthropoda > Insecta > Coleoptera > Lampyridae > Photinus > Photinus pyralis. The sequence goes on from NW_022170596.1 coordinate 15,302,872, forward strand.
TATTATCCTAATCGCTATTGATATTGTTATATCGATGGGATAGGGACCCACCAATTCGCCGAACTGTAAAATGTTGTTAATACTGTTTCCCAAATGGAAAGATTTTCAATAAAAGACAACGGTTATTACGTTCAATTTTGTTTTGCGTTCACAGCAGTTTATGCACTTGAAATCTACTCCTACAACAATTTACCGGTTGCTATTAGGGCATTACATTGTTCTTTTAATTAAAGGAGGTACGTAATTACTCATAACCGTAATCATTTTCGACTTCAAGCAGACATTTAATATTGCTTCGAGTGTTCAAATTATCCCCAACCGACAAATTAACAATAGGTAAGATACCGGTGAAATAAATTAGGTACCTTTATTAACAGAGATGAAGAACGGTGCATATTGGTGTAAGTATGTAGAACACGCTGTACATGTAAACAGCTGATGTACCTACACTTACTTAAGGACATATTATTATAGGTATTATATTCATTGTCTATTACTTATGATTTCCTATTACCTACTCTTGCATCAAGAAAGTATTTGAATCGCAGATTTTGTATTTGTTGTATTTTACAACACAATTACGGTAGGTACACATTAAGGTAGTCAGAAACTCAGAAAGAGAAAAAATAAGCTTTCTAATGACGCTTCACATGCTATTTAAAAAAATTCAAGATGGCGGCCGCACTCAAAAACAATGTGTCAAAAAACCTTAAAATATGTGAATCTCAAACGGTGTCGTGAGAGTTTTGGTTTGATTTATAGTGACCCTGAATAAGGTAGATACCTAATACCATGCGACGGCTAAATATTCATACAAAACACAGCTTATAATTAATATTAAACTCATTCACTTGCAATTTTTTTCCTTTATTGAAATTAAACACAACTGTTAATGCAAAACTAAATTGGCTAGCGGTTTCAACGTCAATGAGTTTATACAAAATACATCCAATACCAATGTGTTGAAGCTGCCGTAAAATTGCTATCTTTAAGAAAGTTCCAAAACAAATTTCTTTGACTTACTTCAAAAATATAAATTGCGTAAGTCTTTTCTCAAAATTAAGTAATTTTTAATTTTACATTAGTTAGCGAGTGACCTTTCTTTAGGCTAGGAATAAGTAGGTATTCCTTCCTGGCTGATACAATTCTACTTACAATACTAAAGCACGACGAAGTGTATATGTATATTGGACCTCCCGTTGGATACTTTTTCTTTTACAAAAAAAATTTCGAGGAACTGTTTATCCACTGTATGGAATTTTTTCGAATGTTCTTCCGATTCACAATTTCAAGCAATTTCAGTTTTATTCTCAGAAGAACTTATGATTAACAAGTGTTATCAAGGTTTCAACTGTTATTAATGTAAAAAGACAAATTTGCCTAGATGCAAAGCCACTTTACTTTTTCTGATGTCTTTCTAATACGCGTGCTTAGGATTATAATTCACACTCGCTATAAAGTCTAAATCAGAAGGTGTAATAATGTTATATGCGCCGGTGTAATTTTGCACAGTAGCTCTTTTGTAGCGACCAAACAACTTCGAAATGGCACGTTTAATCAATTCGTCCTCGTCTAAATACAATCGTCTTTATTTATTTCAACAACTAAACACACAAATTGAGTTGAACGCTTCCTTTTACATTTACTGGCACAGATATTGCCTTTAGGCTTAAATTTAGATAGCCCGTTTAATTTCCTGCGGACGGAAAACCTTCGTTTGCTTCCAGGGGATTTGTCCGTTTTTTTTTATTGTAAGATTTTCGGCAAAGTCGCGAGAAACGATATCTGTAAGGACATTATTTGGGGCAACTTAATGTGGGTTGCCGTTAGAACTTTTACACCGAGTAATTTCCCACACTAGCTCCTTCCAATTCTTCATTAAAAATTTGACAGATGCTTCTAGTAAAGTAAAACATATCGCACATACCTATGTCCCTTTGGGAAGTAGTGATCAATGCATGGAAAATGCGCTACTTGCTTGCCATAGGGCAAAAACCTTTTTACTTGTGTTATTTGTACGAAATTGATGTTTTCTTTTAAGACAAATCAAGATTGTTCAAAAATTCGAATTCTACACGAATTTTATGTATTAAATCGCAACATTTTAATGTTCTCGTATGTATTTAAATTCTATAGGTTCACAGTATCTTCCAATTGAATTCTGTTTAGTATAGCGAATATTTATTGCTGAATTGTGTTAGGCTACAGTCGGCCCAGTTTAAGTTGAGTTGTATTCATCGCTAATAAATTCAATGTGTTTAGATTGTTCTTTACTGTTAATTTTATTTGGTGTTAATTCAACTACTCTGCTGCTGTACTTGAGCAAAAATAAAAAATTCTTATTCTTATTCTTATACTTGCAAAATCTTTAAATATTATTAAGTTATGGCGAGTAACCTTATGGTGTGTGAATTCTCCAATTAGTTGGATAAAGTCTAGACACTTATCTCTCATTGTGGAGGACATAATTCAAATAGATGAATACGTGAGTACGTTTTTAGGATTTGCCTGTGCGTTTTTTATATGGAGTTTGAACCCATTTACTTCTAACCCGTTGCCGCACTGTAAATGTTTATTTCCTTTAAACGTTTGTAGTGTACTTAACCCCCAGGTTCGACACTAACTTCACTCTACAAGAACACGGAAATAAATCAACCCGGCAACGTTTAAAAATGGGCACCCGAGTGACTATTCTCTCTAAAACTATACAAGATCCCAACAACAACGTTAGTTGTAAACAATGCTATGACCAGAAGCACGGTAGGGAAGGAACGTAAAATAAAACACTGAAATTGTGAAAAGTTTGTTTAATAATCATCGCAATTATTATTGATTGTAAAAGCTCCGAAATTTAAGTCGAAATAAATTACATGGAAAAAATAAACTTTGAAAATGGTAGTTCACCGAATCAAAATAGAAATAGGCTGGGAGAAAAAGAACTTACCAATAAAAAAACCAGCCGTCAAATTAATATCAAATTGTGTTGTAAACTTAATTGTTTGTAATGATGTGAATGCGTAACATAAAATTAGAACATCACAAAAAGTAGCAGGGTAAACTTCAAGAGGTAACATATAGGTTAAAAACAAGTTTTGGGAATTATGGGTCAGGTAAGCAAGTACCAAGATTCTAAGAAAGGGTGAAATACACAGGATGTGACTTCCTTTTGGTGCAATAAAGTCCTTTTGTAAAAAGCAAGATGGAAAATTACATGGCCTTGTAGGCAAATTTAACTAAAAACAAGATATGTGGGAATTACGAATCGTAACTCATTTATCGCACATAGATTCTAAACTGAAGGGCTTTGATTAGCGTAATCCCGTTCCTGCAAGATAGGTAACCCGCCCCTGGTTTCGGGGTTTCGAGCCTAGAGCTGAAAGTCAAAGACAATCACGGAATTAGGTATCGTAGCTCAATTTTGACTACAGGTTTTACCACCCCCATTGACTGCTTCATTCACGGAGAAAATTGTTAGTTACAAACAACAAGTCAGTACATACATCAAACGAATCGGTAATTTCCACATATTAAAATAAAATGATCAAAACTTATATGAATGTTACTACAGGAACAAGACCAAGTAATCAACATCAATAAACATAAATTAAGCAAGCATTACAACAAAAACGTAAACAATTACAAACAATAGCATAACGGTATCACATACGCGATTATGCATTGCAGTTAAACCAAGTAAATTTCAAAAACAAAGATTCAAAAACACAAAAAATATAAAATGTGGCATACACAACACAAATACGATATAAAGAAATGCAAAGATTACTACCTCCATTAAAAAAACACAAAATAACAACAAACATTTATGGAGCGACGCGTTCACGACCGCTATTCAAGACAAGATGTCCAACGTAATCCACGTTCGTGCTTTTCACATGGCGCAGACAGCTTTTTCCCACCTAGAAATTGCATTGTATATACAGGATGGAACCTCTCACGTTAAAAGTTAAAAGTCATTTGTTATTAATTAACCTCGTTAACCCTCTCTTCCTATGTTGGCGATTTCTTCATTAAAGATACGATTGCTACTAGTTTATTGGCACTCACATTTTTGGGGATTATTGTAAAATAGTAAATCAACATAGTTGATCGCGATTAAGATAGGGATGTTAAATTTAATGGGGAGACCAGATTAACTCATTATTATTTGACTTTTGGAATTGTGATAATTTTAAATAAATTACTGGATTACTTCGTTGTAACTTTTATTTTATCGCCTTTCCTTAGTAATTCCCAGTTTCATAAGAGGAAGGTTCGACAATGTAACGAAACTAGGTGGCGCTCAATTCTATTGAGCCGAAGCGAAGCGTACAAAAATTTTTATGCCCTACCGAATTTGTACCGACTATAAAGTATCTCATGCCCTTTTGTAAGTGACCATCTTTGAGCTAGCTGGCCCCTTATGCGGAGGGTTTGAGAAAACTCGTACCCCCTCACATTTTCATAACCAATATAATTAAATTTATTTGAGTGAGAACGAATGGGTTCTAACCATTTATTGCAGCTACTGCCTCCTTCCCATTTGCCACTTGCACAGAACCGTTTCTTTAACTAAACAAATAAAGATTGTTGTGTTTTTTTCCCATTTTATATATCCTTGAGGTGAAGATTATCAAGAGCAAGAGAGCTCTCTCCGTTCGTCTGTCCATCCATCTGCCCGAGGCGTTACCTACTCCTACAGTTTTTAATATATTTAGTTCGTTCTTTTTGAATTCGGTGTTATTGATAGCTCTGTCACTTGAGCCAAGAAAAATCTAGACGATTAATATGCGGTTACGTAGACTGCGCTATATTAATATGCCTCGGCTGCTCGTCGGTTAATAACTCTGTTCTGGCCTAAAGGATAAGGGGTAAGGATTAAATCAAAAGTCAAATATCTTTATTCAAGGTTAACTAGTGGAGTTAAAAAATTTAGAATGGTGCCGTTAAAAAGCTCAAAAAAATCTCATAAGTATTGATCGAATTATAATTTTTGAGTTCGTACTGGTCAAGTTGACGTGAAGTTAGCCGAGCAATTTGTAAAAATTGATTTGTGAACTAACTATTGGAACTTTTGGAAATGGTACCGTTGAAAAGCTCAAAAAAATATTGAACAATTTTTGAGCTCATACTTGTCCCGACCACTTCACGGGCTTCAGATTCACTCGTTTGTGTTAACAACAATCAATTTATCAAAATTTATTTTTATTTTTATAAACAAGAAAATTGTGTTAATTAATGGTTTCCATACGTTGTCAGGACAGCTTTTTATGTATAACTTCCCCAGTATCAATGCTAGATTTACGTAGGCAGAGAACGAATATGCAATTTTATGAAGTTAGAACTCGGGCAGCTTTTTTTAAATGAAAAGTACTTTAGAGCATTATAAAAAAAGCGAGCAGTTGTATCGTGTGCGTTCAGAATTTGGTTGTCCGGGTATTTTCAAGAATGTTCGTTAGACAGACAACGTAAAATTAAACAGGCTTTCATTTCATACACATTCCTTTCATATCTGTGGAACTGTTATTTTTTCAGACTCGAGTCTACATACTTGCTCGGAAGCGTTCGTTATCGTATTTAAAATTAAAAAAAAATCTAATTAAACCTTGTTCCTTCATTTATAGCATTTCAGTTAATTTAATTGTGTCAAAGTGGGAAGTTTTCCACCTGATACGTCAGCAACGACGTTGATGGGAACTTTTTACGTCGTTCCGTTACCGCCACCGGATCTTAAATAATTAACCAGATACGAAATAATTGATCCGGGCGCCGGTGGAAATGGCAGGAAAGATGAACTAAGAGATTGTTTTCGGGTTAAAGGTCCACCAATTTATATTTCATGAACTTGATACCTGCTCGTTATTATTGTAGATATACGTTACAATGAAGTGCTGCTAGTTGATAAGTTATCGGAGAAGAGTAGGCAAATTGTTAATTATGATGGTACCTAATGGCGAAAGAAAACTGAAACGTTATTAGCGGAAGCTGATTGAATTAACGGATAATTTCGACAGTTTCATCACAATGGTGCACGGTTAAATGCAAATTTTTATAAGGGAGGGTTAATTTTTTTCAAATCTCATCATCCATACGACTTGCGCAAGTTTCAGTGCGCCAAATATTTGAACATCGAAGGCGCGCAACCGAATTTCCAAAGCTTTGCAAAAGCTCAAGCTCCAGTTACGCGCTAAAGCTCGTGTGCCCCGTATGCACGCAACGCAACTATGTTTACGTAAATACGCGCGTCTTTGAAAATTGTTTTCGTAACGTAATTGTTTCGATGTTGCACGTAATTGTGATGTGTTTTGAGTGTACGAAATAAAATGTTCAATGTCATTAATGTGGTTTTGTGGAAGACACGTAACGACGCGTCTTTGGTTATTAGTAGTAATTATTCGGAAAAGCGCGGTACGTGAAAGTACCCCAAACTATTTGCCGCTGAGGTAACTTAACACCATTTACATAATTTCGAAATTTGGCGAACATTCCATTTAAAGTAATTATACAGTTATGAGTGAAATAAAAACAATAAAATTTTCTGAGTAAGTTATATTAAGTTCCAAAGGGAGTTTTAACTTCGTGAAGCTGATATCGAGTATTCTAATTAAATAACTTTCAGTACGATAGATGAAAGCTTCATCAGATTATTGCGAATTTTATATTCGCCAGATCATAAAAGATCTGCACCCTTAATCCTTTGGGTATTCAAATCGCAAACCTAAATGAAGCGTTTTTCACGGTTATAAGATCCTTACCGAGGATAGTGATTAATTCGTGGTTTGTTTGAAAAAGTTCTTACGGCTGGTTTTTGATATTTTTAATTTAATTTAAGAACGTCTACTAAATTAATCAGCCTTTTGAAGTATTTATGAATAGACTAATTTTAAAGAAAATTAAATTATATTTGAACATTCGCTTTATACGCTAAGGAGAAATTTTCAAAGCGCCAGAAATATTTTCGCTCGAGTCGAAGCGATGTTTTTAAACTTTTGAGTTTTCTTTGCACAAACAAAAAGATCTTATGGTACGTTTACGAACATCGATAACAATTGTATCTATATCGGACACGGGATTACAACAGCTACTTTGACATTTTGAAACGGTACGTTGACTCTAGAGGTTTTGACCTTAAATGCAATTGTAAAGCTCTCTTGAGACTGTATACTGTTTTGAATCTAAGCTTTGTTTAGAATTACATTCGTCATGTTGTATAATTTCGGAATCAATCCGTGACTTGAATAACGCTAGATGTGCATTCATCGAAATTAATGAAAATATAAAAAGGCATCCATTATTATTGACATAATCTGAAATTATTTTGGCCATGTATCACTGTAGGCATATATTTTCAGACGTTACATTACTTTATGCCAACAGGAAATTATTTCCTGACAGGCATTTACTCATGCATTGTGTACTAATACCAATTTCTCTTTTAAAAGTGATTGAAGTTATTAAAAGTTTAAAGTGAAGTGTTTCTAAAAAGTTAGGCTACAATGGACCCTCGCTTTTTTAGAGTATAAACCTCTAAGGAAGATTAACGAAGCAATTGTCAATTTATATTCTCATGAAAAATTTTTACTTTACCGATTAGACAAGTAAGCAATGTAATCAGAGAAGTAAATGAAAAACAATTGACATTAAGATATACAAGGTGTTGCATTTAGAAAACACTAACTTTGGGTCAAATCACAGTAACGGTGTTTTACTAGGGCACTGGATTCTACGAAAAAATATCTAAATTAGGCAGTTTTTCACTTTTGACATCCCCAAAGACAAACTTTTCGTTTTCACTTTGTATCTTAGAAATAAAAACGTAGTTGAAATGATTCTGTTTGTATTAAAAGTTTCACAACAAAGTGGCACAGAGTCGCGAAAATCGCTAGTCTCTATCTTTAAAAACAGCCGAGATACACTGCAGTCTCAACCAAAATAGCTTACCGAAAAAATACAAGTCTCACACATTATGGGCCCGTATTTAATGCCAAAAAGTACAAATATTGAAACTTACTTAAATTACGTTATTTCAACGTAAATCAGAAAAGGGTGCTCCAAAGAAGGGCAAAACATTAACACCGGATGGATCAAGTTGATTTATTTCCGTCAGACGCTCCAAACAAATAGCTATATGTGAAGTTACTTAATTAGGAAACTTACACTGACAAATACTTTCAAAAATCTTCGGCTACGCTGCTTGTATATGCAGATGCAGATGTAACAGCTCTGATACGACACTGATGCGGATGGCGATCTACAGCAGTTGCTGAATCGTAGATTATACATAGAGCAACAGGGTTCAAACTGCACAAAGAATACGTGCTTTCCCTGCAGGTGATATAGATAAGCATCGACCTCGACAAGTACAGCGAGCACTACACGTATTAACATACCAGCAATTGAAATTAAGTTTACTTCGAGTAATAGAAAGTATTGATTTTGTTGAATTTTTTTTGTTCTGTTTCTGTACATACAGTTATTTATTGTGAAGTAGACCCCTAGACAAGGGATTTACGTGTATTGTTTTTTTCTATGTCTACTTTTAAATGACAAAATATCTTCTGAAAGACGCCTAATTTTATGCAACTAAAATATCTTCTTAAAACAAGTAAAGAACTGGCTGTCGCATTAATTAATTTGAATATTGTTGCTTTAATGCTTTGTCTTCCGTATTTTTATTTTCGTTCGTGTGCCGTGTAAAACTGATTGAAATTGTCAATTGGTAGAGTACCGGTAACAGTTTAAGGAGGATAAATGAATTTTCTCTGAAGCCAAAGCAACAAAATTCAAATTAATTAATATTGTGACCAGATCTTTATTTGCTTAAAGAAGTTATTTTGGATGCGTAAAATTAGGCGCCCTTCAGAAGAGACTTTGACATAGGGAAAACAATACACGTCTATTTCTTAATAAATATCACTGTAGACCTAATTTACATATCTCAAAGGTTGTACCTTTCATCTATAAATAATAAAAATCAATTATAAATGAATACTAGCTTTATCTTTTGAAATTTTATAACCAAAGCGTTTTTAATAATGTTTATTTTCTACACAACAAAACTTATGGAGCTTATTGGTTGGCCGTGGTGTTACATCCTCACCCCTAGGATGGAGAAACCATTTCGGGCGATATCCTATCCATAGACGGAAAATATTCTAGCTTCTTTGGGCGATCGCACTTACGAAGGGGTGTCGTGTCGGAATGGTTGGTGGCGACGAAGGGAGTGAGTGCTGAGATGTGATACATGCTCAATGATGTATCCGGTGTCTTCATTGATGGGGGCAAACTTTGCATTTTTTGCGTTACTGAGTGTATGCGTTTTGTACAGGATGAGTCAACGATTGCGCGGAGTAACTTAATGCCTTGAAGATAAGATTTTTTGATAGAGTGCTTCTGTATTATGATATGGTTGAATATTCTCCACATTTTAAAAATATTTGGAATTATACAGGGTGCGTCCACAAAGTAGGGCGCCCAAATGGTACATTTTTTTAAATAGAACCCCCTGTATTTGAATGCATTTTTGAATTCTACGTGTAATTGTACGTCTTTTTTTATTATACGGTTAATATCCGAAAAGCTAGTAGTTTTAAAGATAATTTATGAAAATTTGGGCATTTGCAAGCGTCAGTATATTGTCAAAATTATTACTTAAATCTTGATTCCAGGTTTTATATCTTTTATCTTGGGTTAAGTAAAAGTCAAATAAATACATCTACTATGAAACATTAAATATAGTTTACAGGGTGTTTTTTTGGTAGGTCCAAAGTTGCAAAACTTCATATTAAAAAATCGTACTGTTTTTAAATGGAACACCCTGTATATTTTTCTATCATCATTTAGCTCCTCCAAAAACCTTCAACTTCTCTGATAGTTTTCGAAATATCTTGGTTTTCCTGGTTTTTATATTCTAATCTTAAATAAGTTATACGTAATTTACATAATAGTGAGGTGGCCGTCCAAAAAAAGGCAATTTTTATCTATCTCGTCCAAAACGAAAATCATATCGATTAATTTATTTTTCAAACAATTTATTTTAAGTCCAAAAACTGGAGAACAAGTAAAAACATTTGACTACAAAGCAAATTTAATTTAACTCCTAATGTCACCCAGTCAGTGATATTAGTTTCATTTTTTTTCATATTCACTTCGTTATTATGTAAATTAGAACTTATTTCAGATTAAAATATAAAAACTAGGAAAACCAAGATAGTTGTTTATGTTTTTACTATCAAATTTATTCTCCAGTTTTTATAGATTTAAATGAATTATTAGAAAAATGAAAAATATGATTTTATTAGCTTTGAACGAGGCAGATAAAAATTGTCTTTTTTGCATGGCCACCTCACTATTATGTAAATTACATATAACTTATTTAAGAGTAGAATATAAAAACCAGGAAAACCAAGATATTTCGAAAAGTATCAGAGATAGGTATAGGACATTATTATCAAAAGTTGAAGGTTTTTGGAGGAGCTAACAGATGACAGAAAAATAGACAGGGTGAGATTTTTTAATATGAAGTTTTGTAACTTTGGATCTAGAAAAAAAACACCCTGTAAGCTATTTTTTTATGTATGTATTTATTTGACGTTTACTTAACCCTGGATAAAAGATATAAAACCTGGAATCAAAATTTAAGTAAAAATTTTGACAATATACTGACGCTTACAAATGCGCAATTTTTCTTAAAATTCGAATTATCTTTAAAACTACAAGCTTTTCGGATATTAACCATATAATAAAAAAGACGTACAATTACACGTAGAATTCAAAAATGCATTCAAATACAGGGGGTTCTGTTTAAAAAAATGTACCATTTTGGCGCCCTACTTTATGAGCGCACCCTGTATAATTCCAAATATTTTTAAAATGTAGAGAATATTCAACCATATCATAATACAAAAGCACTCTATCGAAAAATCTTATCTTCAAGGCATTAAGTTACTCCGCGCAATCGTTGACTCACCCTGTACATGCACTTTGTCTCCGATCTGGTAATTTGGACCAGCGGTACGTCTCTTGTTCTCGGCGAGTTTGGAACGATCTTGTTCTTGGACGTCTCGAATGCGCGCTAGAATTTTGGCTAATTTTGGCGTGGTTTGTGGTACAAACAGGACCTTCTTTGTAATTCCTCGGAGGTCAAGTTGAACATCATACGGGCACCGAAATTCTCTACCAAAGGTTAGAAATTCTGAGGTACGCTCGGTGGCAGCTATTACTGTTGAATTCATGGCGAATCAGGCGCTCGGGTAGTGGTCTTTCATGCATGTGATTCAGTCGTTAGTATTGGAAGCTGAGTTTCGACTCCTGATACTTTCGCTCGACGGGGTTTGCTTCATGGTGGTAGGATGGAGTGAGCAGTCGTTTCTAGACCAGCGAGTCTAGATTTCCGCTGATGAAACGCCGTGGTGTTCACTAGTGTAGAATGATTTTATCCACGGGGTTGTCTGTTGTTTCCGGCAATGGTCCAAACACATCCATAGCTGGACGTCGTCTAGTATAAAAGCAGTCACGTCATTCACGCAGGTATCCCTTCCACTGCAAAACTTGTCGCCTGTTAGGTGTACACAAATTATGCTATTATATTTTCATATCTATCTAGCCCACGCGAAAAAAGGCATGTTTTGCAGTGGGTGGCTACCTGCGTGATTGACGTGACTGTTTTCATACTAGACGACGTTTAACACTTAAAACCGTTGAGTTTGTATCGGAGTTTGTAAAAGGCGAGGGACCGTACGCTCGAGTATACGCGATAAATTTCGAACGTTGTTCCGCAGAGGCATATCCAAGATGTCTTTCATTAAAAAAACCGCAGCGAAATACGAGACAACCAAATGGTAATGAAGAGTGCTCCAAATATAAACAAAACACAATTTGCGCGGGTAATGTTGATTCATGAGATATTTCACTATTCTCAAGCATACGGCGTTTTATGGTATCTGCATCTGTGGTATCTGTGTAGCGTTTCTTTTACCCCATAATGACCACGGAGAGGAAAATCGTGTAACTGGTAATGGATTTTGGGAACCTGCGACTTCGGAACGACTTGTTCAGCCTCTCGTCTTCACTATCGGCAGAGTAACGGAATCAGACGCCATTAGTCATCACATATCCGCGTTTTCACCAATTAGCAGCGTTGACAGGGTCCTCAGTAGCCTTTAGACTTTAGAGCCTTTGTAATGTTTGCCCAATCTAGATCTTCTAATTGTAATACCGTAATTCCGCTACCATCAGCGACTAGAAAATCCACTATCGTGTCAAGATCGTAGGACATGCAGTGACAAAGACCAGCGTGCCAATCGGCCAGTTGGTGATTTTAGCGACATGAACCAACGCAACGGTTGGAGGACCAGGAAGTTATAGTCGATCCGTTATTACTATTCCGATATGTAATTAACCCCACAGTTAACTTTTTTTTAACTCACGTCGTCGATTAAACATAAACAATTCTATTAAACAAACTGCATCGCGTCATTGTTGATGTGCAGAATAAGAATGAACAAAATACGGTACCGTAACGGTTAAGCGATTCTAGGTCGCATCGCCTACGTCAAAGAATGTTAATTAAGGTGAATTTCGCTTGTATCCAGTTGGGTTTTCAGTAATATTGTTTACGCCTACCTGATGCAATTAAACTGCAGTTCTAAAAATGTTATCGAATCGGATGAATTTGTATGGGGTTAACGGCCGTCTGGGTGCAGAATGGCGCTTTTCTGCCTTATTTGTAACAGATAACAAAACAAACGAAAAAAAAGGGATCGTGAATAGTGCGGTACATTCGACGCTCTGGGACTCATATACTACAAACCGTAATTAACACGATCGACAACGAATTGTCCGTACAATTCGGCGATATATAAAAGAATAAACGTAACGATAACTTCAAAACTATGATGCACAAATACGTATTTCTATACAACAATAAGCGAATTAATTTGAAAAGTAAATAAACTAACACGAAGAAATTACTCGTAATGACACAAGTAATTTATGTACAATTAGAAGGATCGAAGCAATTCACAAGAACAAAAGGATTCATAATACTTGCAATTAAAATTCAGCAAGAATACTTCAATAAATATTACGAAGTACGTCAGTATATATGTAGTAGTAATGTATCACGTAATTGGTTTTACAACTTCTTTGCTGCGAAATATGGGAGATCTAAAATTCTGCGTAGGTTTCCACAGAGGATATTGATATTGATAGCAATAATCAGATGGATAATAATGAAAAAACAAATAAGCCAGAAATAAAAGGCCTATAAATTATTATTCAATGACTTTGAAGATTATTGTTTGTACATGTCGTAAACGGCCTTAGATCTTGTAAATATATCCGCAAAATCGTCAGTGAAGCGTAAAAAACAAATCACAAGAGAAAAATTTCACCAAAAAATCATAAAAACCTTAATAAAGGTATGACGAAAGTAGAAGAAAGATATGGCGTGTATGTTCTTTTCTACAAGTAAGGATTTGGTTTAGTACAGGGAATAGTTGTAGTGGTGCGCATGCAGAAAAAGATTAAGAGAAGGGCAATTTTCACGACGGAAACTGCATCTGCATGACCTCTTGCGGGAAAATAAAGAACTAAAAAGTAACATCGAAAACATTGATTTAACTACACGAACTTGTACGAGGAATATACAGATGGTGTAAGAATATTGAAATGAGATACAAATTTGGAATTTGAATAAAAACCTGTTACACATTGAATTTTATTTATTATCCCTCTCTCGTATAATGCTTTTTAGAGGTGCCCCTGCAGAAGGGCTTAAGTTGTTCTATACTACTATACTATACTACTTACGAATTAGGAAAATTGCAGGAAAACCTAACTCCGAGTAGCCGACAGAGTGCTCGAAACTGATCTAAGGAAATTATCATCTCTGTCGAAGACGAAAGGTTAGGAGGAACCCAACTCCGGCGTTGCCATCTGCAATAGAGTTATTCCTTCCCGCCTTTAGATCGATAAATTGCACCCCACAAAATATAAAAATAAATCTAAAAAAATGTAATCTTAATTTCTTCGCAAAAAACACCAAGTTTTTGAAACATACCTCTATACTTTAATCAATACAAATCCGCCTGGTGGTTACGCACAAACTTAATCAGATCATAAGCTTGATGGATAAATAGCTTTTCTTATTCCCAAGAGAAAGAAAAAAATGAATTGAAAATTGCCGATCGAGATTTCATCACCAAAGATGCTAAGAACTAGACCAACTCGATTATAATATCTCTTTGATGTATTTCTTTTCATGAAAATAAATTGAAAATTAGCCATGGTAAAAGCAAACAAGGTTCTAAGTAAACTTTTATTACCCTGAAGACATCAGCAAACGAAAAAAATCGTCGATAGCTGTGACGCATTAAGATACAATGAAGCGAGATTAAATTAGCATGACGAATAAACCAAAGAATTTTAATTTTCACAAAAAAGAAAATTGATTATCCGAAGCGAGTTTTAGCATTAAGGCGGCCCACTAAACACAATTTTGTTAGAAATAGTTCCACTATAACCATTTCGCATTTACGGTTTTGAGTACGCCGTCAAAGGCGAGGTCAAAATACCAAATTTTACACAACTCACTGAAATTCGTTTAAGGTTTATGTGCAAATGAGAAAGATTGAATTTTAGATGAACTGTCATTGGAATATACATTTTTAACGTACTTTAATATTCCCTTATGTCAATGTCTATACAAAGTGAAAATAAATTACACTCATTAAAGGAGGAAAATATTTTATTTCAGCGACAGTGGCAAATTTCAGTTGACGATTGCCTTCTGCTGCTACTAAAGTGAGACCTTTATGGAACTTATGTCTATATGAAAATGAAACTAAAATTTTGTGCTGCTTAAGACTGATACGACACGTAAACTTGATAGTTTACTTTAAAGTATATTTTCTTCGTTATACTTGTGAAACCTGAAACCTTGCGTAATTTGTGCCTCATTTCGCCAAACGAACTTATTTTTCTTCACTCTTAGAAATTTCACCAGTCACTCTCATTTTTTAACGATGTTTTTTTCTTTGTTGCAAATTGAACAATAACCAACTTACCAACTTCAATAGACTGATCCTCAAAATGATTTTTCTTATCCACGGATTCGCCAGTAAGTTAATTTGAAAAACACCTTTTGGTTATCAAAATCATAATAGGAGAGAGATTCGTCGCTTGATTCACTTAATGCGCTAGAATGTACTTCGTTTTGTTTAACAGTTTAAGTAACGATTTATTTTCTGCATTACGAAGAATTCATTATTGATCATGGTATTATTACTTGTTGGAGAACCCCCGTAACATCTAAAGCGGTTTCATATATGGCTCCACCTATCGATAAAATTTTTATGCACGCACGTTTCCATTTCCATTTCCATTTTTCTTGTTCCGGTAACTTTTCGTTCGGTTTCGTTTCGTTCAGCTAATGGTGTGTTAATTTCCTTAAGGTAGGTTGTAGATATATTAAATAAGGAGCTTTCCTATCTTTGACGTTTCACCTGCAGGTTTGTGACTTCCAAGTTGGGTTATATTTCGAATTACACATTTCGTTTACTGAGGATTTAATTGGGGGAGTTTCACACGTAGTGAGTTCTGCGTCTGCGTTATCTTGGTGCTTTTTCTTTTTAGACTTACAATATCTGACGGTTGAGTCGACGTAAATTAATTAATTCACAATCATTACTCGCTATTAATTGATTTCTACACCTTCTCGTGGATTAGATCTGGGTGCGATTGGGATATAGAGGTGGGCTTTTTCTCCCCCCTCCCCTGCGCTGAAAAATACCAGTCCCAGTTCAAGGGTATAACAACTACAAGGGTGGTCTTGTGCAAATCACCATTGTAATCAAGAGCTGTACCTGTTCGCCTTCATCAGTGAGATGCCATATGGACGCTTGGGGATTAGATAAGAACTGGAACACCTGGTTGATGAATGATCGTGTGTGTTGATCGTGTTAGCAGGAGTTAACGTACCTTGTCTTTCTTCAGAAGCAGTGTACGAGTTAATTATCGTATTCGATTTTGAATCGTAGAAAACAAGTAGGTAGAGTTCATATTTGTCTCGGTTCATGTTGACTCCCATTTATTAACCGAATTGCAAAATTTTTTATTTATGAAGGTATTTAATGGAATTAAAGCAAATCTAACACCAGACTCAAAATTTGGTTTTGCACATGCTATAGCCATACCCAGGAGCTCGTTTGCAATATTTGTTTACACGTTTATTATTAGTAACAACACGAAAATGAGATTAAGCTTGGTACACAATAAATTTATTTACTATTCAAACGTTCTTAGAACGAAGTTAATTTACCCTTTATCGTTATTGACATTTCCATAACAAAAACAGGTGAGGTGTACAATAAACGAATTGTAAAGTAAACAGATCGCGAGAACGTCCGCAAACAGTTTTGTAATTTATTAAAGTAAACAGGATGTACATGCAAATGTCCTTAGGGTTCGTATAATGAATATAGATCTTTTAATTGTCTAAGTTGCGGTAATTAAAAATTAGGTGACCTTACGGCAAATGTAGATACCGTATAATAACTATTATTTGCGCACCATCGACGGCGTCAGACATGCGACGAATTACGAAGTCCTTTCTTCTAGAGTTATTAGTTATTGAATTTTGTGCGTTAACATCCACTGTGGTTCGTATTTATCGTAATAGTTTTTAAGTTGCAATTTATCCCTCGCAATTGACGGTCACCAAAACTCTAATTCGTGCGTTTAAACTTTTTGTTTATTCGGGAATTCTCGAGAATTTTCCGTGATCTTTCTGAAAACCTTTCGTTCGCTATATAAGGAAATTGTATTGTGCTGAATGGAAGTTCCAATATGGACACCGAATTGCTGAGTAGTAATTTACGTATTATAAATTTGGGTACAAGAGAGTGTTAAATAATCATTAAGTTTACGTTGCAATCCGTAATAGCCGATAATACGGGTGTTCAATACTTGCTTTAGTCAGTGTCAGCTTTTGTTTGGCAGCTGTCACAAAAAACGCATGGCTTGAGCGTATATTACCTCACAAAGCTCAAATTAAATAATATATCAAGGATGTACTGCAGCGGGGATACGTGAAACCGCCAAAACCGTAAGTTGCAAGTAAGTGTTGAGGTAACTAAAAAACCATACGTTACGGTTACAAATCACAAAATCGATTGCATTAAATTTAAAGGTGCATTTAAGAGTACGGTAATATGCACACATGGATCGAATATTTACCTACGTTATTCAGCAAAAGAACATTTGATTTCCCATTTATTTATTCACTCCCTTTGCCAATTAAGTTTAATCACATAAAGTGAACATGATGTAAAAGTTTACACAAGAAAATAGGATGCTTTGTTTACACAATCTGAATTATTGATTCGTTCGCACGTTATGTTTGCAGGTACGATTTTTTGCGTGATTTCAAAAATCTCGGTCTCTGTAGGTTTCGATCGGCAATTTCGTAGATACTTTTACTGCAATTGTAAAATGCTAACGACGCAATGTACGCCTAAATTCAAATTCGGGAAGTTTACACACAGTTACTTGTATTTTAAAAGCCGGGAATGAAAAGTGTAATTAAATATTTTCAGTGAGAGCGTTTTGCATCAATAGCCTCCAAGGGAACTTTAGCACACTAAGATTTTTGAGCCTCTTCCCTCATGGTCCTGTGAAGAGAAACATATTTATAGCTGAGCAAAACCTTTCTTACAGTTTTGTGAACTTTCTGGTTATGAATTTATTTACATTGCTATTAGTTTTTAGTTTAAACGTATATTGGTACCCACGACGATTTCAGCCCTAGAGTGCGGAGCACGTACACCCAGCAAAGGACCTGCACGAGTCCGGAGCACTTACGACCCAAAACGTAATTATTGACAATTGGTTTTGAGTTATTTGACACTTATTTATGTGGATGTCTACTACCCAACTGGCACCACTTCTACTGCCTACTCGACGGCCCGAACCGCACGCAATGATCACCGACTTTGTATGCCATTTTACATTTCCTGGTAAGTGTGAGGCTAGATGAAGTGAGGTTATACTAATTTCTTTTTCGATTGAGCTCTTAAGTTTCAGTCTATCACGAATGCACGGATAGGCGAAAGTACTCAGGACCAATTGGCTACGGGAACTCGAACTGGGGTGAGAGCTTGAATTGACCTCTGGTAACCTTGAATATGAAATTTATTTATTTATTTATTTATTTATTTATTTATTTATTTATTTATTTATTTATTTATTTATTTATTTATTTATTTATTTATTTATTTATTTATTTTTATTTATTTATTTATTTATTTATTTATTTATTTATTTATTTATTTATTTATTTATTTATTTATTTATTTATTTATTTATTTATTATCCCTCCCTTGTTCTGGGTTCTGACCCAATTACAGAGTGACCTGCATAATGGTTGTTACTCCGGTATTTTCCTTACGAATTAGGAAAAATGCAGGAAAACCTAATTCGAAGTAGCCGGCACAATGCCGAAACTGATCTAAGGAAATTGCAATCTCTGTCACAGATGAAAAATTCTGACTTCAGCCCAGGTTCGAATACCCGGCCTCCGGTTATGTAGCCCAACGATGTACCACTGAGCCACACAGACGGATATTTTCTAGAAATTCTAGAAATGTCACAATAAAGAAGGGGCCATTGTACTTTTCTGACCTGGGAAATTAAATACGGCACCGTAAAAAGTGTAGGTCATTGTACTGTAATAACCTTGAAAATGAAATTCACGCCACACAAAAATGGCAACATTAAGATCTGATGACCTTCAAAATAGAATATTACTGCAAAAATGAGTCATTAAATTTTGATGACCTTGAAAACAAAATATGACTACCAAAAAAAGTCTATGACATTTAAGGATCCTGAGAGAAAAATAATCCCCAGGAAAATGGGGTCGTTGACCTTTGGTAACCTTGAAATTGGAAAATGACAATACAAAAATGGGGCCACTGACCGCTAATGGCTTTGAAAACAAATGCCCTTTCAACGTGACCCGCTTTTCAAGGTCACAGTCAAGTCACAGATGACCTTGAAACTCTACCTTGACTTACTTTTGACGTTAACTTCCAGGTAGCAAGCGAATTTGAAGTAGTTCAGGTTCGCCCCTGTTACACTACTGCTGCGGCTTACAGATTCAAAGCTCAAGGCTCAATTTTGGCTCTTAGCCTAGGAAATTCATAAAAGGGTCTGGGGGGTGGGATTTTTAATATGTTGTTTCTGACACCTAACTGAACATATTCCACCATTTATTTCTTTTCCACCTCAAAATGTCCAGTTAGATGTCTTTATCGCCTAGACTAATAGTAAAAGACAGAAGTTACTTGAATTGCTGTCAGATTCGAAGTTCAGTAATTCCAAATCTACATCTTTACTCTACGATTGAGCGTTATTGATTGTCCGTTCGCACCCTTTGCAAGTTGTTCACTCTTTTCAGAAACAATTAGACGCGATCGAAACGTAAATTTCTCGTTTCTACTGCTTAATGGCCATTTTCACTGACAAACTTAAGGTGAGCTTAGCTTAAGTGAAACGATTATTGCGACAGTGGTTGTCATGGATTTTAATATACGCTTAATTTAAATTTGGGGGCAGACGTCTATTAGATGCATTACCCAATTTTGTGTCATGACCTATAATCATTATTACAATTTATGGGCATAGAAACCATATAATAACAATACTGTTTTAGAAGAAGCGGTTTAATTAGAACGCGGAAGACTACCTACACATTAAGTCGGAATAGGAACTTCTAAAACCGATCGTTTAGACATATTTTTTAGACAGGAATTAAAGAATTCTTTGGAACACGTTTAGTAAAGAATACCTATAGCGCTGTGCTTATCTTTTATCCAAAATCTAACATGGTGGTGCTAAGAAGGTTAGTGGCGTTCCCTTTTGTTTTCACATTTGAATATATATACAATTATTGCAGTAAGATCACAAATTAAACAAGCGGTCGTTTCGATATTTATATAGTCAATGCACTAGTTAACTAGTAAAATAAAACAATGCATAGTTGCAGTTGGTAAAATAGGTACACATATTAGGTATAGCTTTTATTAAAGCCAAACGTTGCATTCATTTAGATAATTAGGGGCATTAATGGAAACTATTGTTGTTGTTATTTATATTACCTACTCAATCAGATTACGCCATTTTCATCTATGAAACCCAAGATGAAACACAAAATAATGATGGATAATGAAATTAGACAATTCTAATTATACTCGCATTAACGTTGCATGAATCGCTTTACACTACACACGATATACACCCACCCCGAGGCTTTCAGACGAAAGCCTTTTAGAGATCCGCAAAGAGAGCTTCAACAATTTTTGAACAATGCCGACAAGTTAGACGTTACTAATTATCCTTAAATGTTAGATATTCTTGATAACTTCCGCCTTATGCTCGTGTATAAAGTTACATGTTTACATCAAACTAAAACCAGATCTCTGTAAAGTTACTTCGAAACAATGCCATATCTCCTTAATGTTGGATACTGTAAAACAAAATTACAATGTAGGTAAGTGAGAAGCATTACTTTGTTTGCAACCGACGCCTCCATTTATTTAAACTTGAAATGCTGCCCATTTTGAAATACTCCTCGAGTGATTATATATAATCTTTCCACCCGGAAAAAGAACATTTTGTTGTTTTGTTTATTTATGCACAAAGCGGATTATTGTAGGTAATACGGTACGGAATACATTCCCGTGTTTGAAAATATACCAATACCCGTATACAAGGTGATAGACGTGTAATACCCAAAACTTTTTGTGGCAAGGTGGAAAGGTCATTGAAAGTCACTAATATTCCGCCTTGTAGAAAAATTGTCACAGGTATTATATACAGTGAGTAAAGTAAAGTGGTTTTATGGTGTTTTTTCAGTTAGTGGAATTTTTCTGATGGTGAGAATTGTCAAATTCAATACGGACATGTCTGGAATTTCAAATTCTCTCGCTAAATTACGAACCTCAATTCTACAATTAAAACACGGCAAGTTCTTTAGCTGGTGTAATGTTCATTAACAATTCAACAAATAACTTGAAATGCTTTAATACTCTTGTGAATTGTGACAATTAACGGAATTAACTGATATTTAGCTGAAAAAAAATATTTAGCAGCAAATAAATCCTGTGATTATTGAAATATACGAAAGCGCCTAAGGGTCACAAAATTATAATAAAATTATTTTTTCCAATATATTGGAAAAAAATTGAATGTATTGGGAATAAATTGAATATATTGGAAACAATTGAATATATTGCGAAAAACTGAAAAATATTGCGAAAAAATTTAATACATTGGAAAAGAACATATTATTGTCACAAACTCAACAGATAAACATAAAGGCGCTATAAAGGATTAGTCACCGACAAAAAGAAACGAAAGCGAATGTGACGCATTCTTTCCGGGAAATACGATGTGCTTTGTGTTTTGTTGTAGAATATTCCGTTAACCGCACAAAATTTTTAATTTCCCAATCCATTTAAAATTTCGCGGGATCCCACAAATACCGAGATCTCGCGGGATTAACATATCACGATCCCGCAACTTCCGGGATCGAAATTTTGCTGCGGGATTGCATTTCCTAATCTTACTAAATCATCGGTAGCGTTGCTGGGTGCATCAAATAAATCTACGTTATTCATTTCGATTTTCCACAAACGTCACTGCACATTAAACTCGTAACTCACTCTGCAATATCCGACATAAGTGTTGAGCTTGTGACAATAATATGTTTTTTCTTCAAACGTCATATAATATTGACATTACGTAGCCCAGCACTCTGAGTTAAAGTTTGACTTTTTAGAACAATTGAACAAGCGGCAGTGAAGTATTTTAGTGCCTAGGCAATAAAACGCTTCAGTGCCAGTGTCACATTGTTTTGCTTTGACAAGTTGATGTTATTTACATTAGGTTCTTGGTTCACCTAGCAAGTGCGTTGATCTTTCCTTCTGATTTTAACAGAAATAAAAATATAGTCGATCAAAGAAGCTATTTATTTATTTAAATAATAGTTAATGTTGAAAGTTCAGTTAGTCATATGATTGAAATTAAACCTTCGTTCCTGCAGCATCCAAGTTTTGAAGAGTCAAGTTTTGTTTGGCTCGTCTTATTTCTAATGAATGAATGAAGTATTTTCAAAAAACTGGATTGGTTTCTGCTTCAAGTGAAGGAGTAGTTGAAGTCATTCCATCTGATAAACCTGGATTTTCTAAAGTTGTCGAAAGTATTTTTTGTGCAATTTCATTTTTATTTGAAATCGAAAAACTCGTCCACAATTAAAACGTCAAAACTAATAATGGCCAACTATAGCAATTGTTATAGTCACCACGGCCGACGCGCTCACGGCTACCCATAACGATCGGGTTAATATTTCTTCCGATTTGAAAACCATTATTTGGGCGTTATTCTCACGTTTGAAGAAAAAATAGCATATATTATGCGGAGCTAAAGTAACTTCTTATGGCTCGTCAGTATTTTGCTGGCCTCGCTTCGCTCGGCCATCAAACACTGACTCGCCATAAAAAGTATCACTTTAGCTCCTCATAATATAATATACTATTTTCCAATATATCCAATTTTTTCGCAATATTTTTAAGTTTTTCGCAATATATTCAATTTTTTTCAATATATTCAATTTTTTTCCCAATACATTCAATTTTTTTCCAATATATTCAATTTTTTTCCAATATATTCCATTTTTTTCTCAATACATTCAATTTTTTCCAATACATTCAATTTTTTTCACAATACATTCAATTTTTTTCCAATATATTGGAAAAAATAATTTTATTATAATTTTGTGACCCTTAGGCGCTTTCGTAGAAATAAGTCTGTAACATTTTCATTTTTTGTCTTTTCTATATATTTTATTAAGAACATAATTTAATAAATAATTCAGATACGTTTATTGAAGAACATTTGAAAAAGACGAAAGTAGGTAAGATTGGTTGCATTTATTCAGGGGCATTTGACTTGTATATATTTAAAATTGAGCATTTTAGGCACATGCATAAACTAAGATTTTACTTAGTTTGCGTTTTTGGGGAATATTGTAATGCCAACGTATTACAAAATGAAAAAAATCAGTTTAAACCGCAGTAAATGTTGGAGTCATGTGTTAAACTGATCAATGTATTTCACAAAATATAGGCTCTTGAGGCAGAGTTGTGAGTTATTTAAAAAATAAAACCAAAAACCTTTAGTGAAAAAAGTTACTTGTCTTGTTTTCAGGTTACTTTTACTCGAAATTGCGGTTCTTTTTAGACCTGGAAAGTGAGAGAAACTCTTTCTTTCATGAAATTTATTTAATATATCACATGGTAACTTACAACAGAAATAAGAGATATGACCACTACCAAAGAGTAACTATAATACTCTTTGCCACTACATTAGAGAATTTCAAAATAAAATAGTAAAGGATGTATACTGATACATCAAGTGGGTCCATTAATACGACTGGTCTTTAAGTATAAAGAAATGTTCGGTACTCTGTCGCTTTCCAACGAGCTAACTGACAGCGGTCTGTATTGCGACATGAATTGTGAATTAAATATAAGAGGATGAAATAGAGTACCTCTTAAAATGTTACATTCCCTAATATTAGGGACCATTCGCCCTAAGTATAAGGAACCTCTCAATGATGCCAATAGAACAACCACAAATTTAGTCGCGAAGCTATGCACAATAGAAAAACGTAGTAAAAATGTGTGTTTTTATTTTGGATCGTAGCTTTGTAGAGAAACCGCCGTTTGCTATATTTTATCGCTTAGATTTACAGTGCCCTTCGGCTTGTTCGCTATTTGTTCGTTCTGTTTTCGTTGCGAGACTGAGCTTGATATTTTGTGACCGTAACAGTAAACCAGCATTGAACTACAGACGAAGAGTTGATTGGTAGGTATATGACGCGTGAGTTGAAAAGTCCTACGACTTTTTCGTTGTTAGGGGGAAAGGAAATTGTTTGCCGTTTTGAGTTATTTGCCGTTTCGCTTCAGCCGCTATAATTTATCAGACGTCGACTAATTTCATTTACCGTATAAACTAACGATATATTCCATCGACAATTCCGAGAATCATAACTCCAGAAAGACTCCTTACCTAGAGAACAGTTTTCTATGTGCAATTCATTTGAAAAACATCAAAATTTATTACGAAAAGGTGAATATATCGTTGTGTAAATTACTTCACGCCAGGCTTCACGCAGAGGTTATTTTGGTTTCAGAACCTTCAACAAGGTTGGTCCGCCCTGCATGAATTTTTTTAATAAATCTGGTGAGTTTCTATGAATAAATACAAAGTGTATTCTTTTTGTTTGAGTTAGTATTTCAGAATTTATTTTTCTTTTTAGAAATTTGTGCAGATGCGTAAGTTTTTCGTTTTAATTTTTTAATTTCTTCAATTTAGATGAGGTGCTAGAAGTAAGACCCATTTGAGCGAATTTTGCGTGGTTAATAATAACAGGTTTTATCTGGTCGTTTGCGATAAGAAGTTGTATTTTGTGATATGTGTGTGTTTTATCGGCGTAAGTGGGGACGAGAGACGTGTTCAGTCGAAGCTGGCGTTATTAAAGTCTAAAGGCGGCTCCACACGCAACGGAAATAAATAATATAATTATTTATTATTATATTATTGTTTGTATTTTAAGTTATTTTTTTTGTAGTTAGTGGACTGAAGGACCATAAGATATTTTTTTTTTGGTTAAATAATAATTTCCGCCCGAACCATACAAATACTTAAATAAAAGTTGGGCACGTACCTGGAGTGGCTGAGTGGCTGATTTCGGTGAGCTGCTGTACCGGCTGATGGGGGCCCCTAAAGATTGGTTTGGTTTTTCACTTTTTAAATTGATAAATGCACGTGAAACTAGTGCATGCTTGACTCTACTCGTTCGCACATAGTTACGTCTTCGCTCGCCCTTCTCTATTCATTTTTAAGTGTTCGCGAATCCGCCCGAGTGCCCGATTGTACTTGTATGATTTGAATTTATAGCGCGCCGAAACAACTGAGGTTTAAACAATTATTATTATTATATTATTATTATATTGTGATTGGTGGTTTATGTGAAAATTCAAAAAGAAGATTATTTTATGGTGGAAGTGCTGGATCCTTTAAATACAGAAAGAAGAAAAATAAAACTTGTTTGGTGGTCCGAGAGGGTGCACGTCTTATAGATTTTGTGTCAGTGAGCCCTGTTTTTATGTAAAGGCGCATTTAACCGTTATCATAATAAAGTTGGGTAGAAGAAGTGAAGTAATCGTATTGAGGGAGAAAGCGTTTTGTCCATTAACGGAAAAAGTGGTAGTTCAAGTGTGATATTAAGCAGTTGTTGCCTTTTGCAGCTTTTTTTAAATAAAAGTTGTACCATACGAAATACATACATACAATTCAACAAGCTGAAGCCTAAAGCTGTCAGCATGTGTTTGTGTCATCTCTATGTGTGCCTATACATCGCAAAATGTTTATGACAAGATTTACTGGTTTCTTGAAAAACAGTAAGTGATTAAGATGGTTTCAGGACAATTCACCGCCATCAACCCATCGCCGTCAAATTCAACAGCGGTGGAATGGAAATTTCAGACGATGAATTGACGGCGGTGAATTTTCCGGAGGCCAATTAAGAGTCCCTTGCTTAATTGTCTGTGAGAACGCCTGCGTGCGTGGTATGTGTTAAAACAGGCTCTGAATGCTTCTCTCTCTTCCATAATAGTTGTTTTAATTTCTTTAATGTTTTGCGGAATAAATCTTTGTTCTTGTCAATTAATTAACTGTGTATTTAATCGAACCCTAAGTGCGACTCAGATAGAGTTTTCATCTTCATGAGTTTTCGTAGAGTTTTCATATTTCATGTTTTCTATCCGTGCTGAAGAATTAAAATGAAAACTAAATTTAAAGTCCACATTCGGATGTTCGTTTATAGTATAAGCCGCACGTCTACAGGGTGAACTATAAAATTCTAAATTTAAAGGATGATTTGTTTTGAGTTAGCCGGACAAGTGTTTTGTGGGTGGTTTAGTAACCGTTTGCTATTGCACCCAGCGATATAAATAACCTACTGCCCAACGCTGCTTGGTGTTACACTCCGTTTAAGACATGAATGCATTAGAAGATAAACAAAAAGGTTTATGCGCCCTTTAGGGCATTTTCCATGCATATATGTGTATGCACCCCGAAAGGCCATAACTATGTGAGCTATGCTTTTCTGTACTAGAAGCATCTATGGTTAAAATGTCTCAGACGGACAAACGGACGGAGAATGTGGTCATAATAGCGTCTTCCAACACGATTTGGAAAATGCGCTAAAAAGTTGTAATGAATCTAAGGGTCTCCGAAACCGTCACTGAAAATGTTGACTTACCCGATTCTTACAGTTGGCAACAGACAGAATTTGTACGCGTCCGAAGGGAATAAGAAAAATGAACTTTACGCACGAGGTTTGATTCCGCGGAAAAAATCCAAACCGAAAAGCCAGAAAAAACCAGCCATACAAAACCGGGCATAACGTACACAAATACACGAAATAAATCAACTACAGCAACAAAATACAAAAGAAAATACACAAATTGTAGAATAAAAATGATGTAATCGAATGAAATGCAGTTAAAGAAATTCATAAAAACACGACAAATGATACATTATAATTGCAAGTGGGGAACATGATAATTCAATTTAGTACAAAAACACATTAAAACAGATATACGATCAATTGTAGTAAAGTGATAAATTGCATGTAAAAAGGAAACATCAAAATGGACGTGGCTTCACTTCAGTCCCAGTTAACATAAACTAACTTGACACAAAAAGTACATGTGAGAATTAGCAAGTATTTAATAATAATAATAATATTTATTTCCAACAGACGATGAATTGATTATTGTATTGTATGTAGTATCGAAAAAGGGTACGATCAAGAGACCATCGGTCTAGTTTTTAAGTTAGTTAGTAGGACGTTAAATTGAATGAAAGAGAGAGAGAGAGAGAGTGGGAAAGTGCATGTAAGGGTCTTCTGACCGGGATGGCGCAGAGTCGTGAATGGGCAGCAAAAGTGGAATGACGCACTTTTGTCATTTTTATCTTTACGTGTAATTTCAATAAACGACATTTAAACTGTTTGCTGTTTACTTTTTCACGTTTCTAAGACAACGAGTATTACATGTATTATTGTGTAAGTTGATTATCGCTCAAGAAAAACATATTTTAAATAGAGGAAATGTTAATTATGGGGCACCTAAAGTCTCACATTGCTAAGATACAAGTTCTGCAGCCTGTACAAGACGAAAAAAGAAACATATACAGCGACAAATCGGACTATATGCGGAGCAAAGTTTCTTGAAGCTGTCAGCCAGTGTTTTTGTCTTTGATACGTTCCGCGCCTGAATATCGCAAACCTTTAAGTACCACATTATTTGGATTATTAGAAAAAAAACCGTAGGTAAATTAAGATTTCTTTAATTTTATTTATCCACTGACTGCGTGGGGGGTATTATGTCCAACCAAGCTTTGTGAGTATTTCTTTCTTTGAGGGATTTTGTTTTACCTTTGTTTCGTGTGTATCGGAACAAATTCTTGCCATTGTCATTCAATTAATTGTGTTTATTTGAATCCTTTGTACGACTCTGATAGAGTTTTCATGTCAGATTTTTCTATTCGTGTCCAAGATTTATTTGAAGTAGAATCAAAATTTATGTAATAAATTTTTTGAAATTGTCGAAAGTTGATCGAGGCCACCGAGTGTCAATCGTAAGCTTCCATTTTGATTTGTTTTAAATAGCTGGATAGGTGTTTTGCCATGGCACACAATATACTATTTTATTTAAGAGGGAAGAACTATTTTAATATAAGGACTGTTCATTATGTGCTAATACCTTCGTAGTTTGAAATTCAGGAAAAGCAAATTAATTTGACCTACAGCGTGTACACGTTCGACTGAGCATTTAAGTAAATTAAAAGCACTTTGTAAAATAAGTGGAAAATAACAGCATCTGCTCGTGGCAGATAATTTCGTGTCCCCTTAAGCACCTATACAACAGAATGGAATATAGAGAGAGAAATTTGGTTATAACGCATTGTTTTTAATCAGAAAGAAAGTCAGCCGTTCAATTTTCCTTATCTACCTACATTACGGGCACGCTAAGAAATCTTATTTTAGGAGATGTTAAAAATGTGTTATTTGTTACGTAGTTACAAACGTCTGAGTGTCCTTATCAGTAAATAGAGTTTTTTAAATTGCCGTAAGAGTAAGGAAGACGTTTTTAAATAGTTATTGTCCGTCATTACTGAGCAGTAAATTGAATACGACTTCGGAAAGTAAGAGCGTGTTCCATGATGGAAATCGAGATAGACGATGATCAAGTGATCCAAACGATAAACTCGCCGTCAATAAACTTCAACTTTCTTGCCAATAGAAATATATTTTTATCCTAACAGAAGGTGAGCTCTTTCTCTGAAGTAGGTCATAATATGAAATGATTTGCCTCGTACTTGTGAGATCAAGTCTTTGAATCTGAATTATTAATTTTCACTACACCCTTTCGACTCTATTTATACCCTAGGGAAGAGGGTCCACTTTTGTACGAATTATGCCTAGTCGAGTACACTTCAGTTTTGTTTACCGAATCTTCAAACGACACCTGTCAAAAAATAATACCTTTCAGCACGGAACAATTTTAGTGGTAAGCAATTAAACATCTTTTGGGTACTTTATGCTAGCGATTTTAATCGATTAGATTTTCGAATGGAATTGAGAAATAGTTTTTTATTATACCTGAATCACAATCTCCGTTTTAAACACTCAAATGCGTGCGAAAAAAGGCCTTTAAAACACACGTGCTTTAAAGTTGCTAAGTAACGATACTTCAAGTATGACTTTTGAAACTGTCATCTGGATGAAATAAAAAATCCTCTTAGGTCGCTTTCTGTAAATGTTGAACATTTCTTTGACTTTTGTACCCATCCTTTGGTTGAAGCTTTCACAAACGCGCGTAATTTAGAGTATGCTTCCAAATCTGTTCCACTTTTTAATCGCAACATTGCTTGGAAGTTTTGAATGAATGCACCAAAATATAGAAGATTTAAACGGTATGGGACGTTTCGCCGTCGCCGTTTTGCCGTCGCCACTTCGCCGCCGCCATTTGACCGTCGCCACTTCGCCGTGGCTATTTCGCCTTCGCCATTTCGCCGTATGCCATCCCGCCGTCGCCGTTTCGCCATTGACCATTTCGCCGTCAGTCCAAGATATATTGTTATAAAAAAAAGAACATACAACTTCGATGAATCTGATACAATTCCTATGTTGATACTATGTGTGTTAGCTCTTGTGAAGGTAATCACATTATTAATTACATTCTAGGGTTTAATGAGCACGAGCAAGAGTGCGAAGCATAATATTTCAACACATAAAAATTTTTTAGAAATAGAAATGCCGCGATGTCAGTTGTCACCTCAGATCTCATCTACGTTTTGACAAAATAACGTATAAAAATACTCAAGTCAACCTATCCATACATTTTACTCGGTACAGATTAAAGTTCCGTTTTTCTCACTCAAAGTAGAAAGTAAAGCATGCTATTTATTCAATGAAGAAAATAACTGCAGTCATTTAAGCAGTTAATTAGTCATTAATGATGTACTTCTCTAATTACACTCCCGAATCTTTTGTATTATTGACCCAAGTTAGCAATCCTTTTTTGCATTAATCTTGTAGGATCGTTAAAATCGGATTTAGATAATTAGGGGGGGTAGAGTAGACTATGTAATTATTTTGGAATATTTTAGTTCATTTGTGCCTTTTGTACAATACACAATTATGAATTCAGAAATAGTTAGTATCAGAGGCAAAGAAAAATTTGTTTGTGATGGTTTTATATATATATTCGATTCTATTTCAAAAAGTGACGAAAATGTTAAATTTTGGAGGTGTGAGGAGCGTGGTCGTTGTAAGGCCAGAATTCATACACGTGATGAGACGGTGGTGAAGACGTTAAATATCCATTCACACGACTCTTCGGCCACAAAAGTTGAAGTAGGAAAAACGATTACTAGAATAAAAAACGTGCTGTTGAGACAATGGAACAAACAAGTCAGGTATCTTTTCGTGATTTTTTTTACTTGTATGCATGGTGATTTTCAACATAAGGAATTCTTATGCCAAATTTACAATGAAAGATTTACAATAAGGTTTTTCTAAATTAGAATTTAACTCGCTTGCCTATCAATCTATTTTCTTTTTTTGGAATATCAAAAAATAAGTTTTTTAAATATACCTGTATTGCCTTTAGATATTGAAAAACTGTAATTGATAATGCCTTCCCTTATTCTCAAATTCATTAAAACGTCAGAATAACAATAATTGATTTATCAGTATGCTGTAATACCTTCTTTATTCAATAAAATCAAAATTATTGCAGGTACTTAATGCGTGTACATCTAATATTTCCCAAGCATCGCAAGCATCGCTGCCAAATAATTATGCTCTCAAGAAAATGGTGCGAAGGCAGCGAAACGAATTAAAAAGAGCACCTCCCAATCCGCAGAGTGTCGAAGAATTAATTATACCAGACGAGTACACAATATACCACGCAGAGCCCGGCAGAAATGAAAACTTTTTACTGTTCCAAGAAACCAAAGATTTATTAATCTTTGGCCGTGAAAGTTGGCTGGCTCATTTATCTTCTAAAACATGGTTTGTTGACGGAACGTTTAAAATTGCACCCCCACTTTACGCGCAGGTGTACGTGTTGATGGTAAAAAAACATAATGGTGTGCACCCTGTACTATACGCACTCCTCCCCAATAAGTTAAGGGCTACTTATGTTCGCTTTTTTAACATAATTAAAAATATGCAACAGAATGCGAATCCAGACAGTATATTTTGCGATTACGAATCAGCTGCATTGTTAGCAATGAGGGAATGTTTTCCAAATGTATCTGTAAAGGGTTGCTTTTTCCACCTTGCGAAGAACATGAGAAAAAAATTGGCAGACTTGAATTTAATTCAAACTTACAACACCGACGCAGAATTTGCATTAAAGGCGAAAATGGTGATCGCTATTTCTTTTGTACCGCTTGACCACCTGGACGAAGCGTTAGATAGCCTTGCTGATGTCTTGCCTCCAGAATTGCACCCTCTACTTAATTGGTTTGAGGATAACTATGTTGGAAGGCTTAACAGAAGGGGAAATGGTCGCCGGGCTCCCATATTTGAATCTTCAATATGGAACTTGTACGAACGCACACTACATGAAGAAGATCGTACAAACAATCACTCAGAAGCTGCACATCGGAGATTGCAGACTGAATTAGGTAAGCAGCATGATATGTTCTTGGTTAATTTTATTAAAAATCTGTTACGTATAGGTGTTCTACATCCTACCTTGTGGAAATTTATAGACGCTTTGCGCGCGGTGCAGCATGGCCGAGATATTTATTATGAATCACTGGTAGCGGGAAACAATCCACCTAAAAAACTTAGAAGGTATAGAGACGCCGATCGTAGAATTTTACAAATTGTACGAAACTTTGCTCAGTACGAAGCTATTGAAGAATATTTACGGGGCATCGCCCATAATTACCAAATGGGGCAATAATAATGTAATATTATATTAATAATGTAACTGTAATTGCACTTGCATACTTTATGAATGGCATACTGTTTATTAGAATAAAGTTATTTTCACATTTATACAGTACGACTTTGATTCAAATTACTTCATGGCACGATTTGTATGTCTAAGACGCACTGTAAGTATAAATAATTATCATAATTAAATGTAAACATAATTCATTCATATACTGAAAGAGTGATCATAACTTAATGATAATGCATTTATATAATAACGCGTTAATATTGGAGAATCGGCAAATGTTAACGGCGAAATGGCCTATGGCGAAATGGCCACGGCAGGATGGAGACGGCGAATTGGCGGCGGCGAAGCGGCGACGGCGAAATGGCGGCGGCGAAACGGCGGCGGCGAAGTGGCGACGGCGAAACGGCGACGGCGAGATGTCCTAGACCGGATTTAAATACCTTTGACATTTCCTTCATATATGCCAGCATTATGGATGCATTTAAGACTGTATTCGTAAGTAACTTCCTATTCATCCATGGAAACAAATTTTCATATTCTTTATAATAGGCTTTACTGGAGTTGGATTTTACACCTACCAACGTTTGTTTAGATTTTACAAGCGATTTAATGAACGGTGTATTATCTTTTTCAATGGGAATCGTTTAATTCACAAAGACGATGATTTTTATAAGCAAACGTCAAGTGACATTTCCATGGCAATCGTGAAATTACGAACACCCAGCCCACTTAATTAGACATGTATTCGAGTATAACGTCAATATGACTTCATTGTATTTCCTATTTTTAAATTATACTGCAGGTATAATAAAAAATACTATAAGATACACGTGTATAATTGGTCTTTAAAGCACTTGCAACGTTAAAGGCACTCCGCTTTGCGTCGTGCCCTTAAACTCGTTGCGCGTGCTTTAAAGACTTGATTATGCACTTGTATCTTAATATACTATTCGCTGTAGTTCATTCATCAGAAATGTAGGAAGGTACATGAAACAACATTTGTTTATGTATTAATGCTTGTCTTAATTACGCCATTGAAAGATAATACTTGTGTTGTAACATAATGTAAAAATCGAAAGCGATGTCCTTAAAGAAAACGCGTATGGTGTATCAACAGTAATAAATGTTAATATACGGCTACACTAATCCTCCCCAGCTTATATAAACATCGGTCTTGAAACAAACAGATTCAAATGAGTACTACGAAAAAATATTAACTCCGCAGTAACTATTAATACGTGGACATCTACAACGCAAAAATTGAAAGGAAAATAACCTCGTTCTTACAAAATAATTATAAACAAATGAATCGTCGCGTCGTATGTCGTATACTGAGATTTTCGAGGATACATGAGGCGTCGCGTTGTGAATACTTTCTGATCTCTTCGTCAATCGGAAATGCATTCTGTTGGTATATGTAGTGGAGGGCTGCTAATCCCCTTTTGAACAAAATGTAACTTTTCTACAAACAGCGGCAGATTCGACACCTGCGGTGTTCGATTATGAATTCTGTTTGTTTAGATCGGGTCTTGCCCCTATAAAGCTTTATTGTTTGTAAGATAAAAACAGGAACTGCCGAGTGAATCAAGTCCCATCGGATATAATAATCGCTTGCTACGAGTGCAGCTTTTGTCTTCGCCTTTACAAGTGCGTGGCTTATCTCCCATATCCATTCCCATACCATGCCCGCCGAGGACTCCGTTACCTTAAGCGCCTCTTTCAATTTCTACTTGCTACTACCATAGTGCGGTGGTCGGCGTACCCCACTATAGCAACTTTCCTTGACAGGACCAGTCCGAGTACCGCATTGTACATATTGTCCATAGTAGCGCCCTGAGGGAAACCTCGTCCACTCTTCCAGTGTATTTCTCCGGACGGTAGGATCACTTATTTGATTCTATTAGTAAGGTACCTTGTGACTTTATTTATCTAAAACTTATCTATTACATTTTCTTAACCTAATTAGATCCGTGCATTGGAAAAGGTAAACAAATGCTAAATGACAATTTCTACATAATTATTACTGCACGTGAAATGTTCTTTCTCAATAACAAATTACCAAAATTATCGTCATGCCCATCACAATCTGTGTATTAAGCGCGTATAGATACGTAGGTCCCGCTCTTTCTTAAAAATCTCACCGATCTAACTAAGCAGGGCTAGGGCCCGACTTTTCCCTTCCCCTTCTCGAGAATTAAAACAACGGATACCGTTTTCAATTTTTTTGGCGTTGGATTATTGGATAATATTCCATCTATTACTTATGCTTGAACACACCGGGACATTCTTTTGCTATCGCAGATGTTTCTCCATTGTTTTGATCTCATATATTCTTCTCCAACTATCGGCTTTTTTTCCCCAGATTGCCGGTCACAAACTAAACTTAATTGCGTACACAATACGCTCAGTACATGTCTCTCTGGTGAGAATTAGTTAATTGATTTTGGATTTATGCCGAACTCATCTTCGGCTCGCACGGCATTGGTAAACCTGAGGCTACTGAGATTAAAAATTTTAAAGTTTGTTAATATACATTAAATTTCCGGCACAACACGCTCAATATTGGTTTCCCTTGTGAATTTTAATGAATTTATCTTGGATTTATGCCGAACTTGTCTTCGTCTCGCTCCGCATTTGAAAGCACGAGGCTACCGACATTTTAATTTTAAAAGTCTCTTGATCTACAATTAAATTTGCTCTATTGGCTTCCTTTACTGGCCCTACTATTTTTTCAATGCCTATATCGTGGATTTACCCTTTCTGAAGCCATGCTGGTTATTACACAGATTATCCTCTACACATTCATTATCTCTTTTTTTAATTATTTTTTCTAGCACATTTCCATCTATCAGGAAGATCAGTTTAAACGCCACCTTGGCCGCTTTTAGCAGTGGGACCACCCTTGCACTCTTCCACGGCACTCTTCTAATGTCCCTCTGCAGGCATCTGTCGAAGTGCCTTTCAATATTCCGGACTAGGGAATGCCATCCCGCAGCAAAATCTCAATCCCGGTATTTGCGGGATCGTTAGGTGTCAATCCCGCGGGATCCCGGTATTTGCAGGATCCAGCAAAATTTTAAATAAATAATAAACAATTTTGTGCGGTTAACATAACAATAAATCGATAATTATCACAATATTCAACAAAAAAGTACCTTTAGCCTTAGAACTCAAAAAAAACCTCACCTGTAATAGATTTCTCTAATTTTATGGATTACTTCGACATTCAGATTTTAGTTACTCGTGCATTGGTTTATACAATTAATGTTTTTGATTATTGTATGTTTGTATATTATTATGTGCTAAGTGCTAAGTTTTATCATCAAGATAATTCCCAGAGATGAATCTAGTCGAGGCCTACGATACTTACAGGCCGGAGCGCTCAAAAAAGTCACGTGACGTTAGGAGTCATATGAAATACATTACGACTTATGGAAAATCCGTGCGCGGCTCCACTATTTATTTTTTTACTCCGGATCCGTTCAACATAGAGCCACGAAATTTCAATGAGAGCTTCTCAATAGTACACACAATCAAATTATGGTGTTCGTTAAATTTTAATAACACTAAAAATAATTAATTTTTAGGTTTAAATTATTGAAGATAAAACGATGTTAGTAAATCCGCGTTTTTCTATCTTTACATTATCATATTTCTTTTTCTAGGAACTATATCATTATAATCCTTTCGGTGTCTTAAACTAGAATAATCAGCGCCTCCAATTATGCGTATATAATGCCTTATTTGGTATTAGTATAGTTTTAACAGGCCCTACAAAATCGCGCATTTATTATCCGCGCAGAGAAAAATTCACCATGCGAGAAACTTTTTTGTTATTGCTATAATTGTAACACATATATCGAATGAATTGTGGCTAAAGGACACAAAATTGTTCTTCAGAAGGAAATTTTAAGAAATGGTCTCTTGTATCCTTTTTTTCAGCAGCTGAAGTAAATAGCGCAGCGCGATTTTAAGAATAAGTGAACGCGCAAAGGAATTATGTTTCAAATAATTGTTAGTAATCGATTTTCAAATTGTGTGTGTGAGATTTAATTTTACATTAAACTTATAAAATTAAAAATATTAAGCTTATTGCGCTTAAAGTCTCATTCAAGAGGAGTTTTTGCATCAAAGATTTTGTTTCGTAGTGTAATTTAGCAGAAGATGAGGCGATGTTAAATATAAGTATTGAAATATTCTAAGATTTAGAAAACGACAAAATAGTTACTTCTGAAAACGATGTCAAGGTACTCATATTTATTGGAGGATATATGATACAAAAACTGTTTGGAAGATATAGCACCTGTTCTAGGTGTAAAAGTTAATTTGCTACTGAAAGACCACTGGAAATTGATGATTCCAGTAAAACATCGGAATTAGAATACATAAGATGTTTAGATAGAGATGGTTTGAGATATCCCACTGATAGTTTCCTGAATTTTTTAATAATAGCCTATAATATTTTTAAACAACTTATTTCTGAAAGATACGAAAAAGATTTTTTGTCATGCGGTAACCAAAAATTATTATTAATAAAAATATGTTTGAAGAATTTAGAAGTGGATGATGAAATTTGAGACCAATGTCAGAATAGTTTTAAATACTACATTTCAAAAAGTTTGCAAACATTCGCCAACATCCTACTAAATAATTATTCAAAATGTAAGAATAACAATTTAAGGGACAAGACTAGGACAACAAAAAATTGAAAAACTGATGTCAGTCAAATAGGCAGTTTTATATTAAATTAAGGGTTGATTGTTGGATTTTAAAATATGACTGTCTATATTCTTAAAATATATTATTAATTTTATATTTGTAGTGTTTATTGAAATCTAATCTAGCGGCCTGGGCCAGTCCGGCACTGCATATTCCTTACAAGCTGTACTTTTTACTAAAACTGCTGTAATTGTTGGATATAAAAAGTTATTTTTTAAAACTTCCTTATTCAAAAGGTTATTTTTATTCATAGAATGAAGATGAAAGCCTACGATACTTACCAGGCCTCATAGGTGGACAAGACAAATTTCCCATTTCACTTTCACAATAGTAGGTACCTATAACTAAAATACTTTATGTACTGCAAAATTCATATTAACGAAGATATAAGATATACTCCATACTTTTGACTGATAATATCTTTAATTGTATAAGTTTAATGTAAATTTGAATCTCACAAACACAATTTGAAAATCGATGACTAACAATTATTTGAAACATAATTCCTTTGCGCGTTCACTTATTCTTAAAATCGCGCTGCGCTATTTACTTCAGCTGCTGAAAAAAAGGAAACAAGAGACCATTTCTTAAAAATTCCTTCTGAAGAACATTTTTGTGTCCTTTGGCCACAATTCATTCGATATATGTGTTACAATTATAGCAATAACAAAAAAGTTTCTCGCATGGTGAATTTTTCTCTGCGCGGATAATAAATGCGCGATTTAGTAGGGCCTGTTAAAACTATACTAATACCAGATAAGACATTATATACGCATAATTGGAGGCGCATATTATTCTAGTTTAAGACACCGAAAGGATTATAATGATATAGTTCTTAGAAAAAGAAATATGATTATGTAAAGATAGAAACACACGGATTTACTAACATCGTTTTATCTTCAATACTTTAAACCTAAAAATTAATTATTTTTAGTGTTATTAAAAATTAACGAACAGCATAATTTGATTGTGTGTACTATTGAGAAGCTCTCATTGAAATTTCGTGGCTCTATGTTGAACGGATCCGGAGTAAAAAAATAAATAGTGGAGCCGCGCACGGCTTTTCCATAAGTCGTAATGTATTTCATATGACTCCTAACGTCACGTGACTTTTTCGAGCGCTCCGGCCTGTAAGTATCGTAGGCCTCGATCTAGTGGATCCTACTTGTACATTTTTTTGCTCCATTTGGTTTTGTGGCTTAGGCCCAAAACGCTTACTTTGATGTAAGTACCAACTCTTGCCATTTACAATTTATGGCATTAAGGAAAGCGCTGTTATGGCCATTTTCTCCGTTCGTCCGTCTGTCCGTCCGAGGGCTTAACTAGTTCTATAGTTTTCAAGATATTTAGTTCGTTCTTTTTGCATTTGGTAGCCAATAGCTCTAGCACCTCAACCAAGAAAAATCTTGACGATTAATTTACGCATGTGCAGTCTGCTTGCTTACGTATAGAGATATTTTTTTGAAATTTTAACAGAGATGCTTGTAGTAAAGGCAAACACATCGCATATTATAGCCACCAGATGTGTGTATGCGCAGACTAAGTTTTTTATTTATAAAAATGTTTATTCCATTACTTATTTTCCTTTGCACACATAAATAATCTTTTATGTGACTTTTCGCTAGGTACTGATCATTGAGATCAATTCATGGAAAATGCGCTGAAGTTACTCACCTAAGGTGAAAACTAGGGAATGCAATCCCGCAGCAAAATCTCAATCCCGGTATTTGCGGGATTGTTAGATGTTAATCCCGCGGGATCCCGGTATTTGCAGGATTCCGCAAAACTTTAAATAAATTGGCAAATAAGCAATTCTGTGCGATTAACTTCTGTATTAAAATAAATCGCTAATTATCACAATATTTAACAAAAAAGTATCTTCATTCTAACTCGAGGCCTAACTTATAACTCAAAAAAACCTCACCTGTAAAGAACAAAAAGGTGAACTTCTAAAGTGCCTCAAAAATCATAGTACATTTTTAACGAAAAAAGTTTAAAAATTATTTAAAAAATAACTTCTCCGTTATGCGTTTCATTAACAAAGTAAACAGAGTCGTCCCCTCAGTCCCGCTCCATTTATGTGCGGGATTAATCCAGCAAAAATGCTGCGAGATCCCGGTATTTCGGGATCCCGCGATCCCGGTATTGCATTCCCTAGTGAAAACATTTTTTTTCATTTTTTAATGCTATACGGCGACTCGGCGAGTGTTTATATAGTTTTAGCAAATATAGAATATGAAGCGCGGTTGGATTCGGTTTCGTTTAAACTTCAGGCATATTCATACTTCCCTCAAAATTTAAGCAACAAAAAGCGTTGCCAATTCCGCAAACGCAATTTAATCCTTAAAATCCGTGGAAACACACAACGTAAGTAGTTATTTTGAAATGTATAATGTTTGTGCTTGACAATTTATCAGTAGGTACACACAAAAAAGTGTTTTTGCTTCAATGAAAACAAACCTGTTGGGTTGGTATATTATATGAACATGATCATCATGTTCTCTTCTTTTCCACTGAAAGAAACGTGATTTCACGTTTATTCCTGTAAAAGTCGTCGATACAATTAATTTATGGAGGATGTTTTTGGGAATCCGTTCCCTTTAACAGTTTCCGTTACATAATAATTATATACGTAAGTGTATGATATACGTGAGGCACTCGCGTGTTATACAGTCATTGGAAAACCGTCGTTCGGTAAAAGGGAAACCGTTAATTGTCTACCGACATAATCATAATCTTGACTGAGATTTTAAAAGTACAATTTCATCGTGGTTCGTGAAAGATGGCAATTTTTAGGTAAAAAAAATCTCACTTTGCTGCACTAAATTAACTCGTACCACGTAAGCTTAACAAATTTCTTCCCTAATTCTCAACGGTAACGTCCCGGATATTCAAAAAAAACTTCAAGTATTAAAGACTCGTTAACAACATAAGTAGACATAAATTTCTACATTTCGAAAAGACGCCGCCGCTTGGAGGTTTCTTACATAAATTGCTTTCGACTTTATTGATGTGAGCCAATCGTAATCCGCAATATACAGATTTTTTTCTACTTTATATAGCCATTTTTATACAATTTGCTGATAAACTGTTTGGAGAAGGCAAGATTGGCCATCGACGTCAAAAGCGATAGAGGTTATTTGGCACACTCACTTAGTTTTATCTATTTTCCATTATATGTCAGTTTTCTTAACGTCGTCGCGTACAAAGTAAATCTCTGCTTTCAGTTTTGCTTGCAAGATAGGGGCGAGGGAAGAGGATAATTCTAATCGTTCTATTCTCTCGAAATGGGAATCGGAACACGAGCCAAGGAAATTCTACGATATTAAATTTGTCAACGAAGTTCCGCTTTCACACACGGGATTGAATAAGCTTAGAAGCATATACTATTGCATTCGAATAAGAAAGTGTAAACTAAACTAGTTGTGCTACAATTCGGATAGCTGTTGAAATCAAGTTACAAAAGTGACATTTAAAGACAGAAAGTTCTTCCAGTAAACTTCTCCCAAAGATACATGGGATATAATTGCCAGATATTGCTTTTTAAAAGTAATTCCCATGATGTGTATTTGATCCTGCCAAGTAACGCAATTGAAGACTTCCAGATACTTTTCGGTGTCAATTTCTATCAACTTGAATTGAATTGTTCCACTTGTCCAGGTGGAGTCGTCTCCAAAAATGTATAGAATTTTTCTAAATCAAGGATTTGTTCCCTCCTCGTGTTTCTCAGCAATGACACTTCCTCATAAATTTAAAGTAAATTTATGATTTAATTTACAACTTTTTTCTTTCTTTATTCAGCCAGTTCATTTAACATCATTAGCTTACCCTTTTTTAGATTAATGAACTACAACTAACGTGTATTTTGACAAGCTTTTCCAATTACAAAGTCACGTCGAACAATGCTATATTGCTAGTCGGTTAACCAGTAAGTCGATAGATTTGCTCTAAGACTGTTGAGCCTTGTTATATTTTGCACATACAACGATACGGACGACGACGACGACGACGACTAGCATCTTAATAGACTAGAAACATGAGCCCCTTACTGGCCTGTGTAACATCCTGCGTCAACGTTCAGCATTAGTCTGTAGTATATAAAATTAAAAAAAAATTGGACCGACCGGGAATCGAACCCGGGCCGCCCGCGTGGGAGCTACAACAATTAGGATGAACGACGACGACGGCTGATATCTTAATAGAATGGGATATGAATGGATGGATCACGCGATTCCTTTTGGAAAATCCGTTGCGAATAGTTTAGCGGATATCAAAGCTGTGAGTTGGAAGCTAAGTGTGAATCGCTAATTTATTTATTTAGTTCTTTGGTTTAGATTGTGATTTGGCGAATGATTTTAAGGGAATCATTGCGTAGCGCA
This sequence comes from Photinus pyralis, assembly GCF_008802855.1. Classification (NCBI taxonomy): domain Eukaryota; kingdom Metazoa; phylum Arthropoda; class Insecta; order Coleoptera; family Lampyridae; genus Photinus; species Photinus pyralis. Next base: position 15,343,583 of record NW_022170596.1, read on the forward strand.
ATAGCGTTAGACAGAAATGAGAATTTAGGATCGGTCCCTCATGAAATTGTGTTTAAGATAGTAGAATCATTTAACGGTAATACACTTGTTTGGACACCAATTTTTCCTACTCAGCTACTTGATTTTAATTTTTAATTCCTCCTATTTTTTCACCCAAGATGAAGACTATTTAATTGCGTTGCATTATCAATATAGGGACGGTTTCTAGACCAAAGACAGTAGCGCAATTGTGTTCCGCCATTTTCAAGTAAAATGTGGTGCCAAATAAATAAAAAGGTAATCACACGTTTGCGACGTCCGATGATCTAAAAAACGCAATAATTAACGATCTTAAATGATGAGTCCGGATAGTTACAAATCAATAACCCCGCTGTTCGGTTTTTTAGTGTTTTCTCTCGCACTTGTCACGCTGCTTTCGTTATATTTTTAAAAATATAGGGAAAATTCTTTAAATTCGTCTACAACGTTGCGTGAACAGTCTGGTCCGTATCTCAGTACGACGTCGAAGCGCACGGACCGCTTACAGAATTCACACGACGTGAGAGCCGTCCGACCAATAACGCAGCCATCGACCAACTGAGGTTATGCTGGAATTCCCTCTCGAAGGGGTTAAATACCGATCCTCCAACAAGCAATAGACGTCAGAAGTCGAGAGCCTGACTCTCTCTCCGACGGACGTGTTTACGGTGCGATCGAAGTGTTAGTTTTTAAAGTGTAACGAGTGTGGAGATTTTAACAGAGGCGAGGGAGTATAGTGAGCAAATTAAGGAGTTAGTTAGTGTACTTGCAGAGAACGAACACAACGTTCGTGCGTTTCTGGAAGAATTTTATCAGGGGCGATTAAAAAGGCCGACTAAACAGCGATGGCATTCACCAGCGGTATCAACAGGAACAAAAAACGGTGAACGAAGAACAGATACGAAAAATGAAGCGACCTCGACAGCTACGAAGACAAGTCACTCGACGATTAATAAACGAAAACGACGAGGACCAAAATACCAACGACAAACGAAAAGTGAACAAAAAAAGGAGAAAATTGCACCGCATAAAAATCCGTGAAAAAACAGAAAGGCGAGACTAGTTGCACAGAGAATGGATCACAACACGGACGACGATTTAAGGAAGTTGGGAGCGACAAAAAGGTAACAGTTTTCCTAAGCGGGGTCTTGACAGAACTAACAAAACAGGAAATTGAGGAATACCTTCAAACGAGGACTATCCAACTAAGATAACCATAATAAAGGACAAAAAAGGTTATTCGGCTCTACTGGACCTAGTGGAGATCGCTAAGGACTACAAATCTATTTTACAAAATGGGACTCGTGCTGCCGACTGACAAAAACTGACGTAATTCAATGTCACAAATGCCAATTATTCGGACACGTACAATAGAACTGTTATTCCAGGCCAAAATACGTGAAAGGCAGGGAGGATCACAGAACCTACTTGGTCGACAAACGTAAAACAACAGTATTCAAATCACAGATTACCGCCAGATACTGGTCATTACAGATCTCCCGCAACACGAACACGAGATCCATCAAGTATCAAGCTCGGTACCGCAACCGCTATCAAGGAAGTCAATATGGCAATAGAGAGATCCAGGGGCCAACACGTCGGAAATTTTCAATTGAAATACACGAATCCATACACTATAGAAGCCGTGATAGACACGAACGCTTCCTGGGTCAGAAGAGGAAACGATCTAGTTACACGACCTGAAACCGGCACCCGGAGAAACCACGACCAGCCACCACAACCACAACCCCCTGGTGCAACTCCTCCAAACGGGACGCATCTAAGAACAAGCACCCATTGGCAGGCGTGCCAGAAACCACGGAACCGTTAGCAGCAGTTAAGAGGGCATGCGCAGAGTTGCGCTCAGGAAAAAGGGGGTCGTTTCGTATTTTGATTCTGAAAGATATTTAAGTAAAAATCTGGTGGGAGAGCGGCATTGTTACTGAAATGCGCTACTTTTTTCGCGACAAAATTATAGATCTTCATTATTGATTAAAAGTTCGAACCGAAAGCCGTATGTATAACCGTAGTGTGTGAGAGAATCATTGCCCTCGCAACCGAAGACAATATCTCCACAAACATTCTGAACAGCTTTTATTTAAATCACTGTCCGGTAAAATCAACATTTACCGAGTTATGCCTTTCAGAACATTCTGTATATTAAAGTCCGCGTCGATAACAACGCTCCTAAAGTCAACTGTCATCCGCATGAATCCATTTCCCCTTTCAGCTTCTGTTACTTTTTCCATCAGTACCGATCCCGATAGTGCCTAAAGAACGGAAACCTTTTGCATTTTCGATGTACGTGTTCAGCGAGTCGTTATAGTTACGTAGTAAAGCACGATATAATTCTGAAATAAGGACGGAATTGCATCATTTACAATGCTCTCAAAGGTATCTGTAAATAACGACACAATTGCTTCGCTACAAAAAACCAAATCTCTTTGATGTAGAGCAATTATGTTATCATTCAATAGATAGTCCCTTATTACTAAAGCACTCCTTTTGAGAGGAGGATTTACATTACATCTGCCAGAAACTCATGTCGGGTAGCTTGTTTTATCACCTTCAGGCTGGAAGAGGATTAGGATTAATTTTGGCGTAAAAGCGTAAGTGCATTACTTCAAATGGTCGACGTGAGCCTTATAGGTGTGAATGCGACTGCAATAAATAAAAGTTGGCAGACACACTGCTGGGACAACATAAAACGCAAAATCTTTATTTCTGCCATTTATTGCCATTTTTATTTAGGTTGCACAGTATTGATTTTGATGAGCATAAGTCGTTTACTCCCTGTTTCGGAATTTCTTTTACATAAAGGTAAACTTATTTAACCGTTTATTTTTATGTGTAAATGCCATAAATTATTTCCGCGCATTTTCATTAACGGCTTTTCGAAGGAACATTCCCTTTTATTAATAACGATCGATATACGTACAACATTCATTGCGTATTTCATATTTCGAACAATCTGTCGAACATTTCCAATGGCAAAAATGGCTTACAACGGTTTTACATCGTAGCTGAAGTGCTTCAATTTCGAGAGTTAAACTGCTCGATTTTGATACGAAACCGCTGGCGTGTAAAGCTGAACCGCAAGTGGAGCCTTGCGAGATATTAAAATGACATCTTTACAGTACCTTTGTATCGTGAAACGACTCGTCTTCTCTCATACTTAACGTAATACATGATTTTGGAGCATTTAGAGTTAAATAATTGTGAAACCAATTTTCCTTGTGGATGAGCACTATTTTTCTTTACAAGAGTAATAAGACATGTTGTAAAGAATAGTTAGCTCTGGAGATACCCAAAATCATCGTCAAAGACGACGTTGCAGCAACACTCATCATTGCACTCGATTTGTCCATTCTGCGCTGCTAAGTTGTCATCTAATACAAGTGTTGGAACAATATAAACATATTCGTTCATTTTTTTGTTTATATATTAAAGTTTTGAAAACAACAGAAATAATTCCATATTCACTTTTGAAGACATACACATACAAGATACAAATGACACAACAAACAACTTAGATTACTATGTGCCCCACGTTGGGCGCCAAATAAAAAATGCCATGTGCAATGGCAAACGATGACTAAACCTTCCACAAAACACCTGCCCAAATAGTTCAATTAAACTCAGGTACTGACAGAACCTTTAAAAGAAGTAATTACCATTTTTCTAGGGCACGTCTAGCCTGCGCCACAATAAAGACCTCGATATTGACGTGTTATTAATTTGAAAAATTCACCTTCTGGGTATAGAAAATCAACACTCTTATTTAGGTCGTAATTTGGTCTCAAAACCAATCATTTACAGATCATTGACATACCGCAATCAGGCTGTAAGTAAAACAGTCACTCAGGGTCAGAATAGAACACCGCGTAAACAAGCGATCGATAGAGAATTAATTAACGCGCTTCTTAATTACCTTAACGTGTCAATAATCTAAAATCTCCGGTCGAAACTGCGATTTTCAAACAAACAGACCCACAAACAGATACAAAATGATGATTCTTCGGACTTCACTTTTTCGATTGCTCTCAGATCTCTATTATTTTAAACGACACCGACTTTGTTGTAATTACAATTATAGTGTTGGCCATTTGATGGAAGACAAACTCCCATTAATGGGTACTTGAAGACCTTTACTTAAGCAACACACGCTCGATAACCACAGCACTTCGATTAGACTTTTTTATAAATGGGAAAATACGCTCCTATCACTTAAACCGGCTTATCTTCATTTTTCACACGACGACTTCTTCGATAACAGCAAAACTAATTGTTTTGCAACAAATACGCTCAAATACAAGCGTCAAAGAAAACTCGATTTACATCTTCCACCGGGAACATCTATCACTAAACAAACGCTTAACTAATAAAGAAGGTCCGATTCACTTATAAAACCTTTTCCCTTTCCTCACTTCCGTTTTTCCTTCCCTACAAAATTAATGCGCCTCTTCGAAAAATCAAGCTGCATCTGTGTTTTCTAAACGACGATAAGACGTCCTCATCTTGAAATTTAATTAGCATACGCAGCGATAAGGACATTTCTTATCTAGGACATGAGATAAACTTTTACAAATACTACGCAAATAATTTCCAGAACGTTTGCACGTACTTTAGATTCAAAATTAAATAAACAAGGCAATTATTCAAACAAAATTCTGATACAAAACAAGGTCGACTTTGAAATCAAATAACATGATAGAAATTACGCTCAATCCCAATTTTTGACTAACTTTAACTTTATGAAATTACACATCCAGGCCAAATAAAACATCCAACTGACGTAGTTTACACAACCTTAATTTTGATTGTGACATCATGCAATGCCACTTCTTTCTAAACATTTTGGCATTGAGACATAAACTGTCTCCAATGTATAATGTTTACCATCAGATAAACCACGGAATAGTAATTTTTTTATGAATACATTTCTATTATTGGAACGTGGTTTGACTTTGGTCAGACGTCAATATTTTGCATGTATCATAATCTACCTTTTTCGAACTATACATTGCCGTTTATAACACTGCCTGCTGTATAAAGATTTGTTCCTTTTCTTAAACATACAATATGTTCAAGCATTAACACATTTACCAATATACTGCAGTATTTACATGTCAATTTTCCCCTTGTATACATAGGGTTTTTACAGTAAACTCTTAACGGTTGCCGTTTAATGCCGTTAATGCCGTTTAAAGAGCGGTGCATACATTTGGCTAATAAACTTGTTTATTTCTCGTAACTAACCGTTCCAGGTATAAACGCAATGAACGTTCTGTACTTGTGACCACAATGCTTTCGTGGAAAATGTATTTTCTCAAAATCACACTAAGTAAATGACCAAAATGAAATTGTTGGAAGTTCCCCTTTTGAATAAATGAGTTACTTTATATTAGGTTTACTCGTAATGGCAACTCGCAAACAATTTGAAAGCACACACGACAACAATTTCGTCAAATTGGCGGTAAAGTTTTCTTTTGTAATGCAGTAAATAATTTCAACTTTCGCAATAAAAATGTCAAGCACTGTTTAAATCTTCCATATACCTTGATTATACGAATTCATCTTGTAACTTTCCGGTTCTCCTTGAAGGTTCAGAGAGGGATTTCATTTTGCGCGATCTAAAATACAACACACGGCTTACATAGGTTCGCCTTGAAAGTTCGGCGAAGAATCTCTCTTCCCCACCCAATTTTTCCTAATATAGTCGTCAATACCGAAAATCGAAATGGACCTGACGCAAACTAAGTTGCGGTTACATTTTTTTATACATGTAAGGTGATGGCAGAAAATTTGTCCCACATGCTTCGTAAGAACGATCTTTAAAATCGCAAAGAATGTTGGTCTTATCCGTTGCACACTCGCTTCTTATCTAAAAGCGTTTCTTTGTATTGTATTTTACTTCCGTACATTTTTACTATGAAGCGGTACACTATAAAATTTCCTATACGGGCAAATTTGTAAATTCGAAACCAAATTTTTTTAAGCCTAAAGCAAGCACCTGTTATACACAGTGCTGCAAGGTATGTAACATCTTTTCATTTGCTGTAGATTAATTCAATTGAATAGATAATGATCCGCATGTAGATTTTATAATACACGGAACTTCCGTGTGGTCTAATTGCCACAAAATAAGTTCATATTACAGCCACTAGGAGCGTAATTCAGAGACAACTTAATTACGCCTTGCGCTTTGTTATTATTAATTAATATTTATCCTTCGCGGAATTATGCGTCCGTCTAACGTCAATTATTTGAACCCAATTGGTATTAAGTTTGCCCAACTATGCGAGCAGCTAACGTACATTATATTAAATTTATCTGAAATGATACTCATTTCCTTTTCCTAGCATCTTTTGTATTTTACTTTATATTTTAATTTTATTATTTGACGAACGTAAATTGGAGTATTCCCGATAAATATGTGCTAGCTTCGGGTAGTTATAAAAGTTTACTGCAGCTTTCAGTGAGGCCGCTTATTACTCTTAATACCAGTTCGCGTTTCCGTAGCGAATCGGTCCTGAGTACTGCCATTTATCCGTGCGTTCATGTAGACCGAAAATTAAGCGCTCAGCCAACGAGAAAGAAGTGGCTGTACCTCACCACGTCGAACTTCACACTTATCGGGAAATATGGCATACAAAGCCAATAAAATCTGTACCAATTTGGTATATGATGCCACTTCTCTGGTAAACCTACCTATATAATTTATGTTGACATTACAAAGTAAATTTAACAATAAGTATTACTTGTGATGGCGTTGTAGTTGTTTTACCCGTAATTTTACACCTACCTGAAAGAGTAGCTAATAAAACATAGCAATAACACATATATTTTATGGTTAACTTTTTTCAACTTATATACACAGCCGCACAACTTTCTTTTACTGCTTAACGCCAGTACTAACTGGGCTTACTGCGTAAATTTTTCGCGGATCGCACACTTAACGCCTTCGCGTTCGAGTCCCGAATGCCTCTCTAGGATTAATCCCCACTTTTCCCAATTTTACAAAACGCGAGTTTAATTCCATACATCAATTGTAACTTTTACTGTGGTTGGATTTGACTACTAGCGGTCATACAGGTAACGTCCTATCGGAAATCCATTTCTTGCCACAGTTTATTAAGCATATTTGCCGCCACTTCTGCAGCTGCGGCAATAATCCGATTTCATCCAAAATACCGACCATGTTCAGGCCCTGTGAAATCTGCCATTTTAGTTTTGGTTGTTACTGTCACACCCAGTGGCGTACCTAATTGAGTACTACAACAATACATGATGTATTTTGCTACAAGATGACACCTCAACAACATGTATAAATCTTCTTAATAAAATTATATATTATGTAAGGAAAGTTGTAGAGCCCTTTTGTAATTACCCGTGCCAGGATCTTTACCATTCCAGAATCATAGTAATATTCCAACTAAATTGAGAATCCGCCAATATTGTTGTTTTTGAACAGTTTTATTAAATGAGGGCACAAATGAAAATTGACACTCATCCCTTATATATTGCGACCACTTTTGCCACAACTGTTTGCATTACTTCGCCCACGTTCAAAATGGCGCGCCTGATGTTGGCGCCGGTACTACATTTAAGGTAAGATATATATCGATCTAATCTGACGCGATAGGATAGTAAATACGAACTTTATTCATTTACTTTGAATTCTTTTGTAGCAAACCGCTAGTAGGGGCAATTGCTTTCGAGTTGTTACAAAGTTTGTCGGTTTATTTATCAGTTCTCACAAATAGATAGCGCCATCTTTATTAGCCTATAATTTGCTGAGCTCTACTTTCTGAGACCTGTAGCCAACGAGATTTATGTAATGTTGATTAAAGTAAAAGATACTATCAGAGTTCGGAGTGGAGTCACTGTCTATTTTCCTACGTAGGTAGTTGTAATATTTTACAAGAAGCTGTAACAAAATGGGCCGCATTAACTCAGATAATTTATCGTTTGAATCAATTGAAAAACGAATCTGAGGAACCCATGGTAATAAAATTCAAATTGGCAAATTCTTAATTTATGACGCTGCCGCCGAGGTAATGGCCTGCACGTGCCATATTTATTACCCACCCTGTAACCTATAGTAAACTATTCGTGAGAGTTTTGTGTGTCACTTACAGATTTTACTCTTATATGCCTAAGAAATTTTCGAGAATGAAATAATTAGGCGGGTCTTTACAGAGGAGGGTTCGAACGCCGCTATACAACTTTTCGGAAATTAAGTGTGCTTTATTTTCCGTTTCGCATCTGAAAGTTTCCCTTTTGAAATACGAACTTGACAGCTATTTTAAGGTACTTTCGAAATAACACAGAACATAATAAAACAATTTGCAACTATTAAGGTTAAAGGAAGACGCATGGCTGGATGCCAAGAGACGCAAGCATTACGGAAGCAAATCACGTAACAATGACGTTTAATTAGCATCGCAAATCTCAAGTTTCACTATTCAATGTCCTTTAGCTCTTTATCTATCGGGATCAATCAGATAAACCAATTTATTCTATCCCGTTGGTTTGTGCAGTTCATTACATTGAGAAGTATAGAAGATGTGGCACTTTAACTAACAAAACTTCGTCACGGAATTTTTGACTTCGCGTGTACATGAGGGAAATGTTGATTGACTACCGTCGTCAATATGTACACTGTAGGAGGTGTCTTGTCGAAGAACGTGTAACGTGTAACCACTGTTGTAAATATACTCTCATTTGCATTCTGTGGTGTAACATGTACCACTATTGTGACAACACTTCGGTTTCAGTTCCAAATGTGTTTTACTAATAATAATTTAACCCCAAATAACTAACTCGCGCTCGAATAAGTCTGCGCCCTATTAGTCTCAGTAGTTTCATTATCGCGAAAGCAGATCTGAAAGCACGAAACAGTATAAGTTATTCTCTTCGGAGATGAAAAACGATTAACCTTTATATTAATTTGACGACTTTCGGAATGGAAAGATCTGAACTGAATGTTGGAATTCATTTAAAGTGAGCAATTACCACAAATCTAACTGAAAATGCACAATTAAAGCTTTAATCAAACATACGTTTATTATTATAGATATTTATTGATCAAGTGCGTCATAAGGTTCTTTATTCACGTGCAAAATAATTTCTCAAGTGGGTAAAGAATCTATGACGCACGAGTTAAATACAAGATTTTATCCAAAATCGCTCAATGAAAAAGTTTTTACTCACAATCGGTTAGTATTATCTGAATTCCTTGTTGTAAATCGCACTAAAATCCATAGTTTAGCTGGCCGATTGTAGGAGTTTGAGTTGGGCGACTGTAATATAAAGGAAGAAGTGAAGATGGCTGAACTAAAAATTGTAATGTTGTTTTTGTATGGAAATAAAAGTAGTTTTATATGATTTAGTGCGTACTTTGTGTTTAAAAACTTCAGGTTATGGGCCCAGACGAATCGAGAGATATAGATAAATAATAATCGGAAAAATGGCAAGTCAAAGCAGGATTACGCAATATTATGCGATTGAACCCTTGAATGGAAATAATTACACGTGGAAATTTCGCATGGAAACTATCTTGGAAGAACATGGGGTCAAGAATTATGTAGAACAGAATATTGATATTACAAATTTTAATGAAAAGCAGAAGGAAGAGCATTGTAAACGGGAAGCAAAAGCCAAATCGTTAATAGTCCAGTGTGTGCACGATAACCAGTTAGAGCATTTAAGGGAGAAAGAAACAGCAAAGAAGATGTGGGAAACATTAAAAGAAAAATACGAGAAGAAGGGTTTGCCCGGACAGTTATATTTAAAGAAAAAACTGTTGGCAATGAAGTGGCAAGAAAAACAATCATTCCATACATTTGTAGCCGATTTCGAGGAAGTGGTAAGACAGTTGAAAACAGCGGGCGCCGACATGAAAGAAGACGACTTAGTATGTAACCTTTTAATGAGTTTGCCGCCATCATATGAGACAATCGTTACCGTACTGGAAAATACACCGAACCTGAAATTTGATGAAGTAAAGAATAAACTTGTTGGTGAATATGAAAAAAGAAAACTAAATAACAAGGTCAGTGACAATTCACATAATGCATGTGCCTTTAATACTCAAAATAAAAAGTCATATGTTACATGTTACGGTTGTGGGGAAGTTGGACATTTTATTAGAGACTGCAAAATGGGCTGGAGTGGAGGTAGCCATTTTACTGGAGGTTCGACAGCAGATCGGAATCGAGAAACAAGTCAAGGGACATCTCGTGGGGAATATTCAAGAGCAAATGCGAACCGAGGAGGATATCGACGTCCGTGGACACAACGAGGTAGTCAGAGAGGTCGGGGAGTTCCAAACAACTATAACAATTATCCCAGAAGTAACTACAGTGAGAATCGTGAAGAGAAATCAGATAAAGAACAGGAAGAAGAAGAGAAAAGCGTATGTTTTATTGGTGAGGTACAAAATGTCAAAGAGGTAGATAGAATGTGTAATGATATCAATTTTTTTATTGATTCTGGTTGTACTGATCACATGGTTAATCAAAAATCTTATTTTTCAAATATAGTTATGCTAAAGGAACCTTTAAAGATCGCAATTGCTAAAAATGAGAAGTTTCTAGTAGCCATGGGTGTTGGAAACATTGAGGCAATAAGTATTGTTGGTAAAAATCGTATTAAATGTACAATGAAAAATGTTCTTTTTGTACCACAATTAAGGAAAAATTTGTTAAGTGTTAAAAAATTAGAAATGTCAAATATTAAGGTCATTTTTGAGAATTCTTGTGTGAAATTAATTGATAGAGATGACAAATTGTTAGGATTAGGGAAAAGATCTAATCTGTATGAAATATCATTTGAATTGCCTAAAATAGAATGTTTAAATGTCGAAAGACAAGATTTTTTGAAATGGCACAAAAGGTTTAGTCATGTAGGTTTATCAGGGTTGAAGGAAATTATAAACAAAGAAATGGTTGATGGTATAGGGAAAAATGTTAAAGTACAAGAGGTTGATTTTTGCGAGTCATGTATTAGTGGAAAGATGAGTAGATTCCCTTTCGGGGTTAGAACTAGAAGTAAACGAATTCTTGAAATCGTCCATACTGATGTATGTGGCCCTATTACTCCCATAACATATGACGGGTACAAATATTTCGTCTCGTTTATTGATGATTTTTCAAATTTCTGTGTAGTGTTTTTAATAAAAGAAAAAGGAGAGGTGTATAGTAAATTTCAGGAATATTTGTATATGGTTGAGGCAAAATTTAGTCAGAAAATATCAAAACTTAGATGTGATAATGGAGGAGAGTATATTTCTAGAGAGTTTAAACTATTATGTCGAGAAAAGGGAATTATATTGGACTATACGGTCCCATATAGCCCACAGCAAAACGGGAAGGCCGAAAGAAAAAATAGAAGTTTGGTAGAAAGAAGTAGGGCAATAATTGACGAATCAGGAATGCCAAAAGAATTTTGGGGGGAGGCTATAAGAACGGTGAACTATGTTATGAATAGAGGTACATCAGCAAGCCTAAAAAATATTACACCCGCAGAAGTTTGGTATGGTAAGAGACCTAATGTAGCAAATTTAAGGGTATTTGGTTGTACAGCATACAGCCATGTTCCACATGGGTTTCGTGAAAAATTTGATTCAAAAGTAGAAAAGTGTGTAATGGTAGGTTATTCAGAAACAGGTTATAGATTGTGGGACATCAATAAACAAAAGATAAAAATAGCTCGGGACGTAGAATTCAATGAAAATGCTTTTTTGTTTAAAAAGAAATTGATCGAAATTGATGAGGATAAAGAACTTTACAAAAATGAAATTGAGGTAGAAAATTCAAATGAACCTGGGGAATTTAAATTGGACGATAAAGATGGTAATTCACCTGTGAACGAAATTGATAATATAAATAGTGAATCAAGTAAACGAAAGACAAAATTACCAAATAAATATAATGACTATGAACTATATATGGCGTTTAATGCTTGTAATTTTTTAAATGATGTTCCTAATAGTTACAAAGAGTTAGAAAGTAGAGTTGATAAAGAAAAATGGTTAGGAGCAGTAAAAAGGGAGTTAGAGTCAATAAAAGAAAACGACACATGGGAAGAGATTGAAAATCCAGATAATGTAAACATTTTAGATACAAGGTGGGTTTTCACATATAAACATTTAGAACATGATGAAAGTGATAAATATAAGGCAAGGTTAGTAGTTAGAGGTTTTGCACAGGAAAAAGAAAGCGATTATGATAATATTTACTCACCTGTTGCAAAAATGACCACGATTAGGGCACTTTTGATAGTTGGTAATCAGTTTAAATATTATTTTCAACAGCTAGATGTAAAAACAGCTTTTTTGAATGGGATTCTGAATGAAAATGTATATATTTTTCCGCCAGATGGCATAAAGCATTGTAAATCAAATCGCATATTAAAATTAAAGAAATCTCTATATGGTTTGAAACAATCGTCAAAATGCTGGAATGACGAAATAAATAAGTTCTTAATCAATATGGGTTTTTATAGATCAGAAAATGATTTCTGCTTATACCAATTAAATACAAAATGTGAAATGGTTTTTCTTTTAATTTATGTAGATGACATAATATTAAGTGGGCCGAATGAAACTACATTAAGTAAAATAAAAGAAAAATTAATGTTACGATTTAAAATGAAAGACAAGGGTACGTTACATAATTTTCTTGGACTTGAAATCAATTATGATAGACAAAATGGCATATTAAGAATAAATCAATCTAATTATGTTCGACGTATTTTAGAGCGTTTTGGTATGGAAAATAGTAATGGATCATTTATACCCATTGATCCAAAGTTAAGGATTGTTTTTGACGATAAAAATGTAACCACAAAACCATTTAGACAACTTGTAGGATGTTTAATGTACTTGATGCTGGGTACCAGACCAGACATTTGTTTTTCAATCAATTTTTTTAGTCGTTATCAAGATAAGGCTAATGACGAAGCGTGGAATTCTTTGAAAAGAGTCTTGAGATACTTGAAATCTACAATAAATTTGGGTTTAGAATATTGTAGAAATGACAATGTTGATGAATTTTGTTGTTTTGTAGATGGCGTTTGGGGCGGTGACATGCATGATCGAAAATCCGTTACTGGATACACTTTTAAAATTTTGGGTAATACATTATGTTGGACTACACGGAAACTAACATGTGTGTTGTTGTCCACAACGGAGTCTGAACTTATAGCATTGTGTTCTTCAGTTTGCGATGTATTATGGCTAAGAAAATTGTTATTTGATTTAGGTGTAAATTTTGAATGTGTTTCATTTTATGAAGACAATCAGGCATGTATTGCATTAATTAAGAACCCTACAAATAATCGTAGAGTTAAGCATATCGATTTAAAATTCAAATTTGAGTGTGAACATTTTGATAATGGAAATATTAAGTTAGTTTATGTGGAAACTGAAAATCAACAAGCCGACATATTGACAAAAGGCTTACCGAATATTTCTTTTGTAAAATATAAAAATCTTTTAGGTTTAAAGGATTTTAGCCAGGAGGGGTGTTGTAAATCGCACTAAAATCCATAGTTTAGCTGGCCGATTGTAGGAGTTTTGAGTTGGGCGACTGTAATATAAAAAAGAAAGAAGTGAAGATGGCTGAACTAAAATTGTAATGTTGTTTTGTATGGAAATAAGAGCAGTCTTATATGATTTAGTGCGTACTTTGTGTTTAAAAACTTCATTTGTGTCATCATAAAGCTCCCAACGCCCGGTAACAATATGCATTAAAATAGAAATACATATCCACCAAACACCAGAAAATGATTGCAAACAGAAAAATTTTAATGTCGGGGGCTAACTTCACGCCAAAAACAAAATTTATTCTGAAGATGCTATCAACCAACAAACGGTAAAGAATACCCAATAAGCACCAACAAACGATTGCAATAAAAATATTCTGAAAATTCCAAAAGTGGGGGCTAACTTGACACCGGTCTAACAAGCGGTATGACGTGTAAGAACTCGGTACCCTTTCTGTAGAAAATGTTACATAATTATGTACTACTAGAAAAAGTTTAAACAATATTATGGAACGCTAAAGTGAAACGTGATTGAAAAAAAATATTCTTGAGGCATCTTATATCCTTATCCGTCGCGTCACTTAAAAATGATTGATCTATCGAAATCATACATGCCGCAGATGTTTTCGGTATTCAGTCACAATATTCTAATATGAGATGTTAAGATCAATCACTTGTAAACCATGTGACATTACGGTAAAGAGCACCGCAGAAGTAACCCTCGAGCAAAATTTCCACTGATAAATTATGCTTTATTATTGCGTTGCACCTCACCCTTATCGGGTAATATATAACGTTACTACATTCCAAATACTCACGCAGTGTCTTTCACTTTGAACGTCTATTGTCAATATTTATAGATCCACGGGTATTAATATTCAAAATGTGCTTGCTCAGAAATCATACTATTGCCTTAAAGAACGTTTCGACAATGCAGCAATTTGCAAAACGTAACTTCACCAAGGCTATTTAACTTTCAATTTCCTTGTACGTCGGATCCCTCTAATTAAGAAAGTTTGTCTAATTCGCCACGCTTACATTTACGTTCTACCTACTTGAGTTGTTAGCTAACATGTAGGGGTATAACGCGTACGCGTGTAGCTTTTATAATTCGAAACAACCACCATTTTTCAACTCGTTCGTAAACTACACGTCCTTTTGCCAACCGCTCTGAGAGTTTTCCTGCCGAACAAGAACCGGAAACGAGTAGGGGGAATTTATGGACCAAATTCTAGGCAACGGCTTCTTACGGTTACTTTATTTCTATCGCTCCTCTCATCTATCCCCTTGATCCGATCAGTAATACTGTACAGCCACAGCAGACGCGATAAAATGGTTTTAGAGAACACAGCTAAATGGAATACTCAGCTTTATACGAAAAGAATTGATACTTCATTTACGATTTCCCTACATTTACATTTCGCTGTCTAAGCATTGGCTAAACGAATTTTTAAACAAAAAAAAAGAGACGCGATGCTTTTTGCCTTTAGGGAGTTTTACGTAATCGCTTTTTGTTAATGTTGTAAACTGTTTGTACTCACAGAGGGTTAATATTCGTAAAACTAATATGAGTTTTAGGCACCTAAAGCTCTCCCTACGGCCATCTTGCTTGATTGGGGCGAGTGCTCATCTAGAATTCTTTAAGGGTTTTCTGTTTCAAGCAATATCGTTAATGAAATGAAATTACTGTAACTAATTGTATCACAAACTACTATTTCCAACTTTTAGTGAAGTGCTTTGTAGGTGTAACTTTTATGGTAGTTTATCGACAAACTTTGCCAATCATAATTCTAGGGGTAGAGATTAAAAGTGCGTCTCTGAACATAGAAGGAACGAAAGCACTTATTGATTTTAAATTTATATTATTCAGGGCTGTTGGGAATTAAATCAGGTAAAATTAAGTAGTTATCTCAGAATTAATTGAACTCTTAAAATGGGGTACTTCCAATACCAACAATTTTCGTAATTATTTGTTATAGGGTCGTGGCGATAGCGTGTTTAGAACAATGCTCAGAGAAATTTAGTTTAAAATTTTTACCCAAAATCGTCCTGAAACCTTAATTTTCAGGCCTACTTTCTGTCAGGAAATTTGAGTTTCCATGACAGAAGCAGAGCAGACTACTGCCGTTTGTCACTTTACTGGCCGCACCTGTCACTTAACCGGCCGCATTTGTGACATTTCCAAATGTCTATAATGACCCCAGTGCTTAGACCATGGTCTAAGCTCCACTGTCATCACTGACAGATTGACAATCAAAAGTTCTATATAAAAATTGAAATTTTATATTAAAATACGATTTCGGGTAAAATGTAATACAAAACTCGTCAGTAAAATGACATTACCTCATTCGAAAATTAAAGTACTCGGCCCCAAAGGGGCCTTGCACTTCAATATTTCCTCGCCAGTAATGAATCTTTTGTCTACTTGTATGTAAATGACTATTGTTTGAGTATTAAACGGTTCTAGTCCGTGTAAATGGTCTAATTAGATCTTTAGGGTATCCTGTAAAAAAGTGTATCTTTCAATTCTTCATAGGCGTTTGAATAAGAGTAGTTCAGAAACTGCGTGGGCATGATTTCAATTTTTTTTTACTACCTAAAGTTAAGAGCGGAAATCAAGTTAAGAATAGACAAAAAAAATGTAAGTGAAGTGAATTCCGGATTTCCAATCGTTCCCTTGTCAATATTACTATTCATGTAAAGCTAGCCGTCTGTCAATAATTTTGTTAACAAATTTAAACTTTAAGAGTTCGAGATTTAATTCAAAGAAAGGATTGCCAAAACCTTTATTTCTAAAAGCCTATTGAAAAAATATGACCTTAGATCTTAGAAATCAATATATTAAATATCCAGCGAATACCTCAGCTCTTACCAAGTCAAATATAAAACCATATGGAATGTAATCTTGATTTTAAAAGAAGCATACTCAAATATTTACTGTTTTTATACCTGGTAAAAACTAATATTATCTATTCAGTTTATTTCAGAGGAAAGTGGCAAAAGCAGTACAAAGGAAAGTGATTTGGTATTACTAAATGGTCAATACATCGAAACAAAGACATTGGAAAGGACGACTTAGGATTCGAATAAAACCCACTACCAATCTGCGCATGCGCACGTCTGATTTTTACTATATGCGATATGTGTATATTTACTAGAAGAATCTGTGGTTAAAATTTCAGAAGAATCTCTCAATAAATAAGAAAGTTGCGCTTGCGTAAATTAATTAACGGCTTTGTAGCGCAGTGGTAGAGCGTTAGGTTACAAAACCGGAGGTCGAGTTAGGATTTTGTCATCTGTGGCAGAGATGGGAAATATCCTTAGATCAGTTTCGAACATTCTGTCGGCTCCTCCGAATTAGGTTTTCCTGCAAATTTCCTAATTCGTAACGTCATTACCGGAGTAGTAACAACTTAAGACCTTCTGTAGAGGCACCCTCTAAAAAAGCTTTATGCGGGTCACTCTGTACTTGGGCGTACGCCTGTTGAGGGCCCAGAACAAGAGGGACAAATAAATAAATAAATCAATTAATCGTCAAGATTTTTCTTTCCTCACGTGCCAGAGGTATCAGCTAAAGAATTTAAAAAGAAGGAACTGAAAACTGTAGGGACTGGTAAGACGCCGAACGTATCAATGGACGGACGAACAGGGAATGTAGGTGCACACCCAAGTTCGTTGGAAAGTGCGCTATTGCATATAGTTTAGTATGGGTAGGTTTTGTTCCGCACCATCAGCTTCTATAACAACGATAAATAAAAACGTGAGCAAATAACAGCAGTGAAGTTTAAGTAAAACCTTCCAGATACTTAGTTGCCAATATGTTTTAATTTACTCCTCAATTAAGTTCACATTATGAATTTAATACCTTAACAATAATTTTTGAAATTCAAAACGGATACTAATTCAAGGAGAATACGATTAGACACGTTCGTTTTTTTAATTTTTTGACATAACCACACAACCTGTCCAGCTACCTTAAAAAAATAAAAAACTGAAATTTAGAATTTTATCATCTCTGCTCGTACACACTCTGCATATGCTAGAAGAAAAATCCTAAAAATAACTTAAAGTTTTTCAATTTGAGAGACTGGGTGGCCTCGACCAACTGCGAAAATTTTTAAGAATTTATTTCACAACTTTGAAATAAATCTTGGCACGAATAGAATAAAATCGGCAATGAAAACCCTATCTGGGTCGCACAATGGATTCGAATAAACCCACAATTAATTGATTGACAATGATAAAAATTTTTCCCATAACAATGAAAAAGAAAAATCTCCACAACAAAGAAATGCTTACAAAGCTAGTTTTGGACATAATTCCCCTCACACAAGCTGTTGACAAATGAAACAAAAAATCTTAAAATTACTTACGGTTTTTTAAAAAATAATCTGGTCGTACAAGTTTTGCGATATAAGGGGCACTAAACTTACACAATTGCTGACGGCTTCTGAACTTCACGCTTTATAACACAGAATTAGATAACAAACAAAAATGGTTTAACTTTTAATAAGCAGAGACATCAACAAAATGTCTCGCTGTACTATACTGCTTCCTTTTTCACGACGAAACTTTTTCCGTCATCGGAACACTCGTTACACTTCTCACACAAATTTGGCGAATTTTCAACTACGTCTTAAATAAAACAAATATGGCTCACTGACCGTAATTTAGTGTAAACAGATGTACACGCTCTCTTATTGTCTCGCAAATGAACAACAGTATAGCCTCGTTTTCATGCTGTCTCCAGTATTTAAGGAATCACTGTTTCTACCACCAAATAAACTTCTTGTTTAAAACGACGAAACTTGCCAAACTTCTCCAATATGAAACGCGCAATGCTTCTAAACACTTTATCGCTTCGTTATCCCTCAACAGCGATAGAACACGTGTGTTAATTAATTTTCGCCTGATAAAACTCCTTATCGCAAACGACCAGATACGTCTTATTTCTAACACCTTAGCTAAATTGAATAAATTACAAAAGCGATAAAATTTAAACAAGAGTTACGCATATACAAAATTTCTAAAATAAAAAAAATAACACAGGTATAAATTCAAATGAAACGAACCAACACTTTCCTTATTTAGTAAATGATTACCCAGATTTACTGAATAAATTATTCATTATTCTCATATACAGGATGCCCCGTCATATTTTTGGTGCTTAGACCGAAATAACGTCTACATGGCGTTGTTTTGTCTTGGAAATTCTAGAAAAGTACGTTCAACGTTATTTAAGGTTATAGTGCGTTTTGTTTACAATTTCGAATATTTAGTGATCGTGAGCCGCTGTTATGCATTGCCATAGTAAATAACCGAAAAACAGAAAATAGTCCGAAAATGTGTAAATTGTCGATTTCTAAAAAAATCATTTCTGGGGGTATAAAGTGAGATTACGTGTTTCCAACGATTTCTAGTTCTTCGGAAATCACTTCTAGCTCCGGTGTCCGGTCTTAATTTGTATGGACTAATGAGTATATGTACTCGTGTTTTTAAACTTTCTTTGAAAGCATCCAGCACGAACCCCATTTTATTTTTACGAAATAGGTGGAAGAAGCTGTAGATGTTTAGAAAAGGCTTAACGCATTACATTTTCAATTATTGGTCTCTGAACAAAGTGCATTAAGAAAGGCTGTTATGAAAACGGCGAGGCAAATATTGACATTCTTGGTCCATGCTAAAAATGCTCAAAGATGGTGCACATTAAACATAAGCAAAGCTACAACACCCGAGATTAGGACTTATAATAATAATTAGTGCATCTTAAGATTAACTACCCCAACACAATTATTTATATTCTCCCAAAATTCATGGACAGATACGTTAAAAATAATGCAAATTTTTACTTACAGAAATGCGACCTACCTTGTTAATGTAATTTGGCAAAATAAAATTTGTTTGCCAATAACTGCCTACGAACAATCGAACCAAATTGAAGATGAAAATGGAAAATAATCAAGCCTCCTCTCGAGCACTCTTGAATATGAAATTAATGATATCCATTCATCCCACCATAAAAGTATGAGCCGGTCGCTGACAACAATGGATTGTTGAGTAGCCTTAGGTATTTCTCCTCATGATCTCCAAACAAAAGGCAAAAGTTTTACTTTATTGGAAACGTTTTTTAAAATGCTGTATCTCCACGCCGTCGTCCTTCACGTAGTGAATGCTTGGGTTAAAGTGTTTTCATCATGTCGGTTCATGCGGCGAGGCGTAGGCGCTCCCTGTCTTCTCCTAAATCTTGAGTTATGACAACTTATATTATTTGCTTTTGCTAGCTGAAGGAGGACGCGTTGACTTTCGTAAACCAATATATTTTCTAAATTACGAAAGATTTTACAAGGAAAATATTTATGAAGCGCGCATTTTAAATTGGTTTAAAAAACAAATTTCATTTTACAAAATTTTAATTTAAGTTCAGGCGTTAGTTAACTTGGCTTAGTAGGTATTACATTGAAGTTATGGTTTATTTATAAATGTGTGGTGTGGCGTGAAGTCATCGTACTGCTGAGTCTTGAGTTTTAGTACGTGCGCTACATTCGCTTACAAATTATCCCTATTCAAAACGTGTATGAGAAACGACCCGTAACTGGGTAATAGCAAGCAGCGTCGTGGGAACAAAATTGAAGTGGGCTCGCTAATTATTTGAAGCTTAAAATTATTTTTAAGCACATACTTCATAACAGAAGAGCTGCTCTTTCAAATGTAATTTGATAAGTAGGTGATATGCGCTTATGTTCTGAATTTTTGAGGATGCACTTCGTACATTTCTCACCCTCAGATATTCACGGAATATGTTTATATTGAACCAGATTCTACAGAGCAACCGTGTCCGCAATATACTTTTGCGGATATTCGATTATTTTCGATTATTTTTACGGTGCAAAAATACGTATGAAGTGGGCCTTAGTAGTCTACGCTCTACCCATCGGCTTATGTAATTTTAAAACGTACTCATTATCAACAACTTAGCCATGGGCCAAAATGTATTTCAAAAATTGTCAAGTAACTTCTAATTTGAAACCTCTGGTTTATATAAATACTGCTCAAATCTGCAGATGTTGGGGCGCTCTGTATAATGATACCAAAAACCAATCACAGGTAACGGGCACAGCGGTATAGGGTCTAAGACTCGTCCCCAAGGGTTTCAGAATTAAGCACCCCCTTGATTAATGTGGTCTAATGAAAACTCACACAATGAACAGTGAACTTTGCGCAGAAAGTGTTATGAACAAAAAAGAATTATTTGTTGCATGTTTAGTATAATTAAATTGATGAAAATGTGAATAATTTTTGATATCCCTGCATCAACCGTATCGTATCCGTGTATAATTTTTTTCCCTTCAGTGTCGTATCAAGGGTTTGATTAAAGTCCTATTTTGTTTCGTCTTCAAAAAATTTAAAGATTTATTGTAGGATATGAAATTATAGCGAAACATTGATTATGATCCACAAATTATCCATAGAAATGTCTGACATAACAAAATTTGACTCGTCAAAACTATAGGTAAATGAAACAGTTTGGTATTCTTTCAGAAATATTGATTACCCCATGGATTGTTTGCCTCTTATTTAAAGTAAATTGGGACCATCAATAGATAAAAATTGAATTATATTCGGCCTCGTTTCGTAAATAAAATTGTAGTGCCGTAACGAAGCGATACCGGGCGGTTATATACACGGTGGCCCCAAAAACCAGGTGGAAACTATCTACTTCGTTACAGTACCTCCGGTGCGCGTTAGAAAAACCACATTTTTAGAGCGAATCAGGTAGGCTCAGCCGATGCCAAGCCAACAACCCGCCAGTCTTGGCTTTTGTGTTTGATTAACCCCACGCTTCATTTTGAAGAGCGTCCTTTTTAGTTGATATTATTCCGAATAATATTCATAGGGTTGTAGGACAATTCGCACCCGAATAATTCGCACCCGGACATTTCGCACCCGGACATTTCACACCCGGACAATTCGCTCCCGGACAATTCGCACCCGGATCATTCGCACCGGAATAATTCGCACCAGAATTTCGCTCCCCTGAGAGGGTATTTTGTGTATGGTTGACTTTTAACATAGAAAGTCGGCTGTGAAGTATTAAATTAGGTAACTCAGAGCTTGAAATCTCCAATATTACTCACCAATGTCACGTTTTATTACTTTGTGCATGTAATAGACGTATACCTACATTTAAAATTTGGATACTTTCAATATTAAGGTATAATTTGGAATCGTGACGTCCATTTTGTGTTAAAACTCTAAATGGGATAATTTATTAATAATGAATAAAAGTTCTCTAAACCGTTCCCATATACTGGTAATTTAATAAAACGAAGTGATACATTACATGTTTCGACCAACGGTGATCTACAAGATGGTAGAGATCATTGAGGAAAGACTATAGCTATAAAACTTACAATAGATGGAAAACAATTAAAAACCCAAAAGGGCAGTGAAACTGGAAAGCCCAACGACCATATCCGTGGTTGGTTCCAGAGTAAAATTGAAATTTGAAGAGGTTGATAAACTAAATTTTTTGCAAGGGAGGGCCGAACCTAAAAACTAACATTAGACGACGGTATAAACAACGATGAAACTTACGTATAAAAAAGTCAAAAGGTCCAAAGACGATATCCTAACTAATAAAATACCCAATTAAGGGCTTTGAAACTGGAAACCATCTGCACTTCCAAAATCAGTGCTCGGTTTAGCTAATCTTACCTTGTCATCGTTGACTGAGATCCTGGCATTGCATGTTAAACTAAGAGCCGATGGATCCTTCTTTGTTCTTCTCGCTCGACACAGCCATGATCAGCAGTTTTGGAGTTTAGTGGTTCTTAGCAAAGAGGTACATGTATCCTTCATAGATTATGTATCTCTTTCCCCTTTTCGTTGTACCGAACTCTATTGTTACGCGCCCGTATAGTTTGCACCGCCTAAATCTCATATCCATGATCAACTTTTTGTAATAAATCAAATTTCAATTTTTAGCCTCAGGGACAAGTCCATTTTTGATGATATTTTCCTTGATTTTGGCATTTTAATGTGTCACTTAAATATTTATGTTGGTTAAACAATAGCCGTACAATTTGTAGAGGAATAATTTTTTTAATATTTATGAGGCAAGAATTCATACGTACAATGCTATATACCTTTTTAAATGGAATGGACCATATCAAAGCAGTAGAGATATTAGGTCACTTTAATAGCATCCATATCACTCAAAATCTGGAATTTAGTACTTATTTTATTGTAATCTCCGTATTAAACATGAGAACACTTGCTAAAGGTACCATGAATGAAAATTTATTTAAAAAAAACAAAAAAAAAGGTAAAAAGACACTCATCCGTGATGTAAATTGTCCATGCACTCATGTTCACAAGTAGACGGATGCTGCTAAACGCTGGTATCGGTCTATCAGCAAAACTGTCACCTGACATTTCTTAAACCTATTTACCCAGTTTTATTGTACCAATTCACAATCAAGGTTTTTTCATTTGGAAACCTTTTAGGACGTACAAATAATATTGCAATAGGAATATAAAAGTCTAAATAAAATTTTAACAATTATTATTAGTTAATAGCTGCAAGTTAAGTTTCCTAGTTCTCTAACCTTCGATGTCGTCCATTTAAAGGACACATAACGAAATACGTATGTATTGTCTTAAAAGAATCTCAAGTAATTTATAATCATATTTGAACGTAAAACAAATAGATTCTTGAGAGTTTCTGTAAAATTAAAGAGATAAGAATTTATAAGTAACGCAAAAAAGCAAAAAATTTTGATAAATATCGTGAAAAAAATTGATCTTGCTATAAATTATATGGCTATTATTTAAATAATATACTGAAATTGTGAAGATCCATGACTCTCAATGGGGTGCTTAAGAAGCTTCGGAGAAATAACACCAAAATCTACCCATTTATTATTATAACAATTTTTATGGGGAGATTTTGGTGTTATTTCTCCGAAGCTAAATAATATACGGTGGTGCATTAGAAACCATACATAGCTATTTCTGTAAATTAAAATAATTTTCAAAAAACGCTTTGGCACGTCAAATTGATCATGGAAGGAAACAGTGTCTAAAATAAAACTTGCTCACTAATGTCTTTGTCTCGCATCGCTGACAGTGCAACCCTTAAAATCTTAAATGATGCATCGTTGGTAAGGTCGCCCATCTCTGAATTCGGATATGTAATTTTTTTGGTTTAGTTGTTTCATTTCCAGCGCATTCGACGTTGCAGGTACAAGTTTTCTCTTTTTTATACCACTTGCAACTGCATAATTTTGACGCACGATCGCATTAGCTTCTATTACATAGTGATCGGCCCGACATCCTTCCAATGACATAAACAACAGCGCGCCCTCAACTTACTTTTAAAATATTTCGAAAATATCAAATCTAAAAAATTATAGTCTCACCAAATTCAGAGAAGGAAAGCCTTTCCAATGATGTCCTATCTTCCTTGTTGCGCAATTACCAATGCTAAGGGTTTTGCTTTAGTACTAGGTATGCCATACAAAAATTAAAAAGGAAGTATATAGGTACTTAATAATTACAAACATTTAAAAGAAAAAATCATCAATATCGACCTGTTCCTAAAACGTTTCAAGATTTTCAAAACCCTTACTGTTTTGCTTATTAACAATCTCTTAAAAAAATGCCAGAATTTTTCCATGTATCTCTTCAAACTATAAACTAAATAACAGTAAGAAAATCAAAAAGAAACTTTTAAGTTCATTCACTACCATAGTTGTAGCAAAGATAACGCAATAAAATAAGCAGTTGGTGTAATTTTACTCAGTCACCAATAATCAACATATAGCCATACGTGGTCAAAGAAACGTAAAACTGGTTCTAAGAAAACTGGAAACTTACCTTTTCTGAACACCACCACAACACTACCACCAGAAATAAAATTTTTTAAAATTAAAAAAAAAGTATACACAAAATCAAAACCAGTGCTCAGATAAATTTTAAAATACCACTCTGTCAAACGTTCAAGAATGAAGATACTATACAGGCGTTAAAGTTGTAATTAGTTGTGGTCATACGTACTTAAACCTGATTTTTCGGACCTAATTACTTTTACCTTGTAATAAACCCTATTCATCTTCCAGAAATAATAGAAAGGATGTCATTACGATATTTCTCTTATTGTTTCTTTATGAAGTGCAATTTGTGTTATCGGGGTCTTTTCAACTTTACCTTTAATTATAATATTATCTTAATTACTTATCCAAATTTAGTGCCATCTATGAAATGCATTGTTCTATTGTCATTTATACATACTCGTTTTGTCTAAAATAAATTTAATTCATTTCCTTTGGCACCCTTTTCAACTAAAGAAATAAAGAACAATTTTTTATGTGTCTTCATTAAGAAATCTTTATATAAGGGAGCGTTAAAATTACTTCCTTTTTCTATTTTAATCTTGATCCTTATAATGTAAATATTTTTAACTTTAGACTTATCACTTTGTTTGTGTACGGTATTATACAGTGAATTTATTTTAAATGCGAACATAGGAGTTTGTATGCAATGTAATTTCCCTATGTTCGATTAAAAAAAAACACATCAATCTATTGAGTAGTTCAAATGGGTAGTAGATACAATTGACAGCTGTCACATTTTTAAAAATACCGCCGTCCAATTTAATTACGAAATCGGTTAGGTTATTGCTTTGAATGTCAAGGAGGACACTTCGAACATTTATTGTAATTGTTTGCGCTATTTATTTTCTTATTTTCTTCATTTATGTATTGAATAGATCAAATTAGTAGAATACCAGGTGCACATATCCTACAAATAATTGAAGGTTGGTTCACAATGAATTGTGATGTCAGCGCGTGCCATGTGAAGTCAAGTTATTGTAAGTTTAAGAAAAATGTATCCTAAAGTTGCTATGGCCTCACATGGCTAATTTAAAAAAATCTTACCGAGGGCTCTTCATCATGAAGACTATGAGTTGCTGTTCATAGTCACACAAGTTGCGCGATTTGGGAATGTGAACCGCGCACACCTCATAGATTGATGTGTTTTTTTTTAAATCGAACATAGGGAAATTACATTGCATGCAAACTCCTTTGTTCGCATTTAAAAAAAACTCACTGTATGTTGATTTTGTTTTAATATTAAGAGCGTCTCAAAAGTAGCGAATATTACACATAATATTGTAGATATACTATAAATAGGTATAACTATTTGGTATTTAATTACTCCACAAAAGACGTTTCAGTTACCTATTCTTATTTTCTCAAAACGAAAGCGCAGTAGATAAAAATTATGTGTTCTTAAATTACAGGATTTAACTATATCAGACTCTTCATTCAACTTAAAAAAAAACCAGCGTGATTATATTTAAGAAATGGAAATACTTAAGAATCGCGATGTGTTGAAAATGAAAGACCAAATAACTATTATTTGAAACATTTTTCCATGAAGTAGATGTTTACCAAGATGTGCACTACTACATACATTCGGTAAAGGCAATGGTCTTGTAGCCTCTTAAAAATATTTAATTTTTATAAACCAAAGATTTACAGAATTATCCGGGTGTGAATTATTCGGGAGCGAATTTTTCGAGTACGAATGGTCCGGGTGCGAATTATCCGGGAGCAAAATGTCCAGGGTGCGAAATATCCGGGTGCGAATTATCCGGGTGCGAATTATCCGGGTGCGAATTATTCCGGTGCGAATTATCCGAGTGCGAATTGTCCGCACACGTATTCATAGACATGCTTGATTTAGTTACCAAGTGATAATCTTCTAGATGAGGAATAAAACATCACTAATATAAACCTCTGCAGTGTGCAGCAACTAAAGCCGGCCCTATTGCTAGCTTTCATGTATAAGAGCGACGAGATCGGTTTCTCTTTGGTAATGGGGTAATCGAGGTATTCAAAGAATTAACTTTTTTAATAGAACAAAAAAAAATTAATACGTTTCAAGAAGACAGTTCAATTAAAATAACTTTTATCTAAATTATGTTGTCTCGTTCGAAAATGATGTCATATCTACGTGACAATGGTCCTCCGCGAAAAATACGCTTAAGCTAATCGATCGAGTGCGGTTGTTTTACCAATTGTTTAAGAATAATTTTACAGCTACTTGTAGTTATTTTAGCGAGCACGGTTTCCAATCGGTATTTTAACCAAGATAGAAATCGATATGCTGCACACCGTTAGCGCGGAAGGACAACAGGCTTTCACATTTATTTGCTTACAACTTTTATTGAAAATCGAATCCTCAAAAGTAGATGATTCGAAATCGGTCGGAGACAATTAGCCAACCCTTGCAATGGTTTGCATGATTCTTTATTATAACCCTTATTCCGCAACGTATAGCAATGTCTGCTCACCCGTAAGCAAAAAAATGCGTTAAATCATAACGAATGAAAATGTTTTTAAGATATGGTCTAGCCTTTAATCTCTTCTACTAGCAAAAAATACATCCCTCTGCCAACGTTTCCGCGTCGCTGAATTGACAGGTTATCTATTTCTTTTACTTTTTTCTTCTTCATCGTGATAAATTGTATTAACTTTAATAGTTACTCAAAACTTTGTCTATATTTCACACGTTAGTTACTTAATTCCACCTTTTAATTGCACGATGGTGTATTCACGTGCACATTCCCTTCTAGAAGTTTGACCTGCTTCTTAAAGGTGTCCATTGATGTGGACTGTGGCAAACTCTATATTATTACGACAATGGATTTTTTGGCAATTCATTATAAATAACCGAACAAAAGGTTCAGTTCAATTCATTAAATTAAAAGGAAAGACTTTCGAATGGTATAAGTAGATACGTAATGAATAAAATCCATAAAAATCCTCGCTCTCATTAGCATTGAATGGACGGCATTCATATTCCACATTGGTATATTGAAAAATCCCATCTGTTACTGATTTTGAACACGAAATTTCACTTTCGGATCATATTGATTGAGCTAAAATTCATCTTATAGGTGAAATTAACAAGTTAACAATAATAGAGTACATAAGATAGGCTCTGTGCTTGCCTTTAACTACGTTTTGGGCAACAATCTGCACCCTCGGGATTAAAACACTATTGTCCCTTGGTATATAATATACAATTTTGCGTGCATCACGAATGCATAGCATTTCAGGAAAATGTTGTGGTCGTGTTTCACGTAAATTATTCCGTTTTATGAATTTCCTGCAATGTAACTATAGGATTATGCATAACGTACCCAACTATTATTTATTAGAGACTCCTTTATTATTTCTAGCTGTTGGCGTTAAATTGTTACATACCGGGATGTATTCTAGGGAAAAAATATCATCATCATTAGCTTTCTGATAACGCAACTCCCTAATGGCTCTTCTCCACAACTTTGCATCCTCTGATCTCTTTACTCCTTCACATTCTTCTTTTCCCTCCTTCAGATCATCAACATATTTTCTTCTTCTTCTTTCTCTTTTTCTCTCTCGCTGAACAGTTCCCTCGATTACTCCTTCAACAACCAGTTCTTTCTTAGTACATGTCCAATCCAGTTCATTTTCCTTCGCTTTGTGACCTTTAACATGCATCTTTCCTCTCCAATTCTACTTAATACTTCTACATTACTTATATTATCAGTCCATTTGATATATTTATTGTCCCTCTCTTGTTCTGGGCCCTCAACAGGCCTGTGGCCAATTACAGAGTGACCAGCATAATGCTTTTTAGAGATACCCTACAAAAAATTTTATCATTTTAAATGGTCCATTTGGGTCCAAATAGCATGTATTTGAAGAGTGCACACCAATTTTTTCCCGACACAACTTTTGGCAGCCAAAAAACCTAAAAATGTTCGGACTTTTTTCAGTTTTTCGCTTAAAACTCGAAAACTGTAAATATTTTTAATAACGCTTCTTTAGTAAATTAAAGAAAACACAATCCTGCGTCGATCAAAAGATGAACAAACAAAATCGGTCCAATAGAAAAATTTTTACAAGCGATCGAAGAAATCCCGTAAGCTCCCCGTCAATTCGCGGAGATCCATGGAAATCCCTGAAATCGGATAAAATTCCTTATAAATCTTCAGAAATTCTTTCGAAACCTTCTTAAATTTTTCCCCATACTTGCTTTTCACAATCCATTCCAATACTTTACTACCGCCGCTTTCATATAGAAAAACCTACGCTTCGTCACGCACCTTCTCACAGGTATTATAAATTAATAACAATATTTGCGATTGTTCAAATATTGCGTGGGAATATTTAGTAAAACAATTAAAAGCTAAAGTTTATTTTTGAACGAGCCAAAGAAAGCTATTTCAGTGACAAAATGCAATTGGAAGGTAGACAAGGAAAGTCAGATTTTGACTTTTTCCATGTGAGCATGAAAATTAATTTAGAACACACTCTCATGGGTTAAAAAATTGTAGTTCCCATGTCGTATTTTATCAGGAACGACTCCATTCGGTACGGTAAAACAATTATTGAAAGGTAAAAGTGACCGCACGTGCAGATAAGCGCATCAGGTGATTAATCTCTACTTACTTACGTTACCGCCCCTCCATATCAAAAATATAACTTATGACCAAATCATTAGATCGTGTTAACGCGAAGTGCAGTGCATATTGTGCGGAATGGTTTCCAAAATTTTCAAATGGTTCGAAGGAGAGTGCCTTGTACCGAAAACAAGAAAGCTAAGGGTGAATTTTGACAAGCACAGATTAGATACCTCGTAAAATGCAGTAAGTAATTTGAATTTTTACATTTAAACATTGGGCATACAATGCAAAATGATTTTGGAGTTGGACAATAGGTGAAGTGTGACTAAATATTGTGTATGGAAATTTACCTCCACACATGTAACTGCCGTTAGTTTCAATCAATCCTTTACCAAATCAAAAATTTATACACGACAATTATAAGTACAATCATCTATCCAAATTTAAAATTGGTAAACAACGGCGGCGTCGACATTTTAAACAGGTGTTTAGAAGTCCGTTGATAATTTCATTCTTAACAAAACCCGCACTTGCCTTTTTATTAGCTTTAATAATAATTGTCGCAGTTTACTAATTTTGAATTAATTTGATACGAGTGAACCAAATACCTTCGCAAAATGAAATGTCTTGAAATCTAAATATGCAATTCAAGATTATTGTGCCACCTCATGCCTAAAAACTGTACGAAAAGGGTGATCAGCAATTTCATTCTTTCTCTCTGTATTCATGTTAAATTGGTCCAAAAATTCATTCAATATATCAACGTATTCACAAACTTCTTTAGAGTTGAAGAATCGAAAAGTGGATTTCCATTTTTCGCATATTCACACCAGATAATTTTGTCTTATTACCTCTTGCATGCGTGTTTAATGGTATTTGTCTAAGCAACCATGACAAATGAAACGATTGAACTTGCGGCTATACCCAGGTTTCGGGCATGCCTTTCTGATCTGTAAAATTCCTACCCAAGTGCTTTTTTGATCCCCAAACGACGCCCCATGTGGTAAAGCTCATTAGAAGTGCTGTAGAAAATTCAAATTCTTTAGCCCATTGCGTAAAGACGTGGTTTGGGTAAGTGTAACATCTAAAACGACGGTTTTAGAGATGTTTTAAATTTCGGGTGCTATTTATCCAGCCAAGCTCATTAAATTTGCTATGAAAATTAACTAAAACAAGTTAAAAAGTCCTTATGCAAACATAAATGACGAGAGCGTATTGCGTTAATGCTCATTCTACCTTTTAACTGCTTTCAAAAATAGCATTGCAGATTGTCTAAATTTTATTGAATACCTTCATAAATAAAACATACAGCATGCGTAAACAATAATGGTACCGGTATTAGTTTTAGTTTCATTCAAAGTGCCTACATATGATATTCCATTTAACTGCTTTCGCAAATAATAAAGTTGCCATTGCGCATGCACAAAACCAAATTTTAAGGCCCGTTGTTAGATTTGCTTGTATTCCAAATGCCTATGTATAAAATTTCATTTAAATGCTTTCATAAATTAGAAAGTTGGCATTGTACATGCGCAAAACATTTTAAAAACGTAGTTAATTTTACTTATATTCGTAGTATTTACATATAATGTTTCATTTAAATATCTTCATAAATAAAAAATTTAGAATCGCACATGAGTTAAACCAAATTTTTGGCACTACGCATGCGCAAAACCAAAAAATATATGTATTCCCGGAATCCTTGGACCAAGCCCATTCAAATGAGCCTTACATCGTCAAAATCGGTTCAGTGTGCAGCCAATAGCGATTTTTCACTTTAAGCAAAATACGCTAAAAATACTGTAGTTGAAGCGTGTTAGTTAAGGAATTTCGAAAAGGAATTTATTATGGTGGTAACGCAACCACAAACGATGTCATTTGGGAATAGAGGTTTTGGTCTGTTTTTTAAAGACAAGTACCTACCTTACAATTTAGAAACAACTTGAAATAATGTAGAAGGTCGAAAATGTCCAAAATCATTAGTAACTTGAACAAAAGACGTGGTTTTGGGGGTAGTGAATTTTATCGTTCCTTCAGGAGCCACAACGCATTAAAAAAAAGATTCGGTTTTTTAGAAAAGTTGGACAAAATGGGTGTTTATTGATCGCTTTTAACACGTTTTCTATTGGACCGATTTTGTTTGTTCATCCTTTGATCGACGCAGAATTTTGTTTTCTTTTTTTACTTTCATAAAATATGGACCGTTTTCGAGTTTTAAGCGAAAAACTGAAAAAGGTCCAAAAATTTTGAGGTTTTTTGGCTGCCAAAAGTTGTACCGGGAAAAAATTGGTATGCACTCTTCAAATCCGTGTTATTTGGACCCAAGTGGACCATTTAAAATAATAAAATCTTTTACACCACCTTTTGCAAGTCAAATCTGCATACTGGACTATTAGTTGTCGTTTAGAAAATAAATTCTTTTTGGTGTCTGTAGGAATTGTAAAATTCCGTGTTGACTCCCCCTTGCAGTCTGTCCTATTTCCTTCTTGTCTGATTCGCTTTCATTTTAACATCTTGTCGCTCCATTCACTTTCTGGCTCACAAATGTGCTGTTTAAAAGTCTAATTCTTTCTTCGCAATTGAATGATTACAAAAAAAGGTCGGATATTTTATTTACGTATGAAAAGAATCCAAAAACTCTTACTAAACATATAGGTATGAAAATTAATTAAGTGTTTCAGAGAGTAGAGTAGATTTTGTATTGCTTTTGTTTTCAACAAATTACATTATTAAAGTTGTTTCTTAATGTAACGTAAAATACGTATAGAAGATCTCTATTTGTTCTCCTTCCACTTGCAGACGGACTGCACATATTCGTTGAAAGGCAGTTGTTATTATTCGTTCGAATACAAAAATATTTAAATAAAAATCAAATCTATCTCTGAAACATTTAATTTGCGGACCTATATTTGTTAAGACTCCTCTCGGCGTCCTTTTTCTGTCCTTTTATATGTACGAACTTTCATGGACCACGCATGTGCGTAGGTACATGGGATGTTTACGCCAAAAAAGTCTAAGACGAAGGTTGAAAAGTAACTGAAAAGGGCAGCGGAAAAAGCAAGGCAAGAAAAAAATGATAAATAAATTTGGACGTCCATGGGAACCGAAACTCGAGTAACGATAAAAAATACTTTATTTCTTTGGTTAAGAAACTCAAAAATTACCCCGACGGCAAAAGTCACCCTCACTGGTGCGACCACGTATTTTCTCTGAACTCGTAGCTTAGAATCAAATAATCCAAAAAAATATCTCTGACTAACTGACCCCCCTTAATTTCATCGTGGTTCAATAACGCCTACTAAACGGAATTACCTACTAAGACGACCACGTCTAATCCTTCACTTGCTACTTAAATGACGCCCTTCAAGTTAAATTTCAAATTAGGGCGATAAAAAGGTATATCCCACGTATTTTTTTTTCAAATCTGATGATTTTGCGGTTTATGCAACCGAGTTCTACCATCCAGAGTTCGCAATGTAAATCATTAGTACCACTTAAAAAGATGAAATACGACACAAATCTCAGACTTTATGGCACTATCGGCGTTCTTGAAGTAATTAAGACCCCATAGAAAATAAAACACACAGAAAAAATTTACAGCTACCGTTAATACGCCCTGCTCTAATAATTTTATTTAAAAAGAATCATATCCAATATACGAGTATATCAGTATAAACCGTGATAGAAATTATAATTTTCCCATAGTAACTCGAAGATATAGGTAAACAATGAAAGGAGGATGCGGATTATTATTATTGCTATTATTCCGTGGTCAGTAGACCCCTCATTTGTGATATATTCCATTAAACGCTAAATATTAGAACTTTACATGCCCTGCTTAGGGGTTTTACTTCCATAATCTCCTTAGTTTCATTAATGTAACTGCGTAAACATTTATAGGCAGTAATTCCATTTCGCTTATAACTATGCTCTTAGTAG
Organism: Photinus pyralis; assembly: GCF_008802855.1. Classification (NCBI taxonomy): domain Eukaryota; kingdom Metazoa; phylum Arthropoda; class Insecta; order Coleoptera; family Lampyridae; genus Photinus; species Photinus pyralis. Next base: position 15,376,551 of record NW_022170596.1, read on the forward strand.
ACTGGTTCACTTTTCGAAGATTCTCTGTCCTAGGGGCATTTCAGACAACATTTGGCCAAATAGGCTTTTTTTACTAATTGGTACTTGCTGAACACGAATATCGATGTTGGCACCTCGAAATCTGAACAGGAAGTCCAGAATTCAAGATGGCGGCCAATTTCCGAAAATGTTGATATTTTTACTCATGCGATTGATTTTTTCGATCTAAAAACCGATTATAATGTTACTCCTGACGGAGGTATGGCACGATAATAATAGTGAACAAATGTTTAAACAATGATTCCATAGTTTTTCTAACCTGAAAGTGCGTAAAAGTGGAAACCTTTTTTTCATAGTACTATCGCTACTGTTTAAATTTCTTCACAACGTGTAATTATTAAATTATTTCTGTTTTGGGAAGCATTTTAGTTACTGTGCGTCGTGTGATTGCTGGAGGCTTCAATGATTAAAGAAACGTTTTCTGTAACCGTCAGACGACACAGATTTCCTCCTTAGAAACGACCCATTTTTTCGATCTAAAAACAGATTATAGGTAATGATATTCCTGAGGTACTTCACGATAATAATAGTTAACTATTGTTTTAACAATAATGTAATAGGAGGATGCGGGATGCATAAAATTAAGAATTATGAAATTCCCAGTTCCCCTTGCTAAAAGGAGGACTTGCAAAACGATTGTTTCCAGTAATCCTGACACATATAAGTATTCCCGACATGCGTTTATATTGCATAATTCTCCTTACAAAGTTTTGATAACTACAATCTTTCGAATTTTACGTTAATTTTTAAATGAAAAAAATGAAGGGAGTTCAACTATACTGCGGTGTTTCGGAAGATTCTGATTTTGCTAGGTATTAATTACCGTTCCTCAGGATATATTATTATTATTAAAGGATGAAAGCATATAGAAAAGTGAATACAAATTACAAATACCTTCGCTATTCTCATGGTGTTAGGTCAATCGTCTTATTGACAATTAGGTAGTACAAATCAATTGAGCTTTGCGATATTTTTACAAAGTTTTGACGAGCAATCCTATTTACGACAAAGGACGATATCTAGAGCAGCCTTCGGAATTAATCTAACCTAACGTTGGGAGAATGGGAATGTAGCTATTTTCAATTCAGGATAGATAAGGTAGTCTGAGCGACATTTCATAGTTTATAAGATAAAAAAAGTACATCTTGAGATTTACGCCTGATATGCCGTAATGATGGAAAAGGATGAAATGCTAGAGAAGATTAGATGGAATCGCAAGAGAATGGAGTTCAGAATTGTTAGATCTAAAGCTTCGCAGCTCCTGAAATCTCGAAGTGATGAAGAAGCAACAGGAATGCATCTGTATCTGTAGCGTTTTTCTAGTATCCGCTTCCTTCCTTGAAGTGAAAAGCTTTTAAGGAGGAAATCTGTGTCGTCTGACGGTTACAGAAAACTTTTCTTTCATTATTGAAGCCTCTCGCAATCACCAGTACGCCGTCAAATGAGGCCTCTTCAAGGTGATGCGACAAGATTTCTTCCTCTAATTAAAGGAAATTCTTCTTGCCAAAACAGAAATAATTTAATAATTACACGATGTGAAGAAATTTAAACAGTAGCCATAGTACTATGAAAAAAAGGAATCCACTTTTACGCACTTTGACGTTAAGTCTAATTTACATTTGGCAAGTTTACTGGCGGAAAGTACTGTCGGTCAGTAAACTTGCCACGTGTAAATGCGCGGAAAGTGCCAGTTAAATAGAAATAGGGTAGCAAGTTTACTGGCAGAAAGTACTTTCCGCCAAATGTAAATTAGGCTTTAGAAAAACTATGAAATCATTGTTTAAACATTTGTTCACTATTATTATCGTGCCATACCTCCGTCAGGAATAACATTATAATCCGATTTTAGATCGAAAAAATCGGTCGCATGAGTGAAAATATCAACATTTTCGGAAATTGGCCGCCATGTTGAATTCTGGACTTCCTGTTCAGATTTCGAGGTGCCAACATCGATATTCGTGTTCAGCAGGTCCAAATTAGTAAAAAACGCCTATTTGGCCAAATGTTGTCTGAAATGCCCCTAGAACCTGTTAAAACGCTGTTTTTTATAAAAGTGAACCAGTCTATAGCTTAGAAAAATCCAGATTGAGAAACAGAACACGATATACATAATTTACATAGGACACTACTTGCAGGTTTGTAATTGTTCAAAGATTGTGATCACGTTATAAGGGTATCAAGCTACGAAGTGAAATACGAGTAGCAATATTTTTTCTCCCGGGAAAGATATTGACTGCAATTCAATTTAGTTTTTTTAAAAACGTAATTAAAAACAAATGCCTCCTACTTTGTATAAAAAAATAAGTTTAAAATTTTGTAAAAGTATTTCTATTTCAGTTTACTGCTGGGGGCGTGCTCCTCGGATGAGGAACGCTGGCTCCATGTTAAACGCAAATCGCAAATGATAAGCGTAGAAAATCTGTGGAAGCTCATCATATCGCATTAGCTCTGTATTGCGACGCATGGAGTGGAGACAAATTTGTGTATGCATTAAGATTAAGTAAGATTTAATACCTTGAACTGATGGACAACTTATCTCATTCAGCGCATCGCATTTTCCATCTCAATACAACAGTATAATGGGCAAATTTCCATATTAATGAGTTGTTCTTCATGTAATAAACAGTCCACCTAGTGGCTTACTTTAGAAATGCAGTATGTTGTATCACCAGTAACCCTTTAATTTATAGCCAAAAAATATTGGTAGCTTAACCTCAATTTTGCCGAATAAAGGGTCGCCGTTTCCATGATATACACGGATACATTGTAGCGAAGAAGGTGCGTCAAAGGTTACAGAAGTAAATCTGCAATTCAATTTCAATACTCCTAAGACTCACTTTTAATCCTGCACATCTAGTATGCAGGTTGAAAAGGTTTCATGTACATCAATCGGAAATATCACCTTGCTGCAGTCGAATGGCCGAACAAACAAAGTTAAATACTTTCAATATCATTTGGATTGCTGGCGCAAGCCGAAATTGAATTGTTCCCGAATTGCGCGAATTTAAATATTAGATTAGTTTTTGGCAATTCAATATCAGTTCCAATTTCGACCAGATCTTTTTAATTTTAAAATACTGAATAATGGATTTGCGTTTTATTAAGGAATGGTATAGGAATCCGCCTGCCTTTGAATACCTTGCAAATATCGAGATGGAATTAGATGCAAATTAAATTTGTAAGTATATGCCCAGCATCTGTTTCCATTAAAAATAAAAAATGCAGAAGTCGAATGAAGGCGATAGGTAGTTTGGGAGTTAAATTAGAACGGTGCAAGACAGTTCAGAATTTAATTACGGGGAAGCACTAAGCTTTAATGTAAAAGCTGGATAATCGATTTCGTTAATGCAATTGAAACAAAATTCAAACTTCAACTTTCGGAGACCGCTATGAACATCCGATTTACCGCCATTGACATAAGAGGCAGTCTAATTTCATATAATGGCAGCATTAATTTTTTTAATTCAAGACGTTTTTAATACATCGCTACTACAGAATTTTCAGATTGGAATCAGGGATTTTATACAGATGAGTTAAAATTATTATTGGTTATGGCCGCTTACTATTCGCTCGATAATTATAGCTAATGATACTTATAAGACATGTTTTCTTCAGTGGTCAATTGCGATCACAGGATTAATATTTTCTTATCAAGTGGTACATAATTTTGTGGTCTTCATTTCGTGTGTATTTTTTAATGTTAAATTTAACGTTCTCCACGCCAAATGAGGATCAATTTACTTTACTTTTATTTTATTATACGAAAACCATAGCAATTAATTAATTCACAAAGATCGTGGCCACGAAAAATCAATCTATTAATTATTGATTTTGTCGTAATATATTATAGTTTTATAGTAATTGTGAGTTTAATTTTGGGGGGCAACCAATACTTTCTCATAACACTGCTTTTTCGATTTCTTCCAAAAACGAGACTTAATTGATTTATATTATTGAGATATACAGTTCGCTATAGATTCACTGGGAATTATACCTACATCTTTGGTTTTTGCATGCGATACTCCCTTACTTGAGTTACAAACTTTTCTGGTATTTGGTACACAAGATTGATATTCAAAGTCAAATACACTCAAGGGATATTAACTTTAACAGCAACCTCGAACTCGGTCGGATGAAAGTTTCCTTGTTTATTATTAAAGTAGAAGTTTGCGACAAAGTATTTGAATGTAGGCAACCCGTTCACTCGCAAAGAAAAATCTAAAAGAAACTTACCTTTTCAATGCTAGCTCCACCACAGTCCTCGGGGCTTGCTATTGTGCTACATCCACTCTTTTTAAGGCGAAGTTTATTCACATGAAAAGCAGAGCCGTAACAGTACATGAGAATCATTGTCGTTGGAAAATAGAAACCGCATGCTGCTAAAATCCTGATAGCTGCTTGAGAGTAAAAAGGTTCGCAGGCAACCATCCCCGATGAGTTGAAATAATAGCCGCCCCGGGGTAACACAAGAATAGAGAAAAGTGTCACCGATAATATCCACGTCATGCTTATTATTGCGACACAACCCTGAAACAAAATAAAATGACATAAATATTGAGTGACGCACAGTAATAGGGGGGTTTATTTTCACGTGACCATATTTGCGGTCGTAAAATTTTTAGATTTATACATTGAAGTGCATTATTGCGGAATGGGGTCTTGGCAAATGGGATAAAATTGAATTATACAACCATAAGCATAACATACTACTTTGTTTAAAAATATGCAACGATCAATCGACTAGAAAATAGAATTTCGGAAACAATGGCCTGTAATAATCGGCGGGTCGTACACTTTAAGGGACGCTCATCTTACACGTATAATTTATTGAAAATGAATACATAAATAAGTGCGAAATGTTGGTACAGTATGTGTCATATTTTGCACTACAGCCCTGGAAAATCACTTGGGAATTTTCAAACAGATAATTCCGATCTGAGCATGCATTACCATAAAGTGATGAGAATGTAGTGTAAAATGTAGGTACATATACTTGCTGAATGCAACGACTACAAAGTCGTGCGCGACGTATACCTTTTCAAAACCTTATAAAATTCCACGGAACGGGAAGGAATGCGATTGTAAGATTCCTTTTAAAATTCACGCAGTCCACAGCACTTCGGAAAATTTGGCGGAAAATTGAATACTGGTGCGTGTCTGCAGATAGTAATTACCAAAAGTAAGGAAGAGTTAAGGCAAAGTGACCACCTTAACTTAAGAAATCAAAAAAATTGTTTTTTATTCTTTAAACGAACATGACTAAATTTCAAAACTGTTAACTTTTCCTCAGTCAACTTTATTTTCTCTCTCGTTAAATTTATTTTAAATGGTCTTTTTTTGTATTAGATATTAGGGCAGCATTTGGTGATAGTTTCAGTTTTTTCTAATTATGAGTTGAAGTGAGCACTGTGGCTTTACCTCTTTTGTATATTTTGGAGCTCGTTCTTCATTTCGTGATGTATCTGTGACACGGGTTAATGGGGCATATTCCAGTCGTTTTAAAAACATGAATAGCATATTGTTTAGTTTCTGCACATTTACAGCGCTTCCAGAAAGATCCAAGGGTTGAAGACGAAAATTTCATCTTGGAAAATGGCAGCCGCTTTTCACATTTTTGATCATATTTCACTAAACGTCGGAAGTACAAAAATAATTTTTAGACCAAAAAAATAATAACAAAACTTGAATTTTGTTTGATTTTTGTCACTCGTTTTTCGTTTCAGGAGTGATGACTAGCAGAAAATAAGGACAGAAACTGTGCTATACGCGATCCTTGCTTCTTTCAGACCATAGTCATTTCACTCCACAATTTATGTTGCTATATCAGTTTATCTGTACAGGAAATATCGGTCAAAGACGTTAATAGACTTCTTCCACTCGATTGGTATATGTTCTTCATACGCTGAACCAACAAAGTATTATAATTGTGTGATTGTATATTCAGCTCCAGTCGTTGACGAATCAATATTTTTTTATCTTTTTTTATTTTGCCTTTATTCAATATGCATGTAATTCTGTGGATTGTCGCACTTTCACTGGAATTGGAATATTTGAGTCTCTAGGAGGTACAAAGTGTGCTTCCCCTTGAAGTGCAGTGACCATGCGATTATACCCCAATCATATGAGGATTTTCTCAAGAAAAAATTCCCGAAGTTTTTTTCTCATCGGTTTTATATGTATTTTGAACCGCTGAATCCGAATTTTCACTTTGCTAACACGCCAGAGGTGAGCTAACTGCGGCAGCCGCAAATAACCGCAAATTATTTGCGGAATTTTCACATTTTCGCCTATAACTCAAAAACGGTACGTTTTAAAAGAAAAACTATTCTATACAAAATTATAGTCCACAAAATTTTATACATTTAACATGTAACAACCAAATCTGTAGGACCAACCAGACCGTCGCCAGAGGCCGCGCCAAAACGGCTACTTTTCGTGCAATTTTTGGAAAATGCAAAAATAGTGCTCCGACATATCTATTTAATATAATTTTTCACTTTTTATCAAGTGGTGATATTGGTTTTTCATTTGCATGGACTGTTTTGACTTTGGAAAGTCACATGTGCTAACCGCAAAAGCCGCAAATGCGGCAAAAGCATCAAAGTGAAAAAAAACAACAAACAAGTGAGTAGTTGAATTTCACTAAAATTCAAGGTACAATCAGATATCCCATTGAAAATAATCTCATTGGCACCGTTACCTTAGTGGTACAACCGCAGTTTCGTTACCAACCTATATTTAATGGTCGAGGAAATGAATTGATAGACACAAATATAAAATGAAATGCTCACAAGCTTTTTTATAGTTTGAGAAATGATAGTACATTTGCAAAAAGTCCTGAAGGAATGTTGACTAGCTGCGGCTTCTGTTGGAGGAAGAGAAGCTATGTTACCAGTTACCTTGTAGGCTGCAGTTACATTGCTCTTGAACGGCAGTTTATCAAGAGTGGTGGTTTGGTGGTTCCCACCATACAATACCACCAGAAATTTCTCCCCTGCTTCAGCTATTTCCTGTGATCAAAGGCGAATGTAGGGCAAGAGGTCGGGATTTTTATCAACAGTCTTTAGTACTTTGACCTTTCGTTGGTTAAAAAGGGCGGCCGTTGTGTCACAACCGCTAATGGCATGGATGAAGGGAATATGTTTTGCCAGACTTGTCTTGATGGTGGTTTGTGGGTGGTAGACAAACGGAACTACTTTTCCTCTACCTGGCTTCAAGAAGTAGACATTTGATGGCGTCTCCGTACCGATCAGTATGACTAGAAGGTCACCAACTAGCACTACAACTTCTTCTTCTGAAGCCAGGGATTGAGCAGTTTGACAGAGCAAGGTATCTGCATCTTGTTCTGCCTGCTTGTGTTCTAAGCCAGCAGTGGTGAATTTATCCTTCAACATCTCAATAAGCCTGTTTTTGTGTTTTGAATCTGAAAGGAACTTTCCCTGGCTGACTGTGGGGACCATGGTCTCATTGAAGTTAATTTCTACTGCTGGCGCTGGCTGTTTCCCTAGCCGTCTCACCCGTTCCATGTCCTTTGTGCTACTGCTGTGGTCATGTATTGTTTCTGGACATATTGCCTGTAACTCTGACAGATTTGGGCGAATGTATGTCCTTTAGCCCATACAACCCGGAGTAGCAGAAACCCTCCATCAATGACATACCGAGTGCATCGGTCCAATATGGTTATGTCAGGTTCAGGTTCAAAAACCTTGTACAAAGACGACTTTGTACCTTTCCTTAGACCAGCTTCATCGAACAGAGCAAAAGGGAATAGGCTCAGTTCGTACGTCAGAAAATCCTTCAGTTGGTTGTCCGAACCGCGAACCAGGTCCATCCACAGACCCACAGCCGTGTCCTTACGAAGATTCTCAGACTGGCCCGTCCCGAGTCAAAAGAAGAAAGAAGGTGTAGTAAAGTGATAAAAAAGGAAGGAGTAGAGTGTTATTTGGTAAAACGAGGAAAGAGTCGAAGGAAAGATGGGGGAAAAAGAGTGGAAATTATTTTAGATGTAGACTTTTTTCAATTTTACTATCATTTCTTAAACAATAGAAAAAGCTTTTGAGCATTTCATTTTATATTTGTGTCTATCAATTCATTTCGTCAACCATTACATATAGGTTGGTAACCTTGAACTACGGTAATCGTAGCAATACCAAACTGCGGTTGTACAACGAGGTAACGGTGCCAATGGGATTATTTTCAATCGGGTATTCTGATTGTACGTTGAATTTTAGTGATATTGACTGGTTTGTTGTTTTATTTGACTTTGATGCTTTTGCCGCATTTGCGGCTTTTGCGGTTAGCACATGTGACGTTTCAAAGTCAAAAAAGTCCATGTACATGAAAAACCAATACCACCACTTGATATGAAATGAAAAATTATATTAAATAGATAGGTATGTCGGAGCACTATTTTTGCATTTTCCAAAAGTTGCACGAAAAGTAGCCGTTTTGGCGCGGCCGCTGGCGGCGGTCTGGTTGGTCCTACAGATTTGGTTGTTACATGTTAAATGTATAAAATTTTGTGGACTACAATTTTGTATAGAATAGTTTTTCTTTTAAAACGTACCGTTTTTGAGTTATAGGCGAAAATGTAAAAATGCCGCAAATAATTTGCGGTTATTTGCGGCTGCCGCAGTTAGCTCACCTCTGGCGTGTTAGCAAAGTGAAAATTCGGATTCAGCGGTTCAAAATACATATAAAACCGTTGAGAAAAAAACTTCGGGATTTTTTTCCTGGAAACGTCAGTTCTGGAACCCCCGTTATTGTACTATTAACCTTCCTTCGTAATATTCCAACCAAGATTGACAGTAAAGTAAATAAAATACCTCGGTACAGGACAATAACCCTCGACCAAGATCCTTCCGGACAAAAACCCCTATTCATTAACGCACGCTGGGACATTAGACGATAACTACGTGGTTTTCGCCACTTTCACGACCTTGCCTATTTATCGCTGACTGGAATTTTTAATTTCTTGGTTCAGCTCCTCCCCTGAAGAGCGCAGAAAGATTGCGAAGTGAAAGAAAGCAGTCATCGGTTGACATAAGGCAGTACATCTGCGATTTTTGGTTACGTTAAAGCAAATTTATAAAAAGTTATATAAAGTCCTCGTCTAGAACCCAGATTTGCTTTTTCTAGCTTGGCTGTTTCTGATTCCAAATGCAGACGCACAAGTTATCACAAAAGCTGGGAATCAATTTTTACTTCGTTTGTATGATTGTAAGGGTGAAAACATGACTTTAAACGGTTTTAGACATCAGTGTACAACAATAGACACAATTAAAATGAAGGTTTGTAGGGTAGTGGTCCCACTGAGGAAGGACAGCACACTGCGTCCGAAATATTTGGATTACCAAATAAAAAACTAAACGAAGTCTGACTTTTGAGCCTACTCACCCTACAAATCTTCACTTCAACCCCATCTAAGGCCGAAAGGAAAAAACCTTTTCAATCAATAGACAGAATATAGCCTCTTTGCCTCCAAGTAAAGCAACACTCATTCAGGACGTACCACCAAGTTCAACTTTGGCTAGGAACATGGCATGGAACCACAAAAATGGAGTTGGGAACGAACTAGCTACGGACTATCTCCTGTCGCTACCTTTAAACCTTCCGCTCCACCAAAAATTCTAAAGCTAATCTCCTAGATGCAAAAAAAAAGGATGCCATGGCGCGTGTATATGCAAGAAAAGTTGGTTGAAATGTTCAATAATCTGCCTCGAGTGCAACAATTCATGCGACAATAGCCCTAAAGATATCGTGGAAAATTTGGATGAAGATGATCGACAAGCAGAGGACCTCGAACTGTTATTTGAAAAGGTGGTCCATCAAGCTGATCAGATTTTTTTGGGGAAATCATGTAAATCTGATGGTCCAGCTTTTCGAGAGTCCGAAAACACGAAATAATTGTCAGATTAGTCGTTTCTAAACTTCATTTTGTATTCCTTCAACAATGGATCAATCACCCTACTTTAAAAACGGGACTTTGAAACCAATTAAAACCAATTAATGCGCCCTGGAAGATGGAAAGTTATATTCTTCCACAAGCTATCGCTTGTCAATATAAGTAAATACAAGTACAATAAGTACACAATGTATTTAATGTACCAAACAATCGTAATACATGTATCTTTTAAACGCTTTCATGGTACTGCTTTACAAATACAGAGTATAGCATGGACAATTTACCAACACCGCACATTTCTTCGTCTATTCCGGTTTGTATGCGCGCGATTACCTGTCTATATTCTGAAGTATCCAGCTTCTTATGGATCTTCAATGAGGTCCTGAGCATCAAATACTTGCTCCATTTAGAAAATGTCGCGTATTTTTCTTTTTTCCTCCGTTACCTCATTCATGTTTCTCAAGAGGTACGATTTTTCCTGTTCCTACCCGTACGCTATACTTGTAGTTTTGTTTTTTTCTAGAGTACATCTTTTTGAATGCTTCGCGAATTTCTTCCGGAACTAAATCCACTCCGTACGAATTTTCCTTGTCAAAATGTTTGAGGTGCCTACTCACATAAATAACCACAGCTCCATGGAAACCTAGCGTCTTCCATTTTTTTCATCTAGGTAATGAATTGTCGCATTAGCAGTCATGGCCCGTTTCGGAAAAATAGAAGGTTATTAATACCAATAAATTGCTCATTGAGCGGTTTTGGAGAAAATCTTGTATTTGAGTCGGGTGTCATTGGTTCTTTATCCACGCGAGAAAAAATTTTCGAGCCCTTTAGATAATGAACCTTATGAGTTATGGCACTTGAAAAATAAATAGTTGGTAAATATCGAGAAATTATGAATGTCATTCTTGAAAATGTCCGGCAAGTCACGTACGCGTTAACAATAACCAAACGCAGAATAGTTCTATATCGTTAAATACTCACCTTACAGTTATGGAATCATATTTATAGACAAACTGCCTATTTTAGATATTTTTACGTAGAATCCAGTGCCGTAGTAAAAAAAATTGGAGCATCGTTTTTGAGATTTCACCCAAAGTTGGTATTTTTTAAAATAATGCAATACCCTATATATTTTAACGTCAATTTTTGCATTCTTTTTCCCGACTACATTGATATCACAAGCTATATTTTTTATATAAGCATATATTATATTATATTAAATTTGTCAAAATGTTGAAATTACCGTCAGCTATTTAGATTGATTGGTATTAGTTGCCTTAGTTACCAATGGATACAAAAAAAAAACTGCATGAATCAATGGCCTACTGCTATTTAAAAATAGTATAGAAATAAGGTTTTCACGGCTAAAATTAAAAAATATATAGGTTGTGAATGTGATACATCAACGTAATCAGGAAATAGAATGAAATACAACTGACGTTAAGATATACAAGGTGTTGCATTAAACAAATATCAACATTGGATCAAATCTCAGAAACTGTAGTACAAATATTTTTTTGACTACCCCACTTGTTTCTAGGTAATATCTATAATAGGCAGTTTTTAACTTTTTTCTATCTCATGGGTATACGCTAACGTACCAAAAAGTAAAACTTTTAATTTTCACCATGTACTCATCTCACAATAGAAACGTAGCTATATTGATTCGGTTTGTGGTTGTACAGAAATTTCATCATGTAAAACGGTCTTAAATGGGATATCAGCAAAAACACTTTTTAGCAACGCTTGGACCAATGAGACAGTGGCGGCGCGAGTTGGTGGCAAGATGGCTTTTGCCAACCATTTGCGCAAAAAGGCGCCAGAAAAGGCGCTTAAATGGACAGGTACAATTGCATAAAAATTAGAAAAATGATTAAAAAACAAAAAATTATTTGCATAGTAATTTTACATTACGAGACGAGTTTTTTGGGGGTAAGGGCCAACAATTGTTTGGGGAGGCAACAGGCAAAGTTCTCATCCCAGAATCTCATATAGGCGCCTATTCCTGCCAACGGCGCGAGCTGCCACTGCAATGAGAACCTTTGACATTTTCTTTAGAATCACAAAATCAATATAAATTTTCCAAACATGAACCTCTCACTTGCATTGAATAAAATACTGTTTTTATTCAATGTTAGTTGTCTTATTTCTTTTGCACATTGTGCAGACAGTCGACGGCTTGTAATTTCGCACGGAAGTTGCGCGTGAATTTTTTTTACGTCTGGAGGAACAATGCTTATGATATCATACGGATGCGTGCTCACATTGTTAAATGTGGCCAGAGAAAAACTGACAATGAGGCAATTTGTTCGTCTCTAGAAATTTGCGAGAAATTAATGTTTATAATATACATTTAAATAAAGTGTAGAGTCACGGAAACCATCGTTAAGGTTCCATTCCTTTGAATGTCTCACATATTTTGCTGTCTATGCAAATTTTCCGAAAATTCGGATTACGCTGATCCTTTATTGCTTGCGGCTTTTCTCATAGTCGCCCAATCTGGTACATTTTCAAATTTAAAATTAACGCTTGTGCTCACGGGTATTTCATGTTTCTAGAAACGCGTTAAGGAAGTTCTTATTACAGTAAAACTGTTATTGTCTTCTGCTTTCACAGCACTTTCTTGAAAATTAGATAATTAGGTGCAAAGTAAAATACAAAACCATAGTGCGCCCTATATTATTTTAATTAGAAATACGCCGAAAGTAAAATCTCAAAGTAAAATAGTAGGTATAGCGGTACCCGAGTGTGGGAAAATTCTGGGGACCGTGGGAAAATATTTCGGCAAATTTTGGCAGTTGGCCCGGGCCAAATTTTGGCAGTTGGCCCGGGCCATATTTTTGGGCAGTTGGCCCGGGTCAAATTTCGGCAGTTGGTCCGGGTCAAATTTCGGCAATTGGCCCGGGGTCAAATTTCGGCAATTGGCCCGGGGGTCAAATTTCGGCAATTGGTCCGGGTCAAATTTCGGCAACTGGCCCAGGTTCAAATTTCGGCAATTGGCCCGGGGGGTGAAATTTTGGCAATCGTTCCCGGGGGGGGCTGCAAGATCAAATTTGGCAATTGGCCCAGGGGGTGCGAAGTCCAATTTTGGCAATTGGCCCGGGGTGCAAGGTCAAATTTTGGCAATTGGTCCGGGGTGTAAGGTCAAATTTTGGCAATTGGTGGTATTTCGGTAGTTGGTCCTGGGTTGTGACCCGGGGTATTTCGGGAGTTGGCCCCACTGGGGGGTTATTTTGTCAATTGGTCCGGGAAGATTTAATTTTACTCTTACTTACCTTAATTTGCTCCACAGTCATCAAGGCGATAATCCGTACAGGTTCACAAACACGTCATTGCACAAGACACATATCACTTCGCGTGTACACTCACCACGATCTGGAAGAAGACTGATAGGACTTGGTTGTGCGTTAAAATGACGCATGCGCACATTTCAAGGTCAGATCAAAGTAGGGCAAGTTGCCGATCAAAGTCCACACTGTTCAAAGTCCATTCTCCGTTGTTTCAAAGGTTGCTGACCGATCAAATTCGATTACATACCTGTTCCAAATCGTTCAAAGTCCAACTAACTGATTAAGGTCGTGTGTTAAAATGATGCATGCGCACGCTCGGGGCAAAGTCCATTCCCCGCTGTTCAAAACCTAAAGGTTGCTGACCGGTCAAATTCCATCGGAAAAGTAGGCCAAGCTATCGATCAAAGTTGCGGCGTAAATTTTACATTTAACCATTTAATCGTTTAAATAAGCTACAGGTGAGTTCAAGGACAGATTATTAGGATATACAACGCGATGTCACTGTACACTAGTCACGGCTGTGCGCACACTTCAAGGTCAGATCAATGACGATTATAACCAATATTTTGTCTGTATTATGACGTTATTTCCGCTGGTCTTTTGGAAAGTAGATCAAGCTATCGATCAAAATCACCACTGTTTAAAGTCCAAATCGATCAAAGTCCATAGATTACGGACCGGCCAAAGGTCTTTTCTCTGCTGTTCAAAAGCCAGAAGTTGCTGACTGGTCAAACGCTGATGTAAGTCTAAAGGTTGTCAGACAAAGTCCATTCCCGCCGTTTAAAATCTAAAAGTAGGTTTCCGGTCAAAGTCTAAGGATTCGTATAAAGTCTAAAGGTTGCCGAACGGTCAAAGTCCATCCCCAACCATTCAAGTCCAGTTACCGATCAAAATCCACACAGGTTACTCACCCTTTAAACGTTGCGTGTCAAGGTGATGATGATATTCAGGTGTGAGATCAAGGTCAAGTTAAAAGTTTCCTTATATGGAAACCCATTAAACGAATGTGATGTTTACTGGATTAAAAGAGAATAATTTCAGGCAAAAATGCTTACTTCTAGAAAAATTAATTGCGTTTTAAGTATTTATAGCGATTGCTTCTCTCACACACTTACAACTTCAAGGTCAGATGATAATAAAACCCCAAACATTTTGTCTGTATTATACGGTTAGTTTCGATTAAAACTCTTCATTAATACTTAATAATAAATAATAATAAATATGCTTTATTATGCAGTATATATGCAGCATAATCTCAGGGCGAGGTTCAGCATCGGGTACACTTTTTTTTCGAGGATCCTGTATATAACAATCAGTACCTACAGATTTTACTAGTTCAATAGCGTGATATTAAAAAACAATTGAAATTTCTTTCAGAGTTTGAGGAAGAATATTGTATGAAATTCAACGTGCAGTGTTTGAAAGCATGTAAATGTGATCGATCGGCGTCTAATGTATATTGAGCAAACTGACTAAACAATCTTTACATACAATTTTTTCCTTTAACGTAATCGAAATCGACCTGACGCATTGACAATGGAAAATATCTGATTTGCCACAAAGTAACCACTGAATTATTCTGCTCTAGTTTAAATCATGGTACATATTTTGATCGTTATTGGGCGAGGTGTGAGAAAAACACGCAAAATCCTTGTTTAATTGTAAACAAATACACGAAAATGATTATGTATAGCCTCTATCGAATAAACTATCGTCTTCTTTGGCTGTCGAAAGGAATTTTCGTCTATGGACCCACCAATGACCAATTTGATCTGTTTATTGCAGCAACCCTAAAATATTTACTATACTAAGAAATCAACAATTTTTAAGTAAGCTACCTTATTTATACGTATTTGACCATTCTTGTGTGGTCCCCAATAAGTTGATAATTAGGTATCTTCCTCAAGTGCGATACGAATTTCAGGTATGTCTACCAAAAGGTTTTCGGAATTCCTCGTTTAACAGACTGGTCCTTGTTCCAAAATCAGTGTTTATCTATAAACTGTAATTAGATACCTACATGGCACACATTAGGGATGGGAAACTGTAGATAAAGATAAATTTCCACCACTACTTATGATACATGCAAAAATGGGGCTCGGTACTTAAGTTTATCGCATTAATTACATCGGAAACAAATGGCAGCAGATTTTGAATTAAGTTTGTGAGAGTGAGAGTAAATGGCTACCTAGCTAGGATTTAGTAGTAGTGAATAAATAAATACCCGTACATAACGCATATCTATCCACTTTATTTGTAACACAGTTCAGAGCGTAGCAAAAAATACGGCCATCGATATTTTCTAGAAGGCATCTTCTTTTAGGAGGTGATTCTCAAGCAATCGCAGGATATAAAATTAAAAATTAATTACATTATGCAACTTCCATTTAAAGTGCTGTAGGCATACCTGCTTAGAACGCATTCTCGCGCTTTTTATCCAGAAATCAAAATAACGTAATCCCAGTCTGATATTACGATCATGATCACTTCAAACTGTCCAAGTGGCAAGTTCACTCGTTAAATTTTGCGAAACACGGTTTTATTACGTGGTATCGAGGGGAAGTAACAAATAGAATAGTGCGTTTCATTATTAACATGTAGGTAATTCAACGGAAAAAAATGCCAACGTCGTCGTTTTTCACGAATGTCAGTGTCTTGTTCAGGTTAATAACCCTACTATTACGATAAGTATGCCTAGATTTAACAGAAATTATCTAAAGGGGCGAGGTAGTACCATTATCGAAATCTTCCAAAATGTACCTATAGCTAGGTAATTACGGGATATCCAATAGGTACGTTAAATAGTTATTATCTGTATAGAGCAATTTGCTAATATTAGACTCACTTAAATAAATAAAATTACGTGGAAAGCTAAGGGAAATTGCACATTTTTCTCGGTTTTGCACTTTTAAAAGATAGATAGGTACGTTACATACAAAAAAATTACAGCAATGAAAGCGGAATTCACTAAACAATTGAAAACGTGGAATCTACACTCTTGGAGAAATGCAATCACCTAAAGCTACACCAATATTTGGAGGGAGGAAAGGGTTCGATGAATTGTGTTCTAAGCCGACCCTGATATCTGATTCTTATTGATTTAAGCAGATTCGTACATATCCACTTCGATGAGCATACGCAATGGAATATATCCCCTTCCTTTACGCTATAAAGACATAAGTGGAATTTCTCTGTATGGGATCTTCGACTAGTTCGTTCAAAAATGCGCGCTGTCTCGTCTGAGGTGGAAGTGTTTACAAAAACCATCTCCAAAACGGTACAAATCTTTTAGGAGCAGAGTAATTGATATATTTTAAATGTAACGTGAACCAGAACCAAACCGATAATTTTGTCATTGATAATGAACGATTTATAATTTTATTAACACATCCCTTTGTAAGAGACTTCCTCACACAACCGATTTTTCAAGTTTCGGCACGTAGCTGTACATTTTCGATAGTTGCGGTACTTCTTTTCAAGTCATGCATTTTATTGATAAATATTTGGTAAAAGGAAGCGAAGTTACTGGATCCTAGCAGTTTTAATCGTGAGTTATTACATATTTCACGCTAATCCTCAATCTCGTTCTTTTTCATACAACATGATTGATTAAATTGTCGAATATCTATGGGGGTTATAATTTTATCTGAATCTTTGGTAAATTTCCAGTTAGAAAGTAAAAGCCCAAAGTATCGGTTAAAGTGTATGCTGACCATGTTCCCATTTAATTCCGTGATGGTTATTATCGCCGCCACAAGAGAAGAGCCCTGCGTCATCAATGTACGAATGCATAAATCCAAGGTGTTGATACTTACATCTCAAAAATTTCCGCAACCCAAAAAAGGACAGAGAACGAAACAAGTTCTTGGGATATAATAGACGTGCGCTTTTGAAAAGCTAAATGTAATGAAAAGAGATAACCTATAACGCTTGTCAAGTTTAACATGCATATTTGATGCTGATTTGACCAACGTCATAATACTCCTAATTATTTTCAAATTTTCCATAACCTCTTTTGCTCTTCGTTTTTGTCATTCTTCTTTTACCTACGTTTTTTTTTTCAACTTTCCTGTTCTTTATTGCATTTTAACAAAAACAACTGAATTGGGATTTGCTGTTGCTCTTTTTAAACCTTTGCGAAACTACGCCATCATGTACATTTTTCAACAACTTTAATATTGATTATTAAGGAACTATTTTGACTTTTGATTTTAAATCTTAAATCACACGCTTGTAGATGATGACGCAGGGCTCTTCTCTTGTGGCGGCGATAATATGTATTAACCAGGTAGCTTGACGTTATAAGTCGTGATCTTAGTTATTCCACGAAAATGGAGGCTAAAAAAAATTAAACGAGCCACTTGCTGGCCATTATAAATTACAAGTTCTTTCCTTGAAAATCAGTTTTTGATGTTTTAAAGCCCTGTATATTTATCATAGTCACCATTCTGGCGTCGAAAGAAAAGCCTGAATATTGGTTTCCAAACGAGTCTTACCACCTTCGTACGATCAACTTTGGATATTTTTAAAATTAAAATGTACGATTTTCACATGTCACATGTTATCTCGTATACGAGACTATCGGTTTCATATCCACATAAGCAAACAGTTTTAGCGGTCATAAAGGTTAACGTGTTAGGTATCGTGTTAGGTTTAGACAACTGTTTTTTGATAACAATGGTAAACAGTATCGCAAACAATGCAGTTATGCTATGAAATCATTCTATTACCTGACATCACTGTGAAAGAGCACTTCCACCATCTTGGATGTTGTTTTTCACGTCATCGGTCACGTGATTGGTATAGACATTATTTTTTAAATTTGCCTTGGGAATCGAACCCCGCGACATCTGAAATAGAAAAATGCTAGCGTGTAAGCAGTTGAGGTACGCAGGGTTTGAGAGATTCTATAGTTAGAGGTTGAAATCTATGGAAAAACTACGTGAATCCAACGCGAACGTGAACCCAACGCGAACGTGAATGCGAACGTTTAACGTGAATCCAACGTGAACGTGAACGCCAACGTGAACGTGAACGCCAACGTGAACGTGAACGCCAACGTGAACGTGAACGCCAACGTGAACGTGAACGCCAACGTGAACGTGAACGCCAACGTGAACGTGAACCCAGCGCGAACGTGAACGCGAACGTGAACGTGAACCCAACACGAACGTGAACCTAACGCGAACGTTAACGTGAACCTAACGTGAACGTGAACCTAACGCGAACGTGAACGCCAACGTGAACATGAACCCAACGCGTACATGAACGTGAACCCAACGCGAACGTGAACGCCATAACATGAACGTTAACGTGAACTCAACGCAAACCTTAACGTGAACCTAACGCGAACGTGAACCTAACGTTAACGTGAACGTTAACCTAACGCGAACGTGAACCCCGAACGTCAACCTAACGTGAACGTTAACATGAACCTAACGCGAACGTGGACCTGTACCCGAACGTGAACATGATTGGAACAGGTAACTGAAGAAGATGTATCAGCTAACAGGTTTTTTATTAGTGTTAGCTGTTACATGTTATCTGTTACCTGTACGATCACAAATCCGCCATCATTGAGACCCAGCCATCGGTACAGTGATAGGAAAGGTG
The DNA here is from genome assembly GCF_008802855.1 of Photinus pyralis. Taxonomy (NCBI): domain Eukaryota; kingdom Metazoa; phylum Arthropoda; class Insecta; order Coleoptera; family Lampyridae; genus Photinus; species Photinus pyralis. The sequence continues at coordinate 15,395,397 of NW_022170596.1, forward strand.
CGGTCTGAAGATGAATTAATGAATAATGTTTTTAACTAATTAATTGAATTTTATACCACATTACAGTAAAGTTACATAGCTATGCATTACAGGTACATATTATTACATCTGCTAAATTTTTTATAAATTTTCGTCTATTCCACCGGATAAACGAGACTTCTTAAAACCGTAAGGATGTGATGAGCCATCTGTAGCAAAACATCTTTTTGTCGAATTTGTACGGTAGACTTTAGTAGTATCGTTTGTTAAAACATTATGTTCAGCCGTTCTTTTCATCAACTTTGACGATACCAGTAAGGGTTCTGCTTTATCACCTTCCAATACCATCCTCTTTATCTGTTCAAAGTTGATGATTTGTGAGTTTTTATAATTAAGGGAAATTCCTTTCACCTTACAAACATTTACATAACAATTTTTGGCCGTGGACCAGAGTTTATAAGCATAATTTTTTGGTCCACCTGACACGAATTCTTCAATATAACTATCAGCACCTTCAGCTTCTAATTCATCTGTTAAGTCGCCCAAAAATTTACCTGTCGGTGGATCAAACTGGCCTTCGGAAGTAATGTAGATTATAGAGTCCGTGTCATAATACAACACACGCTCGCCTATTTCAAAAAATACAGTTACCTATAAGCAATTTTTATGTTAAATTTACTTACCTAATAAATCTAGATACTCATACAGCTTTAACCGTGCCTGCGCAGTGGTGTAAGCGGCAAGTACCACGTTCACTGTCGATAAAGGGGTGTAACTTTCTTCTTTAAATTCCCAGTTTACAAGGAGCGTATCCTCATTTATCGGCTGAACCGAATTAATGTCGACTGAAGGGTTAGTCATGATGTTATAAAATTCTTCTGGTTGTCTAACTATTGTAGTTTTACTTTGGTTCTCGCGCTGACCTAGTTTTCCCCAAAACGAAGTAATAACTGATTTTCCTAATTGTCGGAGTCCTGGATTCTTTTCTATTTTTGAGGGATCCAACCGAACACCTTCGACTTCAAAATATTCTTTAATATATTCATCTTTCTTTTCAGCTGTATTGCACGATGTTGGCCATCCGGAACTTTGCTGTTTAATACACAAAAATTTATTTATGTAATCATTAAACAAACCGCCAGTTTTAGTCTCTCTGTTATACTGTTCTGTGCGGTACTCCCATATTTCGTACGTTTCCAAGATTTTGTATCCCTTTTCGACAGACTTCCTGACTTCATCAATTACCCAGGTACCTGTTAAAGCTCGTTCGTTGTCGTTGTGTTCACATTGTCCTTGATTGAAACTTTCACTGCATGCGCGACAAAGTACAAACATTAATTTGTTATTCATTTTTAAGGGTAACACTGGGTGGAACAATGCTTGTGGTGGTAATATTTTACACTTCATTATTCCCTCTGTGGTATACAGATTTAATTTGCTACACTGCTCAGAAGTATGAACGATAGGATGACCCAGGGGGTATTTTCCATTTTTGTTAATGTACGGATACAGGGATGTAAAATCGACGTATTTTATTTGTTCATTTTGTTCAACTTTATAGAAAGATTTTGCATTTCCGGTTCGGCCACCATAAAATGCGTCTCTCGGATTTAGTGGTGAATGCAACATTAGAGGGTGTGCTTCCGTATAACTTAACATTTCCTCTGTCAGTAGACGTCGGAAATCACACTCCCACATTTCGGTGATGATGTAACCCAACTCCTTCAATCTATGCGATTTTGCTAATGTCTCTGCAGGGTTATCCTTTAGAGGTGCGTTTCTGCTATGTTTGAAGCATTTTGGACAGCCATGGTAATAGCAACCGTGGAACTCGAACACTTCATTAGTTTCGGCACAATAACCGTCGACTTCAACACCACCTATCCTAGCTTCCTTCTTTTTGGCAGAATGTATTATGTTAATTCCTCGAGAGCGCTCCTCTAATAATAGCCATCGTGTAGCAATTACGGATTGATTATCACGAAACCGGTAACCCCCTTTTGGGATAAGTCCTATGGTGTTTGGTTTTAAAAAGTTCCTGCGGAATATTTTATTACAAGCACCAGGTAGCGTAACGCTATCGATAAACGGACAGACATTTCCCTCCTCGATCATTAGCTTCCTCAATTTGAGACACGACTGTGCCAATATATTCACATCCGATATGCAATATTCTACAAGCTCTTTTTTAAAGTCAAAAATGTAGTTTTCAGCTATTCTTTCGGAATACCATTTTATCAACTCTTCCCTTTCAGCTCGAATAAGATTATCCGGCTCGAAAGCTTCTATTGATGGTATAGGACCCACATAGTTTTGGTGCTCAGTCCTGTTAAACAGATGTGGAAAATATCCTTTCTTTAGCTCAGTTAGACCGAAAACTTGCGGCAGTTTTCTTAGCGCCATTTGAAAGTAATTCAGTGAGTCTAGAAATTTGACGTTATCCAATAACATTGTCACCAGCTTTGTTCCCCGCATTATTAACTCCGGTGTGAGATCTGTGTGTGTAATGATGTAGTTTAAAATAAACTGACCGTCAAACCCAGAGGCGTTGTGGGCTATTACTACTATGCTTTTGAATTTCTTCCTCATAGTTAAAATATACCCCATAAAAGTGGCTATTACATTCGCAGTCAATACTTTTTGTCGAAAACCACACTTTTGGCAAAAGTAAAGTTTCTTTTCGTCTATACATTTATCACAGCACTGCATGTAAACACAGAGATTGGGTTGATGCAAGAGGGACCCATCTTCTAATATTTCTTCTTGCATGGTTTCCAAATCGTAAAAAATAAAAAGCGTGTCTTTGATTTTTGGGTAACCTGTATCTATAGGCATGTAGCACAAATGATCTTTATTCACATGGCCGTTGCACGTTTTACAGAAAACTTCTTCGCAGATATGGTTCCTGGTATTGCGATATATAGCAAAACACTTTTCACATCGTTTAATTTTCATGCAGACATTATGTGTCTTGTGATTGTCAAAGCAGTTCTGACCTCGAAAGTCTCTCAAACATTCACCACATCTAATCTTTAACTGTTCTGTGCTACATGTTGGTGACTGTAGACATGCTGGACACGTACCCCCACAACGATGTTGGGTTTTATGTTCAAAGGGTACGTGACATTCTTCACAATAATAACTGCAGCAAAATGCTGCAGTTAACGAGCGGATCACGTTGAAGTGCCCCTCGTGATACAATAAATTGAGGTGTTTACCCGCTTCACTTCCCTCGAACATTACATCACGACCTTTTCTGCTGTAAAGATATACTGTGAGTTTGTAACCTTTCAGATAGCTTTGAAATTTTTGCAGCTCATTTATACTAGCTCCCGTTTCAGGAATACTTATTTTACTATCTTCTAGTAATTGAACGGCTTTTAGTGTTTGTATTTTTCCTATATCACAGCGAATCTTTCTGTATTCAGAAACTTTATCAATAAGAGCCATTGCGACCACTATGGCTCGAGGCAGGCATAACTTATCGTGGTTTTTAATTACCACAATACCGTTCCTCATAGCACACTCCTCACTAAAGTTATTATATTTTCGCCCTCTTCCGGAACCAGCAGGTAACCTCACTGATGTTATACGAAAACAGAAAGTCTCAGTGTTCAAACCACAGGAGTTGGACTGGTAGATGGACGATATAGTATCCCATATATCGTTAATAGTAACTTCGCTAGCCTGCCTGAATCGTAACCATCCCTCACCTTTCTTAAAATCTTTAGAGCAGAAAGAGAAACCGACCATATCCTGAGGTTCCAAATCTTCTACACTCCTATTTACAAGTTGCGAAATCGCATTTCTAACCCAATGTACAGGTTCGGTATCTTTAGGTACCGGTTTTATTTTGAACTCCAATGTGCGACCGCTCAAATTAAATCGACGCACTTTATGGGTAACGTCTTTCACAATGAGAAACTTTTCCATTTCCGCGCACTAAATAACAGTTGTTTCGTGAACAAGATTCACTTGTACTATGAGCTTGTAAACGATCAACTTTAGCACTTATAACCGTTAGGAATGGACTTTGACCGGCATTTAACCTTTGGATTTAGAATAGTGTATAATGAAGTTTGACCGTCGGCAGCCTTTGAACTGCATAGAATGGACTTTGACCGATTTGGACTTTGAACAGCTGCGAATGGACTTTGACCGACTTAGAACAGATGTGAAATGGACGATCAGCAACCTTTGGACTTTGCCCATGGACTTTGGCTGGTCGACTACCTCTATGGACTCTGAACTGCGGAGAATGGAATTTAACCGATTTAGACTTTGACCGACGTAGAACAGGTGTGTAATGGACTTTGACCAGTCAGCAACCTTTGGAATTACCCGATCGGCAACCTTTGGACTTTGAACAGCAGAGGGGACTTTGATACAGACATACGTAGTACCTACCTGAAGTTCGCGTATCGCAGTGGATGAATATAATTGTCAACTTATTGGGGACCAAACAGAAATGTTCCAATACGTATAATTAAGGTAACTTACTGAACAATTGTTTAATTCTTAGTATAGTAATGATTATAGGGTTACCGCAATAAATGGATCAAATTGTGTATTGTTAGGTCCATAAACGAAAACTCATTTTGACAGCCAAAGAAGACGATTATTTATTAGATAGAGGCTACATAAATCATTTGTGTATATTTGTTTACAATTGAACGAAGGTTTTGTGTGTTTTTCTCACAACTCTGTAAATATTGCACCTCAAAATCCTCTGCAATAAATAAACTTTTGATCGTAGTTTATAGGTAGGTACGAATCGTGAAAGACCAACCAGTTTGAAATTTTGCCGATTCCGTCTTTAGCGAAAAACACATGTACCTAATTGTCGAATTGCGTTTTTTTTTCATTTTTATGTTAACGTACATTCTTAACGGTCCAGAATCGAGAAGGTAATGTATATACGCTTCTTATGTACAACTCACTGGAATAGAATATTACATTACTAAAAAAAATGTGAAATTTCCTTAGTTTTCTCGACCTAAGGTAACATTTTAGACGTATGATACAAATAATACCAATTCACCGTAATTTCCAATACATCTTGTAAGATTTAGATAGTGGCACTACCCTTACCTCTTCTCTTTAAACAATTATTGTTAAATCTGTAGGTACCTACATAATTAGTAATACGTGATAGGGTTATTAACCCGAACATACACTGACAGTCGAGAAAAATGCAAGATTTGCTTTTTCTGTAACGAATTGCACTATTCTATTAGTTCCTTCCCCTCGATCCACGCGATAAGACCGTGTTTCGCAAAATTTAAACGAGTGAACCCCCAAGCGGTCATACATTACATATGTTGGGATTACGTTATTTTGATTTCTAGATAAAAGTGCGAGAATACGTTCTAAGCAGGTACCTACCTACACAGCACTTTAAATGGAACTGTAAGTTGCGTAATGTAATTCATTTTTTAATTTCATCATATGCTGCGTTTTGCCCTCGGTTTTGCCGGAGGATTACTTCCTAAAAGAAGATGCATTCTAAAAAATATCAAATTTTTGCTACGCTCTGAACTGTGTTACAAATAAAGTGGATAGATATGCGTTATGTACGGGTATTTATTTATTCACTACTACTAAATCCTAGCTAGGTAGCCATTTACTCTCACTCTCACAAACTTAATTCAAAATCTGCTGCCATTTGTTTCCGATGTAATTAATGCGATAAACTTAAGTACCGAGCCCCATTTTTGCATGTATCATAAGTAGTGGTGGAAATTTATCTTTATCTACAGTTTCCCATCCCTAATGTGTGCCATGTAGGTATCTAATTACAGTTTATAGATAAACACTGATTTTGGAACAAGGACCAGTCTGTTAAACGAGGAATTCCGAAAACCTTTTGGTAGACATACCTGAAATTCGTATCGCACTTGAGGAAGATACCTAATTATCAACTTATTGGGGACCACACAAGAATGGTCAAATACTTACGTATAAATAAGGTAGCTTACTTAAAAATTGTTGATTTCTTAGTATAGTAAATATTTTAGGGTTGCTGCAATAAACAGATCAAATTGGTCATTGGTGGGTCCATAGACGAAAATTCCTTTCGACAGCCAAAGAAGACGATAGTTTATTCGATAGAGGCTATACATAATCATTTTCGTGTATTTGTTTACAATTAAACAAGGATTTTGCGTGTTTTTCTCACACCTCGCCCAATAACGATCAAAATATGTACCATGATTTAAACTAGAGCAGAATAATTCAGTGGTTACTTTGTGGCAAATCAGATATTTTCCATTGTCAATGCGTCAGGTCGATTTCGATTACGTTAAAGGAAAAAATTGTATGTAAAGATTGTTTAGTCAGTTTGCTCAATATACATTAGACGCCGATCGATCACATTTACATGCTTTCAAACACTGCACGTTGAATTTCATACAATATTCTTCCTCAAACTCTGAAAGAAATTTCAATTGTTTTTTAATATCACGCTATTGAACTAGTAAAATCTGTAGGTACTGATTGTTATATACAGGATCCTCGAAAAAAAAGTGTACCCGATGCTGAACCTCGCCCTGAGATTATGCTGCATATATACTGCATAATAAAGCATATTTATTATTATTTATTATTAAGTATTAATGAAGAGTTTTAATCGAAACTAACCGTATAATACAGACAAAATGTTTGGGGTTTCATTATCATCTGACCTTGAAGTTGTAAGTGTGTGAGAGAAGCAATCGCTATAAATACTTAAAACGCAATTAATTTTTCTAGAAGTAAGCATTTTTGCCTGAAATTATTCTCTTTTAATCCAGTAAACATCACATTCATTTAATGGGTTTCCATATAAGGAAACTTTTAACTTGACCTTGATCTCACACCTGAATATCATCATCACCTTGACACGCAACGTTTAAAGGGTGAGTAACCTGTGTGGATTTTGATCGGTAACTGGACTTGAATGGTTGGGGATGGACTTTGACCGTTCGGCAACCTTTAGACTTTATACGAATCCTTAGACTTTGACCGGAAACCTACTTTTAGATTTTATACGGCGGGAATGGACTTTGTCTGACAACCTTTAGACTTACATCAGCGTTTGACCAGTCAGCAACTTCTGGCTTTTGAACAGCAGAGAAAAGACCTTTGGCCGGTCCGTAATCTATGGACTTTGATCGATTTGGACTTTAAACAGTGGTGATTTTGATCGATAGCTTGATCTACTTTCCAAAAGACCAGCGGAAATAACGTCATAATACAGACAAAATATTGGTTATAATCGTCATTGATCTGACCTTGAAGTGTGCGCACAGCCGTGACTAGTGTACAGTGACATCGCGTTGTATATCCTAATAATCTGTCCTTGAACTCACCTGTAGCTTATTTAAACGATTAAATGATTAAATGTAAAATTTACGCCGCAACTTTGATCGATAGCTTGGCCTACTTTTCCGATGGAATTTGACCGGTCAGCAACCTTTAGGTTTTGAACAGCGGGGAATGGACTTTGCCCCGAGCGTGCGCATGCATCATTTTAACACACGACCTTAATCAGTTAGTTGGACTTTGAACGATTTGGAACAGGTATGTAATCGAATTTGATCGGTCAGCAACCTTTGAAACAACGGAGAATGGACTTTGAACAGTGTGGACTTTGATCGGCAACTTGCCCTACTTTGATCTGACCTTGAAATGTGCGCATGCGTCATTTTAACGCACAACCAAGTCCTATCAGTCTTCTTCCAGATCGTGGTGAGTGTACACGCGAAGTGATATGTGTCTTGTGCAATGACGTGTTTGTGAACCTGTACGGATTATCGCCTTGATGACTGTGGAGCAAATTAAGGTAAGTAAGAGTAAAATTAAATCTTCCCGGACCAATTGACAAAATACCCCCCCAGTGGGGCCAACTCCCGAAATACCCCGGGTCACAACCCAGGACCAACTACCGAAATACCACCAATTGCCAAAATTTGACCTTACACCCCGGACCAATTGCCAAAATTTGACCTTGCACCCCGGGCCAATTGCCAAAATTGGACTTCGCACCCCCTGGGCCAATTGCCAAATTTGATCTTGCAGCCCCCCCCGGGAACGATTGCCAAAATTTCACCCCCCGGGCCAATTGCCGAAATTTGAACCTGGGCCAGTTGCCGAAATTTGACCCGGACCAATTGCCGAAATTTGACCTCCGGGCCAATTGCCGAAATTTGACCCCGGGCCAATTGCCGAAATTTGACCCGGACCAACTGCCGAAATTTGACCCGGGCCAACTGCCCAAAAATATGGCCCGGGCCAACTGCCAAAATTTGGCCCGGGCCAACTGCCAAAATTTGGCCCGGGCCAACTGCCGAAATTTGCCGAAATATTTTCCCACGGTCCCCAGAATTTTCCCACACTCGGGTACCGCTATACCTACTTAAAATTTGTTGTCTATAGACAAAAACTAGGCATAACAAAAAGTACATAAAACCGTATATTACCGGTTATCCACAAAACTTGCCTATTTTTGCAGTTAATATTTACATTTTTACAATCTCACAACACTGTGACGGTTTTACTGTGAAATTTTTCGTTTTTTCTGTATGCTTTATGTATCCCAGGAATGAAATTTGTAAGACATTCGGTAAATAAACAGGGAATCGCATTTAGCGCAAATTACATTCCCAATTAGTCCAAAAAAAATTACACAAAATTAATGGGGGAAATCGATTGTGATATTAGGAAACGAAAGGTAATGAAGCGACAGAAATTAATCAAAATCGCTGATCGGTTTAGGCCTTAAAGGTTATTTGCTAAATTTAAACATTTGCCCGTAGAGAAAATTTTATACGTTTCATAATATGCTAGAAAATAAAGCGCATTAAGTAAGAAACGAGTGTTCAAGCAGATAAGAGTCGAAACGCTACAGTGTTGCCGGTTCTAAAAGCCGTTGAGGCGGAAAATGAGGAACACTATACCTTCGCATGTATAAAAAAAAGCACTCTGGTGGTCATTTTTAGAACTGGAAAATATTTCCCAGCGAACTTCATCACCGATTTACCAAATAATTTTTTACCCTTAAGTCATACGACGAACGGATCCCGAAATATGACCGAGGAACAGTCTTATTGGGTCACCCGGTACAACAACGAAACATTGCTGTAGTTTACAAATAAGGCATTTATTTGAATTTTTTTTAAACTTTGACATTCAGATTTTCGAATACCTGATCTACCGATTTAGTTTAGTAACAATAATTTGTCACTTTTTTTAATTTGCCAGTGTAATGCCAATATTGTACACGTTGATGCTTAAATTATTTTTGTTCATTGTTGTAAAGGTACCTTAGTCATTTTTTAGCTCTGCTCATTGTCGTTAAATAGGTAATCTCAAGCCTTATTAGTAGTATGATTGCACAACAGAACAAGCCAAATTGCACCCCTCTGGTCAATTCAATTCAAGATCGATTAGTTACTTCATTAACCATCAATCATGTAATAGTTTACTCATAGTTTACTCAGCATGATTGCACGTTTATTATAATTTGTCAACGTGTATATTCACAAATGAAAAACGGTAATCTACAAGTTATTTAACCTTTCTCTTAGATCACCGTATTTACTGACATTAACGTGAAAAATGTTGTGGTGTTACTAAAAAATCGAAAAATTCAACCATCCACGGACACTTTGTAACATTCTTCCGAAGGTATCCCGTATTTATTCTAAAATAATGTAATGCATGGAGAAGGGGTAGGTAATCTAAATGATATATTACACAAAGCTTTGAATTCGAGAAAAGGGGAAAGCAAAACAGCTTAATACAAAATAGAAACTTCATTAATTTGACCTTTTCACATGTGAATCAATTCAAAGAACCCTTGGAATAATTTATAAAATAAGCACCTCGTCGTTTACTCCGTTCTATGGTACAGTAAACCACAAAATGTAATAAGGTTTTCGAGTTGCTTTATTGCAAATGTAGCGTAGACAATTAACGATTATTTTGAAAATGGCGTATAACCACATTACGCGCTTTGTGTTCATATTTAGCGAAATACGCGAAAACTTCTGAGGGGACCCTAACGTTAGCTACATAGTTCCAAGTTGTTTGCTTATAATAGCTATTCCGGCTTATTTCGTTTCTTATCTGATCGCTACATTACCATTAGATTGCGTTAGATTATGCGAAATGTCCTGAAAATGGCGTTGTACGATAACGAATATAACTGTTACAAACGAGAAAACTAGCGCTGTAACTGCATCAGATAAACATATCAGTTAACCCTTATTTTTGTGCAGTTTGGTACGTTATTTATCAGAACGTTATCGATCCGTTTGTTTACCTTTTGAGTTTTGATAGGATATGACCTTGTTGCTTTGATAGACGGGGGTATCGTAAACAGGAGGAATGTAAGAACTTTTCTATATAGTGCAATAAAACTTATTTTATTGATGTGTAAACACCAGCTTATTCCAAATTCTTGTATTAAAAATATCGTTGTTCTTGTTGAACAGAGCTATACCAATTTGACGGTAAATGTTTCAGTAATTAGTAAAATAGTTCAACGTCCTTCCATATCGAACCTGTGGGTTTAATGCCTGTGCAAATCTTCTTCATTTCAAAAGTTGTTAGTATTTGAGGAATATGTACGCAAAATAACAGAGTGCGACATCAACGAAAAAAGAAAGTTTAAAGAAATTCTATAATCCGATCGGGTCCAAATGTGAATCTAAACCATCCGGCTACGCACAGAGACACATAAAGAAAATTTCATCAAAATCCGTCCAGCCGTTCAGGAGGAGTTCCGTTACTACGCACGTACAAACGAATGTTATACATGTAACGGATAAAGTCTTTACTTGGCTAGCTGGATAGTACGTATCTATCCAATTGCATGGTTATTTATTGATGGGAAATTCATCCAATATCTAATACTTTTATCAACAGCAATAATTATAAAACAATCAAGGTCAGCAAAGATTAAAGTAATGCCTTGTAAAATAAAGTACATTGAATACGTTAAAGAAACACCGGTTCTACGTTAAATTGTTTATTGATTAGTACAAAATGCTAAAACTGTCAAACTTGATCTACGCTTACTAAAATCGTTACAAAATACGGCATTCCCTTATAATGTTTTTTAACATCTTCCCCCGGCACAGAAAGTTCAATTTCACATGCTCGAACTCAACCATCTGGTCCTTAAAAGCAGTTTGTAATTCGTCGAAATCCACTAGCTTTTTTCCCAACATTGCCTTTAAAGCATTTTTCACAGTACGCACGAGATGCTCCCAGAAACCGTTCCACCATACAACTTTCTCTATGTTGAACTTCCAGTCAATTCGATGGGACACGGCTAAATTTTGAATTGTATCATCTCTAATGTTATTCTGAAGCTGCATTATCCCCGTTACGTCTAAAGAACGTGATAACGTTACACGATCTTTCGGTAAAGGTGCAAAAAGTTGATCAGCAGGATTTCCCTTCAAACGCTTACACTTTAAACACTTATTAATAAATGTCTTAATAGGTTGTCTGGCTTTTACTATCCAGAATCTCTTCCGTATTGCTGATGATAACGTTGCTTTCTGATCCAAACAATGTATAAGCTCCAGCAGTTTAGTTTGAGTAGCTGTAGGTGTCTGGTTATTTAAGTTAAATACTTCTTTACTAAATTCCTGTTGTTGAACAACTTTAACCCAATAAACTTCTGCTTTATTTACATCGTCTACGGTGAATCTCCCTGAAATCTTAACTTTCTTTCCATTTAGATTATTTAAATATCTTCTCACGTATTCCGTTATTCTGATAATATTTTCTACATCGCTATATCTATCCGAATCAAATAATAAATTCAATTTTGACGCTGGTTCTTTAACTTCTTCATAGTCTGCTTGACAGGTAAGTATGCTACTATCTTCAACCTGTAAACTTCGATTTTCTGTCCACACTTCCTTGTCTAAAGTAAGCCTAGTCGGACCACTAAGCCAAACCTCTGAATATAGGAGGAAACCCTAGCCTTACTAGGGTTTCCTCCTATACTAAAACATGTACTCCTTTCTAAATACACAGTTTGCTTAAAACATAATAGTTTTCACTCAAATTTTGAAATGATGTGGTTGAAGGTTTGTTGTAGGACATGTGCTATTTCATTTTACAGGCAAATGTGAAAAATAATTTAAAAAAATTATGAAACTTTACCCAAGTTGAGCTGATATTTATGAGGTTACTATTCGGGACACAGGTAAAAATATTCGTTTTAAAGTAGCTTAGGTCCTACAATATTGTGTCAAAAAGAATCATACATCATTTGGCTGGATTTTATGATACCGTTTTTAAACTGTGTATTTAGTAAACTTTCCCTATAAGCGCAATGTAAATTTCAGTGAATCCCATGATTTAGTTAGGAAATGTACTCGCCGGAGTTTACGTTATTGTCTACAGATGGCAACACGTATGGAACCGAAGAGATCACAAACACGGGCGCTTTTAATGAAATTTATTATGTTTTCCTTGCAGTTCCTTTTCTAGTAAAGAAAGACAAAAACTGCCGGTTTATAGTAACTGTATGCGTATATAGGTGTGGGATTACCGCACATGTCAACGTTATCAATTCATTTATTTTATTCTTTATCTTTATTTTGTTTGTAAAACGAAAGACTCCATAGTCCATAATAATTATTCACTGGCATTTTTATTTCAACATATAAGTACAAGTTCTGTCATCATCGACATTTATTTAGTAAAATGTATTTTAGTGTAATAAATGGAGGTAACAAGTCTGCGTAACGTCGAAGTAAGCTGAAAATTGCCCTAAATTATAATATAATACCATTGATTCAATGATAATACACGAAATAAGCTGCTTAGTGCTTATATGGAAGTATAGCGTGAGCATGCGTTTTGGACTCCCCTGTCTGAGGAAGGCAACCCACCGAAACCCAAAATTTAATCACTTGTTCCCTATTTGTGTATCATACATATTTGAGCTTTATACCTCAAAGCATATTGCAGTTATCCTGCGAACGATCGGAAGCACGGTATTGATAAAGTAGCTGTTCGCAATATGCGTGGTACCTACTCCAACAGAAGTATTACAGAATTTGCAGGGAAGTTACCAAATCACAATTTTGTGGGTTTGAAATAGGTTCCAAAATTAGTCCAACATAATTTAAATTTTTGAAATTTGCTTGTAGTTTTCGAAATAATTTAAAATTACACATTGAGTTTGATTTTAAGGAAGTATTTCGAAAGAAAAAACTCTCTTTATGCCATGTTTTGTCAGTCCGTCCGCCCGTATGTCCGCGCTGTTCCCCGTCTAATTCGAGAACGAAAAGAGAAAGCGATCTCAAATCTTCCCCAATCGATTTCTAGGAATTCAAGTATCTGTGACGTCAGTGCTATTGAATATGAACCGGATTATAAGTCGTGTATAATAAAAATTCTTCTAGCACTCTTGAAATTAATTTTTAGAGCATCATCTTAATGTGTTAAAATTCTCTACAAGTTTTCAATGAGAGTCATCCTGAATGTTGGAACCCTCACTTTCCCTTGAAACTACAGGAAAAAACTGCTCATAAATACGAAAGTTTGGTCTGCGCATGCGCAATCCATTTTCTGAGTTGCGTTTTCAATTTTCATTCAACATTTAATTCATTCTTTCCTGCTTTTAAAATTTTAGAAAAAGGACGGACCTCGGAACGGACGTACAGACATACGGACAAAGTAGCCACAATAGCGCATTTTTATTTTTGTGAAAATCCGCTAAAAATACCTCTTAGGACGTTCACCACATCACATTTTTATCTTAAAAGCTATCGTTATATATTCTTTGTCAGCTTATTCAGCATGCAACTAAGGAAAACACTGTTTCTAGGTCGCCAGCGCGACAATATGGAAATGCGCTTCTTCTAAACGTTTGTATTGTAAACAATAATCTTTCATTTTGGTCCTCTTTTTTTTTTAATTAAAAAAGGGCTTTTGTCCGTTCGTTTGAATGAATCCTCGTTACATAGTTATTTGTATAGGTGGCCGAGGCAAAAACTTCTCCCGGTACACCAAACACATATCGCAGCAGCGGTGTACACAATATTTTTTGTACAAGCCCAATATTTATAAATAATAATTAACAATGTTTCAAATTTTCAATTTAAATTTCTAAATTCCTTCTGTCAATTGTGGCCTGCCATGGGAAAGTGTACGTAATAGCACAGCGACGGACCTATGGGGGGGGCAAGGGAGGGGCTGGCTGCCCCTCCAATACTTAAGTAGTTGGCAATTTTGACAAGAGTTGGTAATTTTCATTACCAGTTGGCGAATGCCGCGAAAGTAGGTAAATCGTAAATGTAATAAATCGACCATTGAAGGAATGAGTAATTGCGGCAAAATCTATAAAAAAAGACTCTTTAATAGGAAAGTCACTTCCTTCTTCAACACAAGGTTGGTATTTTGGTAATGCTTTTAATTAGTATTAGAGACCGTATACTGATATCCTACATTTTCTACATGATTTATTAGACTTGGAAATACCACTTAATACTTAATAGATACTACTCCGTTTGAGTTGGAAATTTTTACAGTTGAGTTGGCAAAATGTCATGTCTGCCCCCCCAATTTTTTTGTCTAGGTCCGTCTCTGTAATAGCATGTACCATGCGTAATAGCTATAGCATGCACAGAAAAGTATTTTTTACGCTAGATACGTATTAGCGGTTTCCAAAATTATGCCTACATTGGGATGGGCCCCCAATTTTGTAAATCAACTACTAAATGATAGTAATCAACGTACTTATCTACAACTTCTGCGAGTTCTGCTACTTCTATCGCTTGCTCCAAAACTGGAAAATGGTTGCCATCCATTGGTGGAGTACTATTGTATCGTTTATTAAGCTTATAGATATAAAGAATAAAGCATATTTACTTGCACCGATTCAATTTTTGATCGTTCCATTTTTTTCGGATAGTCATCGAACGTTTCGACCTACGTCGGTGACGTTGCGACAGTGGAATGCTTGTTTTTGGCATTTTTTTCTTAAAAATGTAAAACTTCAAGAAATTAATTAATGAAAGTGATATAACCAAAACCCTTGCAAATGTAAAAACTAAATCAAAAATATAAAACATGTGGAAAAAGTTGCAATACAATATGATTGATATCTTATCACGAATTTTATACGCTGGCTATACCTACCGTTTACACATTTCCTAAATTTAACAGTTCAACTACAACACGGTAAATAAAAGTACCTTGCATGAATATCTGATAAATTTCGTATTTTTTTAAATGATAGTGTGACATTTGTAAATGCAAAGAATTGAATAATATGATCGGACGAAAAATAGTACAATGCGAACGACTTCCGTATAATTATAGTATACTAATAATAATAAACTAGTAGAGGTAAATTTCAACTATTGTGGTCTAATTATTTATTCCTGTGAACACTTTTTAAACCAAATGTATCTAATAAAATTGTACATACACAAACAAAAAATGAGTTGCAAACAAGACAGCGAATGTATACCAAACTTTATATATTTAAGTAGTAATACGATTAATTCGCAATATTTAGGTATTCAGATAAGTAGACACCACCAGCGGCAATCGTTATGGTAACAATTAAGTTAACTTAACTCGGCCCGTACTGCAAAACAGACTTTCGCGCCGATTAAACTGCACTCAACCTTATTTTCGTAACACGCATCCTGATTTACTTACCTTCATAAAGTGACACCTATAGTGTCATCTTTAAATTTCCTGAATGTTTCTGTAAGAAGTACCAACTGGTGTATTGTGTTACCTAACAGGCATAACATACAAAACCTATGCGAGCGCGCGTAGCGGTGATGAATCGTAATACCCGTTGGAGACCCTAGCCTTAAGGAAACGGATTACCTCGTACAAATAGGAAAACTTGTTTCTACTGCATTTCAATCCCGCACATGCTACTTGATATCTACCAAATCTTAAACGAGAAAATCCATATCTCAATAAGCGGCGACGAATTATCTCAATCATATCCTAGATTCCCATTTTCCCATTCAACAACCCATTATGTCAATTTCATTTGCTTTCATCCGAACCGTTACTCATGCGCATGACACCATAAACCCCACACAAAAAACAAGGTATGAAGGATCGCGTACGATTTTCAGGTGGGTAATAATACGACCTTATTTGTAAATGTAAAATTCTTAATCAATGAAACACAATAACCAAAGTTTGTTTGGATTCTAATTTTACGAATAAATACAATACACAGTTTGTTTCTTGCAATTAATTTTCACGGGTCGATTCCTTTAGGCATATTAAATTTACACCGGACAAAATTCTTTAAGGAAATTCCTAAAACTAACCGACCACTACTTTATATTACCAAGGAAATACATATATGGCGTAAGAATATTACTTAAATGCAAATATCAATCGAATGCTACATAAATGGAATTAAGAGAAAAAAAACC
Source organism: Photinus pyralis (assembly GCF_008802855.1). Lineage (NCBI taxonomy): Eukaryota > Metazoa > Arthropoda > Insecta > Coleoptera > Lampyridae > Photinus > Photinus pyralis. Next base: position 15,411,800 of record NW_022170596.1, read on the forward strand.
GATAATTAATTGTGTATTCACATTGTAAAAAGGCATCGGATTTATGACCTCTTAAACATGTCTTGACCTACTGCAGAAAAAACATTCATAACAAGATCGACATTGGCGTAGTTGTTGCACTATACAGACTTTTAGCCCATCCATTAAAATGCAGCACAGGCGAAGTATTCTCACGACAGTAATCTCATACCAAAATCTTGCATTATCTTGTATTATTTTGCGCTCCTAAATCTTGACTTGATGGGGCTGCAGCTGCAGCTGTTTGGTCCTCCCTTATAACACGTAGTGCCCTACAGTAGAGAGTAGGCTATTACATGGAATGACTAACTTTCGTGGGAAACGACAGAATAGTTAATAATAATAGTTGATATTACATGTTTTCTGCAGGGACTTTCTTTCCTTTTACCATATCTTGTTACTAATTAAACTTCCTGTTTATAATCTGCACAGTAGGTAATTCCCCGAGTTGAGGCTATCTATTTAAATGAAGATCTAGCACATATTTTACTACTGTTGAGTATTAAAACCGCAACTAAAAAAATAAGCTGCTCTCATACACATTTTTTTTTACTAATGTCCATGTGAGTAATTAAATTAACATACCAGATTCAGTAAAACGTACAGAACCGTAAAACATCCGGATAACACTACATTGAATGCATTTGATAAACAGTTGCGCTTGTAACTGAAAGCTTTACATGTTGTTAGTTGTTTATAATCCGCTTACCAACTATTTCGCGGATTGTGATGTGTATATTTTATGGCAACATATTTCATTTCCATTTTTGCATTATTCTAGATGCCCAGGCAACAATATCGGGGCCCTCGGAAGTATTTGTGAAGAAAGGCAGTACAATATCACTTACATGTAGCGTAAACGTTCATTCCACACCACCATCCTCCGTTTTATGGTATCACGGTCCAGCGGTGGTCGACTTCGACTCTCCACGTGGTGGAATTAGTTTAGAAACGGAAAAAACAGAAGCCGGAACGACAAGTAAATTGCTGATCACTAAAGCATTACTGTCTGATTCTGGAAACTATACGTGCGTACCGTCCAACGCAAGTCCTGCGTCAAGCATCGTGCACGTTCTTAATGGTGAGTTAATCATTTTTAGTGTTAATATACCCTTGCTGTTAGCATTGTTGAAATAATCTACCCAATATTGGGTTCAACACATTTACAAAACGGAAGCTTAATTTATTTGTAAGTCGTTTAAATGCAGATTTATTAACATAACAATGTGTAGCAGTCGTGCTCTAATAACTTATTTCTTAATTTGATTTATGTACTCGCAAAGAACTTAATCCTATAAATTCTTATTTCGGAACTCCCTCGCGTGCAAATGGCGTTATATTAGCATTCGATAACTTTCAAGCTTGTTCCAAGAATTAGCATCGACGGCCATAGAAAATTTGGAAACGGTCCAGTAAGGCCAAACACTTGTAAGAAGTTCTTCAATAAGGGCGGTATGTTTTTAAAATTAATACAAAGGCAATTTCTTTGTTTATTTAAAAATACAACATATGACCATAATGTTATCGATCACATATTGTTCAAATGTACACTTCTGCTAGGTTTGCAGCATCGAATTCGACGCACCCAATTCTCCGTAACTTTTTGCAAAAATTTAGGTGTCAAAGCACCTATAGTTCGATGTTTTTTTAAATTTTTTTGGAGATTTTGAGTGCGGCTAACAGGTACTTGACTTGAATTTAAGAGAAAATGTGGGAAAACTGAAGAACTTGAGGACAAATAAAAATCAGATATTGACAAAATTGGCAGAGTCTACAAGAAGGATTTGAGATAAACTTGAGGGGAATATGAGGTGCACGGGAAGAAGATCAAGTGGAGTAAGGTGTGAGTATATTTCAGTGAAACTTAAGAGACATTAATATAAATTGGGCATGGATTCAGAGAAACATGTAGGAAATTTGAGGGGTAGTTGAGGGGAAATTGAGATGATTTTTTTATAATGACTTAAATATTTTCTTAATGAAGACTTATCTGAAATGAATAACATTAAGATGGGGTCTATTCACCCTCAAGTCAAATTGAGAAAATTGTTGGTTGGACCTGAACATTCTGTCGTCATCAAATAGCAAACTAACACAGAATGGACGAAAAAGAAAGCTTGAGGTGTCAAAAAGGAATATATATAGCTGCTATTACCCCCACAATGTGTGGCTGTAGTAGAACTGATATTTTCCGTGATATTGTGCGCTTGCAGTTGGTTGACGGTCTCCCGGGAAATAATATCCATCGTACAAGCTTTCGTCCACAGGAAATGATTTCTGCATGTGGAGATATACTGAAGATGTCAAAGCTTCCCTTTGGAAAGTAGTTTAATGGTTGCTAACCTATTTTTAGATTATCTTCTTTTCAATGCGATGTAGCTTCATGGTTTTACAATTAACGCCGAGTGCTTAAAACTCAAGTAGGTTTTTGCTCATTCGAATCGGAATACCTTCCTTTTCGCTAAGACTTTAAGTAAAATTACCGCTTTACCTTTAACCAATTAAATTCAACTGTGCGCATAAAAGTTCTTTAAACAAAAGATACAAATATCGCGTAACGTCACTTGTATAAAGACAAAGTTTTTTTTAAATAAAATTTAGGCTAGCCCTGACACATTTCAAAGGTGATCACTTACATAGAATTTCTTGTTAGTCTCTACATGTATAAATAAGGCATGCTGAAACTTATACTAAATAATTACATAATGTAATCTTGGTTTTTCCAGGAGAGCACCCAGCCGCAATGCAAACGAGCACAGCTAGTCCAAAACGCCAAGTTCTAGTAATGGTAATCGTATCAGTACTGGTCTTAACTGAAATTAGATGATCTCATCTTTCCTAATGAAGTTCGTTTATTACTATACGACTTTAACGAAATAGTGCTAATAAACTCAAGTGGTGTAAATACTAGAATAAGGTGTGACAATGAAGTGATTTGTGTTTCTCGAAAACTGAAACGTATTTTTAATTCAGATGTGGTGCTATGTTCTATACTCACACCCCATTGAAAACGATATCACCAATGGTTGTGAAAGTGCTTAAAGCAAATTTTTCGGTGGTAAAACGTAAACTTTTGAATACGTCCATGTCGTGTACATACAAACGATGTCGATATAAATCAAACGGACTTAAAAAATCATAGATTATAATAGAACTGTTCACTGTAATAACTATTATTACATGTTCATATTTTATGTAGATCTCCTTCACTGTTAGATATTACAACATTATTGATTCTAGCTTATTTTGAAAATAAAGTTCAAATTATTTTAATAATTTCTGTAGATAAATAACCTTTTTGAAGACTATTAAAATTTGTTTGTACCTCAAATTGTTTTTCAAACCCACTCTAGAATCTCCTACTTTTTTTACCATCAGCTGTTCAGATAGGAAAAAAGTTTCACGTATGCGGGTAGTATACGGGAATCCATGCACCTATCATAACATCAAAATTTAAAGCGACTTATTTGGGCAACATAATTTAACTATTTCTGTACCATATTATTACCTCATGTCTAGCACAACGTAAAAGCCTCATCGACCTTTGAGAGAAGTCTAATAATAACGATGATAAGGTAAGTCAACAAAATTTGTTCTGGAGCGCCGTTGTTTTACTGAGAGCTAATAATATTCATTTTTGGAGTTTATATGTTTATTTACAGGTAATGGTATTATCATATATAATACCATAAGTAGTCGAAGTATTGTCGAATATTTTTGAGGTGCTGTCACGAATGCTAGTTACGCTGATAAAAAGCGTAACTAGCATGAGTGGAGCAGCAGCTCAAAAATAATCTACGAATACTTCGACTACGAATGGTATTCGGAGGACTATTCAATGAATCAAAAGAAAAATTAACCATAATTACCCACGCGAATGTATTTCCATGACAACAATAAACGTCAAAATAAATTACGGAAGTTGCTTTTCATTTTGCTATTGATTCTATTCGAACTTTTGTGCTCCAAGCTAACTCGTTATGAGTGATTAAATTAAAAGATGTGGTGATAAGTCGGTTGTCGAAATTGATTAACAAACTAAGAAGAATGTTCCGGTTAATACAACAAAATTTCGCGACATTTCACTGGTGAAAGCTTGACAAATGTCCTTGAATAATCGCATTGAATTGTCAATTATAATATCACAAGAGCATACAAAATAATCGATTATACTACCGAATAACGAGACGAATGATCCGAAACACCACGAGACCGAAGGTCGAGTGGTGTTTCAACGGATTATTCGTCGAGTTACGAGGTAGTATAAAAATTATTTTGTAATGCTCGAGTGGTATTCGACACGATTATATAATGAATAGAATTTTATTTTGACAGTTATTGTTATTGTCATCAAATATAGTGTATACTAGATTTATGACTTTAAATGACATAGCGAAAACACCAAATCGATTATATCACGTCGTCAAGGGTATAATCGCTTATTAATGCATTGGTATCTAAGGAAAGTGGAAGTTTTGATTGGCTCAATGTCGTATGAATGATATAATCGCTGAAATACCACACGTGAAATTATCGCTGAAATACCACACGTGAAATTATCACTATAATTCGTTCCCATTGGCTCAACAATTTGAAATCTCGACATTTCACTGGTCGAAATGTGACAAATGTTAGATGAATTGAATAGTCAATAAATATCCTTGTGTGTTATTATTTTGTCACAGTAGATATTTGATTACAGAAACATTTCCGAACGATTAGGTATATTTCTACTTCTGTCAGGTAATGGCCAAAACAAATAAAAAAATTATTATATTTAAACATTGCAATTGTGGTAAACGCCTGGGTTTGTGGGTGACCATTACAAATATAGGGAGATCAACTAAACCAATTAAGTAAGTGTGAGCCAATCAATTAGTTGAACCTCGATTAAAATTGCCAGTATCTTGTTGTGTAGACTATTGGCCTGGTGGAAATGGATTCCTTTCGGACCAAAAAACTAAAGAATATTGAAAAATTCAATGCTTCAAGAATAGAATGTTGCATTACGTACGGTACCACAGCATTTCTTAAAAACTAGTACAATTGCGTCATGTTACCTCAATTTTCAAAATCATTCAGTAATTTGTTACTTACACAATTGCCAATTGTTGACAATTAATTAATAAGGAAATTGCACCCGGGACGCTCACTTACGGTGGAGTAGGGGTGGAAGTTGAGTAAACTACATTATAATCGTAATGAATCAAAGGAAGGGGGAATGAGCGGGAGAGACATTTCCTTCATATGTGCCAGCATTATCGATGTATTGAAGATGAAGATGCTCCCTACCCATCTACGCCAACAACAATAAGCTTTTGCATTTGGATTTTGCAGGTTACCAACTTTTTCTATGTCTGCAACAAGCCACTGAGTAGACGGTGTATTATCTTCTTCAACATAAGTCATTTTGTTTACAAGGATGGTGAATTATATTGCATGTATAATAAATAGGTAAAATACTATAAGAAACGCGTGTGGTCTTTGTCTTTAAAGCACTTGCAAAGTTTAACTCGTTGCGCGTGCTTAAAGACTTGATTATGCCTTGTTTCTTAATATACTATTTTTTTCGAAATATTAATAAGTTAAGATAACAAGGATCAATGCGTTCGGTGGCGAGGTGAGCAAAGTTAAGTATTCCTTGTTTCACAAAATATCCATGCTGAAAGGTGATTGTACCTGGTATAATACACGAGACTGCCGATATTAAATTAACATCTCATATTTTCAGCATGTTAGTATAGTCGACATTCTCTGATATGCTTTTTTTCTATAATAATAATCTACATCGATTCATAGGTAACGAACCGTAATGCAGTAACACAATCACAAGTATAAAAATACCATCCCGCGAGATAGCAATTGCAAATTTAATTACTGAAATCGTTACTGAAATTAAACGGAGATAAAATGGCCAAAAGGGAAAAAATTCAAGTCGCTTTGGGATGTAGGGATTTTTTGAATATTCATTATAGTTATGTAATTCATTGTGCGAGGGTATTTATTCGTAGTTTTTTTTCTTTTTCATGCGCCTGATTCATTTTAGTTACAGACGAAAAGAAGCGGAATACAGCTTTGGGTTTAATAAATAAGGCATTTGGTTTCTATTCTAGATTTTCTCAAAGAAGCGCAATAGGTGGGTGTAAAGGTAAGGGGAACCCTCGTAACCTGTCCCCTTCAATTTCAAAATAAATACACCGTTTATTAAATTACGTTCTTGAATCTTGATTTTCTCTTACCTTATTGTAACGTAAATTTAATTATGTGGTTTTATTTATTTAATTAATTAACAATAAATGTGTAACAGTCTTAAAATGGATTAGTTTGTAACAGTAATTACAATTACAGTTACACTCAAGAGCACATTGATTTAGGAACTTAACTTAAATACGCCACAATTTGCTTATATAGTAAACGACAACTGATCTAGAACGTTTCGAAATGTTTTAGAATAAACACGTCATTTTTTCCAGAAGGATTGCGTCACATCCACCTTCGCTCTTTATGGCCAATGACTAATCTTTTAGGCGCCTCGATTTCTGTCGAGATTTCTGGAATATTCGCTAAATCGGCAGTGTTAAAAAAATTAACAATCTTAGTTGTGCTAAATGTGGATGCACAAAATCGGTCGATAAGGAGAGTCTGTTGCTGTTACAATATACCTACGATAAAATAAAATTAATAAAGCAACTGTTTTATAGTTACAAAGCTAACTACGAATATAATAAAAGATAGAAGCCATATTTCTGTTACGATATTGTAACAAATTTGCACTTCATTTAATAAAATCAATGTGTACAATTTTCCTATGTCAATAAATCATTTTAGATTTTAGCTTTAAAAAAGCCTTATGGAATTATTAACCCTTTCGAAAGGAAATGTATAGAACAATAGTTAAAAACAGAAGTTTTATAAATGTCGCATAAATGTAGCAAGGTGAAACAATTTGTGTTCGTATTCCGTAGGTAATCAAACGAAACTACATGAAATGCTATAGTGGGATTGCTTTCATTGGCTGTAATTGGATTTTCGATATTGCGAGAGAATACAAGCTTAAATGGCAATATGAATATTTCTTTTTTCTTTCGCCGTTTTATTTTTTGTATTTCGAAATGAATCTGATCCATACCACATCCTTAATATGAAAAGTAATTTACTAGTCAAACGCTTAAGCTAACTGTAACAAGTTACATATGTTATACTTATCTAATAATATATGCAATCATTTAAAAGTTGTCAACTTTGAAAGTAATATCTTTCACTACAAAAATGTGTTAGTAGTCACTCAAAATAGGAGTTCAATAATTTTCCAGAGTTTTAAACGGTTGTTGTATTCTTGCCAGGTTTCGTTTTGTGTGATAGATTATGAGATGCAACACATCAGTATGATGTTTGTCAACTATCGTATCGGGGTACTAGAAGATCTAAACAGATCCTGGTGCATAACAATTAAATCTGTTAGGTCTGTTGTAGTATCCTTAAGATATTGTTTATAACGTATCGCTGCAGTTATGAGCAGAAAGTTCCGGAATTTGTGCATTGAGGCATAATATGACTGTTTCGGAAGTTATGAATAGTTGCACAGGCCACCAACAAATAAATATCAAGTTAATGATTGCTTGTAAACTGGACCGATGAACTGATTTTACCTTTACAAAAGCATTAAACCAACTCTTGCTGTAGTGAAATTTACGAATAGCGAAGTTCCACTACGACAAAAACACAACAAATCATAACTAATATAAGCTGGTATGATGGTAATAAAGTAAAAGTACTTTTTTGAGTACCTTGAAAGTATATAACATTCAATTTTGTTAACATAAAAAAAAGTTTTAATACACAGTTCTCTGGACAAGTAATTGCAGTTTTATTTGATGTAAAGCTAATCATCATCAATGGAACTACTATCGTTTTAAAAATGGATTCGTTTTCGGGCAACGTGAGGTAACTCCATCAGACCTTAGACCCTGCACGTACGATTCATTTGCATCTCCATCAGAAGAATTAAAGGCATCAGGTAGCATCTTCGACACTTGAACCAGCGTGGGAGGATCAAATCACCTTTCTTCCTTTACTTTACCAATTTCACCAAAACAACACACTTGAATGAGCTCTCGGTCTTTGAGATCCGTGATTCCATTTACATATGCATCATTTTTTTGCTTTCCGATCCTCCATATTAATAATCTATACGTTCAGCATTAAGAGAGCAGTTAAAACAATCTGATTCAGATCTGTTACCTACGCACCACTTTTGTAGAAGTCTTATTGGAAGAATTGCACAAGTAGTAAGTGGGGAAAATTATCAACGAAATGCGAATAAAAAAATTATCCTTCTCCGTCGACAGATGCATCCATTCGTAAAGTTGAAAGGTTGACCGCAGTTGGATATCTCGACTTGTCATTTTCAGGTGACTTTGAAGTTAACATTGCCCGAGGATGGCAGCTCGTCGAAATATAACGTGTTCAACATTTGAATTTAACAATGGGTTGAATACATATTTCAAGAGAAAGTTTTGCTGTAATTAAATCACAGCTAGCGAATACCTTACATAATTAATTAATTAAACGCCATTGTGCAATAGAAACCGAAGTTGGATACGTATTGTGTCTGTCTCGCAATGTAAATCCCATTATGTCTTTAAATTGCTGCTCTTGTCACTGACCATTGACTTTACCTTACCAATCCTGAACTAGCGACATTTTTGCAAAAGCGTAGAAGGTCTCATGCCACTTGTAACCCAATAACATTTTACATTAAGCTTGCCTTTAAGATCTTAATAAAATTATGGGATTTGGTTAAAATCGACTGTTCTTATTGTAGTTTTGTAGGGCTTTAAATCGAAGACAATTATGGTTCAAGGTATAGATGCTGTTTCACATTGTCCAAAGACTCTATTTCTCACAACTCGTAAACAGTTGGTTACGAAATTCAAAGTGATTGCTTTAGAATTTATCAAAATATATAGGTTGCACCGACTAGACAATAGATTTTTAAATCATTTTTGACCCAGAGAAGCTGATTCCAATCAACTTCCTTTAACACAGGAAATCTCTAATCAATCTGATAGATAGTAAAACTCAAACTTTACTAAATGGTTAATTAATAATTATTATATTAAATAGAAAGTTAACCACGTGTAAAGCGGATTTAGAAAAGCGACAGAGCGGTGTGACCCTCATTTGACTCATTTCCAATAGGTTTGTTACATGTGGGATATAGGTCAACTGTAATAAGTTTGAACTGAGTCGGTCCAAGCGTTTGCCAATTATCGTGTTCACAGACAGACAAACAGACACCCACAATTCCTCTAAAAATCGTGCATCGCTTTGCTCTACCTCTTAATGATTGAAAATTCCTTCTTTGGTTGTTCGAAATATACCAAGATTCTCTCATGACTTGGGGTAGTAAATTCACTACTTTCCTGAAAAAAAATCGAAATTTTGCAAAGAAATTACAAAATAAATGACACATTATTATAGCCACTTTTTTCCCTCTACAAGATGCTAGCTTTAAATTTTAAGTCTGACGTTTCGTCTCCGGTTAACCATCATCAACTTTGTTCTTTCTTATGGAAGTCATTTTTATTTTTTGTGTTATTTGATAGTGTATTTTATCTAATTTCAAAAATGTTAATAATAAGAAATGAAAATGCTGTAAAATTTGAAGCTTGAAGGTGAAGCTATGTATAGCTTCCAAACTGAAGATTTGAAACTAAATATTAGTAATGAAACTCGAAGATAAGACTCGAGGTTGACAGTTGAACTGGGATGAATCAAAAGTTAAAATTCAAAGTTGAATCTCGAATATCTGAAAGTTTCAAGATAATAAAATTTAAAGCTGAAGCTTGAACTTCAAAAGTTAAGCTTTATGCCCTTTAATTGAAGGTCAAAGTTCAATTTAATCTAAAGCTGAAAATAATAAAAAAATAAAAGAAATTATAACCTGAAGAGCTTGATAATGAAGCATGATATTCAAGTTTAAATTAGAAAAAAATGCTCTATCAAATGACTTCCATATAAGGAAAAACAAAGTTGATAATAAGACCTTACAAGTGATTAGAAGTAGACGAAAAGACCTTAGCAGTCGAAGTCGTACTTAACAAAAAAAAAAAAAAAAAGTTGATGATGGTTAACCGGAGACGAAACATCAAACTTACAATTTAAAGTAGAGAGAAAAAGTGACCTTAATGTGTCATTTATTATCTTTGCAAAATTTCGTTTTCTTTTCTTCTTTTCTTCGAAAGTAGTCGGAATTTTTTCAGTTTCAAAACGGAATTTTGCTAAGAATCAAAATACGCAACTTTGCCAAATTTAAACTACCAGCCTGTCTCTTACAATTTCCGAGATCCCTATGGTGGCCCTCGAATTTGCATCATCCTGTATATATCTAATTCAACTAATTTCAAAAATACAAGAGTCACAATACTTTTTTCGCCTTGTTATTTATAAGTAGCGTCCCAGCGTATCCTTCGTAATGAAAAATACCGCCAGGGCAAGAACAGCGAATACTTGTTGACACTGCATTCCCTTATCTCAAACCTGCACACCTGTGCCTTGCTTATATCATATAATTTAGTTTTACTTTGATAAAATCACCTTATCAAGCATTGGTGAATTGTTTTTCCTAAAAACGCAATAGATTCTATACTACAAGTTGCTTACCTCCTACAGTATGAAAGAAAAAGGACTGTAAGAGGCCATGGCAAAAAGAGTTAAAATTTGTTACACTTTACGATCATCTATTAGCCACAATTATGTGCCTCTTTGTAAAAATTACTTGTGTTTTTCAAAGGTAAAGAAAATTCAAGTTTAAATCACTATTGTCACCAATAAGTTGATTTGGGAAGAGATCTATCGCCAATGTCCACGGTGAAGTATATTAAAATAAGGTTCTACAAATTGTCAACAGTAGCTAGTAATACCTAGCATCCAATTATCAAACAGATCAACTTTATCTCACCTAATTTTTAAAAATGTGTCACGACTTATTGCGTGTTCCCGAAGTCCCCCTTTCGCTTAAAGCATACTTTAAGCGCTATATAATTATTAGTCGAAATCTATATAAAGCATGTTACACACAAAGAAGTACTACTAAACTGATGTACGAACCTAAATGGGAAAAATTACATGCATACTGACGTGGACCGTCACAGAGCAATTTGTAAAGGGTCCAATTAAATATAAAAAATATATAAAAAATATGTTCCTTTACGAACTTTATTATTATTACGTCGACCTTCCTCAGTATCAAAATTGTTTCACGAAAACAAGCATTTGTATTCAATTCATACTAAGAAAAATATATAAAATCAATTGACATGAACGGAGAATAGTCACAAAAGCAAATTTGAAGTATTGTAAATAGCAGGAAGTGAAACGTTTATGCCTAATTTATTTACGGTATTCGATTTTAGATCGCTTCTTCGTCTATTACGGTGGCTACTATTCGGATAACGTTCTTCCTGTTTATGGCTAGGGTTTTAACCTTCTTGTATTAGGTAAATCCTCATTTTTCGCAATCAGTCATTTTGTCGAGCGAAAAACGCAAATCCATTGTATTTATTTGAAATTGGCATCTTATAATATGAATTCATTTAAAATACTGCAGCATGGTTTTCATGGTCGATTAGACCACATTTTAGAAATGTAGGTATATTTCATTGAAGTGGGCTTCACATGGTAACATTTTTAAACGTAATTTTTATATTGATCCGGGTACAAAGGACAGTTTTGTATTTGAACTTAAAGAGATTAATTCTACTTGTGGAAGTTTACACAATTACACATAGAAGTTGACAACAAATGTCCCACGTGGAAAATTATGGGCAAGCAAAGCCTTATTTTTTCTGTGATGAAAATTGTTTGTTTATTTATAATATCGACTAATAATAAGCTTTTGGCAAGCATAATTACTACACCATCCAAACGTAATGGAAAAGTGTAATAAAGAGCTTAATTTATGCAATGAACGTGCATTAACAGCAAATCTAGAATTTATGACTCATTTTCAATCAAAAAGTTTTTCTATTAGTGATGTTTCGATTAAATTCGTTGACAAAATTACATCGATTTTGATTATTACTACCTATATCTCTTAAGCCCAACTGTCACTTAAATTAACAGCTTCAGACACAATAGTCTCTCATAAGCGTGTGATGTGAAATACCCCATCCATCTACCAATTAACTTCCGAACGTCGTCTGGAGGCCAGATCAATTAGCCAAGTACTAATTAGAAGCGCAAGATACTGGAAGAAAATATAATTAATGTTTCAGTAAACATCGGAATTGATCAGATATTTGTCAATGATGTTCAGTTACAAATGTATAAATTCATATTCGGTATATCCTTTTCAATGAATTTTCTGCAGTATGTTTGTATTTCCATTTAAATTGATGATTATTCATTTTTCCTGGTCATTCGCAAATGAATATTCCATTTCCTCAAAATGAAAAATAAATTCTGCTTATCGGGCGTTATAACTGCGCTCACCGTCGTTGGGAGAGATTTAAAAAAGATTGAGCAATTATTTTTATACAGAATTCAAACCGAATATTTTATGATACAAACGTAAGACACAAACGTTTGTGAGGGTCGTTATCGGCGCACATTCAGACCGGTTTTCTTTACAGCCCCCTTTAACGGCAATTAGTAAGTCATCTACTTATGTTTTTCTAATGAAAATTGAAAGCTTTTTTTAGCAATCTCTCAATACGCAATTTTTATCTTACTATAGTACCTCATCCACGCTTCAAAATTATTCCCTATATACCTCTCAGTCATTCACTAGACATTTTGTTTTCCCTTCCTTGGAAAAGTTTTAAAAGCGAAATCGTAAAATTGGATTCTCGATTTTCTCTAAAAGACGAATTAAATGTATTTCTCTACATATAGTAAGAGGGTAGGTACGCATTGTGTTTTTTGCAAATAAGGGAGTTGACCCTCGGGTTACCCCAAGGTTGCCAGATCTATTATATTATATTATTATATTATCTCTCGGTAGTTTTCCGGAAAAGTTGAAGGAAAATTCTTGCTTTAAAAAAAATCCCGAAATAATACTTTGTACCAGACCAAGTTTCGTTGTATTTTACTCGCAGTTCGAACTTATGATTTGACTGTAAGGGCCAAAACAAAGTCTTTCGCCCTGTGTAGTAGAGAAGAATATGTAGCAGTAAGTTACTATGGGTGAAAAAGTTTGCCCCCCCCCCCAGAAAATTAAAAAAGAAATGCAAATGTCACCACTTTTGTGGGGATGGCTCCCAAACGAAACACGTTGGAGCCTCGGTTTATTTGGTAAAAGTGCTTGTTTTTTACGTACTTATATGTAACACCCTGTATAGTATACACCAGTTCAGTGACTTTTTATAGTTTTATAGTTGCATGCAATACGTGGAACACTTCTCTATGCGTAATTTGCGCCCTTTGTATTAATTTCAGTTAATGAACGATGAAATGGCGTTGCTCGAATAAATTTTCAGAAACATTATCTCCAATAAATAGCACTCATTCTTAATTCATCTACTCTTTACTTGCTATCCAGCTAGCGAGGCACGTAACAGTGTAATTCTCGTGTCTAAAATAAAGTGCCTACCACATCTGACAGTGTAGGCCTTCTCCTCCGTTATTAAATTATGTTTATGTTGTTTTAGTACAATGAATACGTTCTGAATAAATTTATTTAATAAAATTATGCCGACGTAGTTACTAACGTAACTGGAACAAGAAGGAACCCTTATACTCTTGCTTGATTGAAGCGAAGTTCCGCCTTCGCTTCGCTGACCGCCTAACAATATTAACCTTCTATGTTTGATCTTCTACCTCTCGACATCTTTGTACATACCTACCCTCGCGATTTAGATATTTACAACTAACTGAGAGCTTATTTTAAATTTCAATTACAAAGTGCATTCTATGAAATCAATTTTGTATATGGATTACAGCTTATACAAAGAATAATACCTGGTTAATTTGCCTCTATATCTTGACGTAGCATGATAATAATAATACCCATTGATTTAACACCGATAGGAAACAAATTTAACGTGGATATGGTCATTAGTAATTAATACATTAACGTCCAAAAGAGCGAAATTCAATTCCGCCATTTACTTCCTATCGCGTTTGTAGTTCCTCCATCATTATGAATTCATACCATGTGTATTCAGAAAATAGTGCAAAATAGACTTAGAAGGACTATTGGAAAATTCCCGTGCAAACGGTTTAAGTTTTTTTTAAATGGACCTTAACTTGTGGTCACTTTTGATCCTACGGGAACACCTTGTTGACCCCCAACAATTGTTGTACTAAACACGTCCAGAATTTAAAACTAAACGGATACACAAATATGGTGGGCGCTGCCATTTTAATAGTGACGTCAACAGGTGTACATGAGTTATGACTTACAATGAGATTATTTACATTTCCTTTGAATCTAGAACAGTTAATTTGAAACCTTATGTGGCTAGGCGTTATTTGTTGTAGGTATAATTTTACCTTTACCTTACCCCAAGTGTCTCATTCTTAGAACGAAGTGGATGTCTTTGTCTATATCCTTCAAGTCATTGACAAGCACTGAGCAGAAAATTACAATTGGCCATACTTATGGCAGATGGAAATTAAGGTGCAGAGCCACCTATGGGTGCACAGGTGTAATTTGAAAAAAATGGTGGTGGAAATTAAAAATTGAAATTGAATAGGTTAGGAATGGAACAAATAATAAATATGTCTCATTTATTTATAAAAAGAATCTTAAAAACCACAAAGAATAGAAGGTATTTATACTCGAATTATACACTCGATTACATTGTTAGCTTTCTTCGCATTTTCAGATTGTTTCGTATCTTTTGGGCTTCTCAGATTTTCCATTTTTTCATCATCACTCACCATCCTCAAGTTGTTAAAACCAAAAACACTAAAAGTCGCATGTTGAAAGTCTCAAAGTTTTACACTGTAGGTAAGTACTGCCAGTAATCATTGAGGTTTAGACTCCAAGGGACCATGAGAACCCGCCGAGGGCACATTTGGGGAAATCTAACGATGGTTACGACAGGACGAAATTGAGGAGTGCTTGAGAAGTATTTGGGAAGAGCTTGAGGAGTATTTAAGGAAAGCTTGAGGTGATATTGAGGGAAAAATGAGAGAAAACAGGAAACTTGAACAATTTGAAGAAAATAGGAAAAGAACCTGAAGCGAAAAGAGAGAAAAGTGAGTTGAGAACCTAGCAACTTGCGAATAGAGCTTCAGAGAAAGTTAGGAGAGAACTTGCAATAAACATAAGCAGAAATACTTGATATGAACTTAAGAGAAAGTGTAACAAAACCTTTATAACAGCGCAAACTATTTTTTACTTCGGCGTTGAAATGGGTACTGTCCTAAAACCCAATTCGATTCGCTTATATATAGTAAACTCGGAAATTCCCAAGTGATCAGGGGTCTTCTCGAACATTACTTTGGTCAAGAAACGTAGTCGATTTTGTGTTTTTGGCTAATTTTACTGCATACAGCTAATCTCATAGTAGCACAAGCATCTAAATTACTACTAAGTTTTTACCTAACGTCTCTTATTACCTAATATATACCTATATGCAGCTCCTTTACTTTTAACGCGAAGGTGAATTGCAAGTTCCCGTCGACTGAAGATTTACATCTGAGGAACATTTTTGTGGAAATCTTGTAATGGGCTTCATTTAGTAATCAATTACAAATTCAATTGCTATAGAATTACCTTCATGTCGCGCAATTTAGTTATCGCACTCATAAAATGCATTAAAGGATAAGATCGGTAAGTATTTTCCTATAACGCGTTTACGACCCAGTAAAACCTATTTCATTCTAACTCATTAACTTTAATAGCGTGTATAAAAAGGAAAAGATATGAAGCGGTATAGACTGTATATTACAGGGATTGATTAAAGTAGAACCTTCGAATAGAGATTAAGAGTTTAGACTGTAGTCTATTACTTCATTACCGAGTTTCGTTATTAGATACCGTTTCAAATGTCCTACCCAACGTTTAACTTCGATCCTTTACTTCAGTTCATATAGATTGTGCAATAACGCGTAATATAGTGCTTAACTTTTCTCAAACGAATGAAACGTAAATGGCTGTTTATATAATACTGCAAAGTTCTGATTGAGGAGTGGGAAATAAAATTAAAAAAGTTGATTTGGATGTGATGCGAAGCTCAATTTATTGTGAAAATTCTGTAGGTAGGTACTCATCTCCTGTAATAAATAAAACATTCGTGTTATATACAAATTAGGTATGGCACTTGCCAGCTGGGAAATCTACGTGCTACGAAAGTCTAAGGATTGTCTGCGTACCTTATTAATCAACCCTGGAAAACTGAATTTACCCGCTTCTCTGCCAACTTTCAAATATTTGAATACAGATCTTCATTGTAATTGAGAGACTGGTTTACATTCTCTGGAGGATTCCGAATTTGATAATGCATCCGTTTTGACTTATTTATTAAAGGTGGTGATTAAGTTATCTGCTTCAAGCGATCACATTGCCGAAACGTTTGATAGTACTAAAGCGGAAACATACGCGCTTAATGAGATAAAACAGCGGCGAAGATGGTAAAGGCATTTTACAATAGATTATTTTCTCGTTAGAAGGGACAAAAGTAAAAATAGCGTAGATGGAAAGATAATACTTAAAAATATCCCTGATCCGGGATTTGCCTCCGTTGGAAGTTAAGCTCAGCAAGCGCCATTAATCACATCAGCGTAGGCCAAGCGGAATGCTTTGGGATTAGAGGGACACAATCGAGGATTTTATTACATCCCTCGACTAGACAAATTATTTTATGATAACATTCAAAAATTTTCTGTTTCCTTATTTCTTCGCCTCGCGCTTGAGGTACTGAAGCCGTAACTGGGATTCTCATTGGATAAAATAAATTGATCTCGGTGGGAATTGCAATGCATTTATTAAGCTAAGCCACGTTTCCTTGCAATCTAAAGGTAAATCATAAATGTGCATGTCGGACGGAAGTATTGTAAATGATTAGTAATTTTAACGTTACGGTGGAATATGATCGATTGGAAACTAATGAATATAATCTGACTGCGTTTGTACAAAGCTTGAAAACTTTAATATAAAACTAATCACATTATAAATTCTACTTTTTACACCCTGTATACACATTACAAAACAGATACCATTTTCTTTTACAAAACCTGTAAAATCAGGCTTTCTCTGCAACCAAATCATTCGTATTTCTTATTCTCTCCGAGGTTGTTATACCCCATTTGTCGCATTTGCAGCCGCTTCCAAAATTGTCTAAGTTAACAACTAAAGATGTTACTGTCAAAAATTGATGAAAATACGAACATTACTTTAAATTGATGTATCTCCTAAACTATAGATGCTAGAGTACCAAATAAAATATTAAATTAAAGGTATTAAACAGATACGTGATTTTACCGCAGTATTGCTATTCTGTAGTTATTAAATCGGGGGCCGTTTGTTCTACGTCGGCAACCAACCAATTTAGTCTTGGCCAGTTACTGTCGTCGGGGTGCCGTCAGCGTCCGAATAAATTAGTCTGGTACAGTTTCGGTAAATCGGGGGACGTTGGTTCCACGTTGGCAACCAACCAATTCAGTCTTAAGTTGGATTAGGTAATAAAGGCCGACTTCGCCATATTTCCTACCTGTCCTACATTAACTGTGTGATTAAATGGACGGTCATGATGGCATCAAAATAATGCTATATTAATATATACGATTTCTGTAACGCAAAATGTAAATAAAACGATTTATTTATTCATACAAATACATGGGCAACGTTTTTGCAAGCATATTTTTGGAGAATAACTGGTTTTTAAAAAATTTAAAATTATGAAAAATATAGTATATTAAGTATGGAGAACGGTAAGGGATTTTTACCGTTCGAAGACAATTGTTTGGAGGAGGAGCGAAGCGACGACTCCAATTATTGTCTGAGAACGGTAACCCTTAACGTTCGACATGCTTATAACATTTTTTGCGCGATCGAAATTAAAATTATGCAACCAATATAAATAAGCACTAAGAAATTAATGAGCAGAATAAATCGAAATGATCGAAGTGGTATGGTGTCAATCACTAGGTAACCAGTTTATTTGTCAAAATTAAAATTAATAATTTCATAAAATGTGCATGTGTCTGATGTAGTTTACTAGCTTTGTACTTCCTTTATGACTTTATGAGCGTCTTGCTATAGGAAACAACAGCACAAATTGTACGTTTAATGTACCTAACAATAATTAAAGATTAAATGTAATGTAAGACTGTTGATTTTTAAAAAGGCGTCAGTAAGTATTTTTATTTCATACTGTCCGGTAGATGTTCGATTACACTATCATTTTGAGTCCGGTAGGTGAGTTATTACAGCATCAGAGCCGGTAAGTGTCGCTAAGCAACACTTACCGGACTGTTATTTGTTTACATCAAATTTGACATCTTCACACAATTAATTAAAAACCCCAACATAAATTTGGCTGTAATTCTTTATTTCAAACATTAACATTGATTGTAATGAAACAATTTGTATTGCCCTCAACACTAACGCCTGGGTTATTACTGGATGTCGAGTTAGTAATGTTTGATCCTTCTGCTGTAGAACTTCAATGAAATTTTCGCCGCCTTGTATCAGTTGTATCATACGGCCAATCTTAACTTTTCCTTCTACCGAGCCTTCGATGTATATTTTTCTGCCGTCGATGAGCTTTTCCATGCCCCATGACGCTTTAACACCGAAACCCAGGCAAAAAAATCTCAATTCAAAAACTTACTGCATCCAAACAGTATGCCAACATGACGTTTTCCTCTACTTGTTTCGCCCCATGTTCGTTCCTCAATTGGCAAACCACTTAGTACTCTTTTTCATACCTTGCGGCCGACTTCTTAGGAACCAACTTTTCGGTTGTTTCATGAGATTTCGACAGGATTGTATCGGGAACAGTGGAACATCCCACAACGTTTATAGCGTCCATTTTTTCAGTGAAAAAAATTCAATGTCAACAAAGTACAAACTATAGCAACGGCCGTTGCCACAGAAACAAGGTAATGCGATTTTTACAATATAATGAAATTTTGTAATCTTTGAAATGAAATAATGATACAAAACAGACTTACAGTATGAAATAAAATACGTTACGATATACGTCCGGTAGTACTTGTAACAGTACTCGTTTAAGACATTCTTGACTCGGCTCCTGACGTCGCCTCGTCCATAATGTCTAACTCGTACTGTTACAAGTAACCTACCGGACTTATAACGTAAATAACTATTGCTGTTCTGTTTTTAGATCGGTAAGTAATTTTGGCGTCGTCGTAATCATAGCAACTGGTAAATTCTACGTACTGTCATGGAAACACCCATGGTAAATAGTCAGAAATGACCGATCGCGCAAAAAATTAATAACTTTTAATAGACATTACTTTTCAGGGGTAACTATGTTTTTCATCATGGACACATTCATCAATAAAATTTCTTTCGTTTCAATTTTCAAGTCACGCGGGGTTTTAAATTATTAGGATGTTTAAATCTCGGTTTAAATGTTCAAAGGTGGACATACTTATCACGTCAAGATACGCAAAGACGTGTGGTTCTAAATCAGCCCCAATAACCGGATCTATTAATCGCTGCCAAGTGGCAGGGGCGTTGTGAATTCCAAAGGGCATTCGCTTAAATTGGAAGAGTCCCCGATTTGGCACGGTAAAGGACGTGAAGACTCGGCGAATGGAATTTGCCAGTAAGCAGACTTGATGTCCAATGTGGTAAGAAATTGTGCATCACGAAGTTTTTCGATGGCGTGGCTAACATATGGAAGAGGATAGGCGCCGGGGTCACTAATCTTGCTTAACTTACGAAAGTCAACGCAAAATCCGTAACTACCGTCACGTTTCCGCACCATGACAACTGGCGAAGCCCATGCAGAGCTGGACGGTTCTATAACATCAGCTTCCAGCACCCTGTCAAGTTCTGCATCCACTACCTTCTGTATTTAGAGGGAGATGGGATAATACCTCTGCTTGATTTAGGAGGTCTTAGTAGCGATCACATGCTCCACCAATTTGGTGCAACCTAACCTATTTCCCATTTTATTAAATGTGGCTTCTATTAAAATATGAATTGTGCTAGTTGGCCATCATTTAAGAAGTAGAGAGGTTGAATGGCATCGATGTGAGGAGTTATGTCGTTATCATACGCGAATTTCCAAGCACCCTGACGAAGATCTGGGACAATGACCATTTTCCGCCAGAAATCAGCCCCTAGGATAAGACTTTGATGGATTGAAGGGATAACTTATACATCCATTACAATGGTTTTCCCTTGAAGAGTAAGTGGAAGAATTATTAACCCTAGAGCCGTGAATTCGTTTCCATTCGCCACTGTACATTTAATCCGGTTCTTGAAATTGAATTTTTGTTGGCCAATAATGGTAAGGGAAGCTCCGGAGTCCGATAAACCTAGGAAAGATTTCCCAAATATAGTGACTTAAATATATGGCCGTTCATCACCTTCAGCCTGACTTAAAATGAAGTCTAAGGATAGCTTGGTGTCGTATTTTATTATTAGCTGTGGCCTCGCTACAAGAGCAGCGCGTTAGTCGGCCCCTTAACGTCGCTGTGGTCCGTTTCCCTGACCCTCACGTTGGCATTTTTTGCAGTTACGTACTTTTATGTCCCTAGCCCCACATTTAAAGCAATTCTTAGGGGGAGGAAGGGCACAGGACGATGACCGATGGCCTTGCTGCTGGCAGTTCCAACAGGTCACCACATCAACTACAGGTTGGATACGTGAAGCTTGATCAGGTTCTTCGAACTCGATGGTGTGTGTTTTAGGAGTCCTGGTGTGCTTATAGGCAAGATCAGGTGAAGGCAGTACTGTGAATTAGGTGGAGGACAAAACCGATTGGTTCGAGTGTGAGCGTCTTCAATGATTTTGCACTGAGATCGTAGCAGCGCAATGGTGGGAAAGACATCCGTGGCAATAGCCTTTTGCAGATATAAAAGAAAGTTTCTAATAATGTAGGATATGCGGCTACTTTCGGATGGTACATGAGGAAGACGTCTAAATAAATTTTTCATTACCGGGAATGTATATAAGGACAGGTTCGTTTGCCCCCTGCGTCCGCTTATGAATTTCGTCCCACAAACTATAGTCGCATGACTGGAAAGTAATATCAAAATAGTTATTTGTTTCATTAGTACAAAAAATGTCAGTTTTCGGGACGAGGAAGATAGTTGCTGGACGACGCGTTAGCGGAGTCCAGCAACCTTCCGAGTCCCGAAAACGCATTTTTTGTACGAATAAAACATAAAATTTTTTCTCCAACCCCCTTTACTTCAAATTATATTCGAATTTATATTCAGTCACAGTTTCACTACTATAGTATAAGAACTTCTGCTTTCTTGTCCTCACGTGTCATGCCACTCTAGTTTTTAGGTTAACTTATAACCTATTCGTTCTTACTTCTCACCTCTCGCGACTTTGTAGGGAGCAAATCTTGAGGTAGCATGTTCTGCCGTTTCTATAATCTCTGGCGGAGTGCAATCCATGTCGCTATCAGTTTCAGTCATTTTATTCTATACACAATTAATATTGTTATATTTTGTATTGAAATAAAAAGCTTACCATAGTTTTTTAATTAATAGTTATTTGTGTACCAAGGCCGTAAAAGTGATCTTTTTTGGCCGAAGCTGCTGTTTGTGGCCGAGGCGGTAGCCGAGGCCGCAATTCAGATGAGGCCTAACAAATCACTTTTGGCCAAGGTGCACACAACATTTTTTAGGCGATCATCAAAAAAGAATTCAAAAATTTGCTCATAAAC
Organism: Photinus pyralis; assembly: GCF_008802855.1. Taxonomy (NCBI): domain Eukaryota; kingdom Metazoa; phylum Arthropoda; class Insecta; order Coleoptera; family Lampyridae; genus Photinus; species Photinus pyralis. The sequence goes on from NW_022170596.1 coordinate 15,433,648, forward strand.
ATATTTTTTCTGAAAATCATAGTTATCTTAGACAATTAAAAACAAAGCATTTCCTGTCATATGTAATTATAATTAGCATCTTTGCGTGTGTTTTTTGCGTATCAAAATGGGTGATAGCGACAGTTCAGATACCCCAAATGAAATTTTGGAAGCTGCAAGCGTTGCGACCCTAAGTCATAGACTCATATATGATATAAGAGCAGGCGTTTGAGAGTAAAAGTACAATCGCAACTTCCTCCGTTGTACAAAATTTTAATAATGCAATAGGTCTTTCGTAACTGTGGCTTCCAAGACCTTATAGTTAACATGCTGTACAATTATTAGAAACCTGATTACCTACTTTGATGGTAGGTATAGGCAGCTACTTGTGTTCTCGGTTAATTGCTGGTGATTCTTCGTATAATAATGTAAGCAATAACATCTTCCTCATGTTTTGGTTCAACACTTCAAAAAGGTCTGCAAGCAGCAAAGATTGAAACGTCAAACTATAATTTTAAATGTGAACATTGTGATTATGCAAAATAGTGTGAAACATTCCTACAAGTCCGAAAATGGAAAAAACGCACGTGGATGGCCCAATCCTTGATGGGGCTAGACCAGATAGACGCTTTGTATCAAACAGATTACTGTTTCTCACACATCAGTTTCAAATAAGTAGGTACAGTTTGACAGATGTGTACAATAAAGTAAAGTTTGACAGAAGCGTACAATAAAGTTAAACTTTATGGCCGCAAAAGCGACTACAAAATCAACGTTTTTGTGATGATAGCCTAAAAAATTAATTGCAATTAACTTTTTCAAATTTTGAATTCAAAATGACAGATAATAGTGCAATGGGTCTGAAGTAGATGGCGTTACGCGCGACGGCGGGGTGTGTACGTATTAAAATTACGTTCACCGAATATGTAAATTACGTTACACATGGTTTAAATAAAAATAGCGAGCGTAAATCATTTTCAATACATGTACATACGTATAGGTAACAGCATTATTTGCATTGAATATGCAAAAATATTTGATTTGTATTTATAGAAATATCTTACAACCTGCAATGTAAAACGATGTCAATGTGACATATCTCCGCCATTGTAATTTTTTAATTGGCCAACTTTCAAGGTCAATTTCTTTTTGGTACTAGGACCAAAAGTATCCACTTTTTGTACAGTTGCCATGGTGAAAGCGATTAATCCGCAAAACCTCAATTTTACGTACCGAACACTGTCACAAAATAGCGTCTTATTCAGGTGGTTGGAGAAAAACACCATTGTTGACATAGGCTATAAAGTGCTTTTGAGTTATGCAGAAGCTCCACACGCATTTCAAATCCAACCGAGAAGCTAGGTACAATTATCTATAATTAAGAACACCCAGAATTTTTATTCCTTCACAGAATAGTGACGCGTATAACGAAACCATCTTCAAACGGTACGGTAACTGAGTGTAAAATACAATGTAGGGTAATTTTCGTGTATCGCACCGTTCCAACGCTCCTATTCTTTTATATTAAGGTTTGTGTTAAAGTAGCCGTCAGAAAACCGAAAGTTGCTAAAAAATGCATTGCATTGTTTTGCCTTCGTGCTTACTGGTTTAATAAACAATGAATTGGGGTTTACAAGGCGGTAGAGTAATTGAGTGATTTAGAACTGTATTTAACACCTTTTCTTATTCATTGTTCTTTAGAAAATCGCTAAGGACGAGTGATGGATTCATTTTATGCGCTTATACGTTATGTAATTCATCCATCATTTAAACATTACACTTTTTACACAGGACTGCTATGTTTCTGATGGGTTACTGTTAGCAAAACAAATAGCATCGTATCTTTATTCTACACTTGGGTAAGTTTTTCGAGGTTTTTCAGTTAAGCGCTACTTTAAGATAGACTCGTAGAAAGTGTAATGCACGTTATATAATTCAGAGAGCGAAACGTAATTCAGATGCACATTTTAAAAATTAATAATTTACCGATATTAATACATGTTGAAGGATTTCACAATCTAATTCCCATTCTAATCTTTCAGCCCTCTTTAAGTTCCCGCATGTCATGAATCATTCAAGAATTAATTTACATATAGTAGTATAAAGTTGAAATTCAACTTGTTAAGTTTTCTCGTGTCAGACGAAAAGTGGTCTTTTCAACAGCACTCCAAACTTTTATTACAAAATAGTGCTACAGTCAGAATAAACTGCATATATAACATATTCACATAGAAACTAATTACTTCCTACTTCTTCTTCGGAAACGATTTAGTCAAATCATTAAAGGCGAATATCATTACTCATTAGCATACGATGTTTAAATAAGCAGTGAAGAAGACATTCCGAGAGGCCGTTGCAGAATGACCCATTGCATTTTCAAGTAGATATCTTTCTATGCTAGTAGTCCAGGCAACGAAGGAAAAATAGCGGAAATAATTCATGTAGAAGCAAATTTTTGCACACTTGTAGAGGAAGGTGTTCTTAACAACATACTAAAAGTCCTGAGGGGTGAGGGTGGAGCTAAGGGTGCAGGGGGTGTCTAAAGGTCCTATTTTTCAGTTTTTTGTCAATAACTCGTAAAATAATGCCTCTACCAAAAAAATGTTGGTATACTAAATTAATCTACATAAAATTCTCTATAAAAAAGGTTCTATACACTTTTTTGCTAGGATCAATGCTGAAGGAGATATGGAGGTGGGAGAGGGTGTACAATTTTAGAGTTTTTTTTTAAAAAAAAGAAATGTTTTAAGTTAAAAATAACATGTTTATTGTTAAAAATGAAGTGATTAGTGAATTAATTATGTATCTTGACAATTAAATAATTAATTTTTCAACAATAACAAAACGACAATAATAATATAATTCAAATTTTTTTTGTTAGTTGCAAAATAGTGTAAATGGATAAATCAATGCTCGTGTGTTGACAGGTGTGCCTATTGTTGTGTGCGTCGTTAGAGCCTGAGACGGAAGGGGTGACTGACCTACTCTCCGTACCACCCCTCCCTAAATCAGTGCCAGGTAGTTTTTACGATGACCATTGCTCATTGCTCGCCCTTAGTCAGGTTAACATTAACCGTCTTGGGGTTCGTGAGTTTTAAAAATACGTACCTACCTGGTTTGATTACATGAACATTTCCACGCGTTAAGACTATGGCTAAGAAGTGTTTAATTTGTGAAAGTGAAGTTGAAAGTGATTTGTGTAACATCGGTAAAAAAGGGATAATTGGTTTAGTGAAGGCAAGTGTGTTAAGGAAAGATGGAAAAGGTTCTATACACTTTTTTGCTAGGATCAATGCTCAAGGAGATATGGAGGTGGGAGGGGGTGTACAATTTTAGAAAAAACTTTTTTTTTTTTTAAATAATTAATTTATGTAGATTAATTTAGTATACCAACATTTTTTTGTTAGAGGCATTATTTTACGAGTTATTGACAAAAAACTGAAAGATAGGACCTTTAGACACCCCCTGCACCCTTAGCTCCACCCTCACCCCCCAGGACTTTTAGTATGTTGTTAAGAACACCTTCCTCTACAAGTGTGCAAAAATTGGCTTCTACATGAATTATTTCCGCTATTTGGTATTTTTTGGTCTTCGTTGCTTGGACTATAGTAGTGGTCATTGTATCAGGTCAAATACGGCATTTCGCGAACCAAATTTTTCCGTTGAAAGGGTTGGTACTTAGGGCCCAAGGATGGATTTAAGAAGTGGGGCTCCTCAATGTTTTCAGGATAACTACTACGTCAAGTTTGGTATCGTTTTTTTATATATTGGGGATGCCGAATTCATTTATGGTATCATATTTTCACCGTTCCGAAGCAAAAACATATAAATTAAGTATAGCTACTTGCCAATATTATATCTCTAATTCAATTAATTATTATTAATTGAAAAGAATTTACCTTAGAATGAAGTATTCCGATAGTGGATTCGCACTAAATATTATTAACTCTTCTACTTCTTTCCTCTATCAACGGGTATGCTTGACTAACTATACGAATGCTTTCTTTACAAGTTAAATATCCATTTCGTTAATAAACTGAATAGTCGAAACCAAATCAAAATAAAAGAAATACAAAACAGATCAACTTATGGCATATTACTCCTACACCGCAAATGCTTGATCATCTGGACCTCTTTTCAATTTATTGTTCGTTCCAAACCTGAAAAACTAGATAGAGATTTTAGTTGTACTAATGCCGAATGCGCTATGATCTACTAGCAATCGCATAATATTCGGGTTTTCGCTTACAATGGCATCTTAGTAAGGTGTAGCGTCTTGGTCGGTACCTATATTGCGATGGGAGTGGAAAAACTGGAAATAAACTAGAATCAAGGGAAAATAATCTTTATTAATCCGAAATACATTTCTAAACTTAAATTAGTCAACCTGCCTTTTTCCAAATACGCACCAACAAAAGCGCAAAGTCACGAAAAATACTATTTCAGCTAGGCTCAAAACACTTGCACCCAAAAGAAGACCAGTTGCTCCTCCAAACTGAACTAAACATTAATGTATTAATATCGTTCAGCAACGAATCTTTGTCTACCTATTAGATTGCTTCCACTAAAGATTAGACTCCTCTTGTAACGAATTTCGGGGTACTTTATCAGATCCCATTCAACATTGGTTCCCAAAAACCAATCAGTGGTCTCAACCGAGTCAATTGTGAAGACATATTCATCACAGTTTGTGTCACAACCATGACAGCTTGATATGCCCAACGCCTCTATTTCCTCTTTAAGAAGATGTACAGTACACTAACTTCTACAGTTCTACAGTTTTACAAATAATACCTAAATTTTTAAATAAGCAGTTCATTCCAGCTGGGTTACAAATGGGATCGGGCCCTGTAATTTACGGGTTATTTAGTTAATGCATATAAAGAAGTACATTACCTAGTCTCCTGAAATAGTACGGTGTGCAATTACAAACGCGTAAATAAACTTTCATCCGGCATTCCATGAAGCATAAATGATGACTATAGACGGGAGTGTATTGTAAGTTTCCTTCACTGGTTAGCCTGCAATGCCTCTGGCTTACCTGCAAGTCTTTTACTTCTGGAGATGTGGAAAGGTCTGAGAGTGTTAACTGAAATTTAGAAGCCGTGGCTGCCGGGATATTTATAGGCGTTGAATAATAATCAGGTAATTCGTTATATCCATGAAAGAATATCTAAAACAGAGTTATGTAATTATCAAAATTGAGTAATAGGTTGTACTTTGTAACCGGCGGTCAATTCCATTAGTATTGCAGCAGGCTTTGATATGCTTGGATTGACCATTAGTGCAGGTGGGGTTGGTACTAATTCCAAAGTATTATTTAACCAATATCTAAGCATCGAACGTGTAATGAACTAACTATCACTTAAAGTTAACTTGCATGCACCCGTTATCCTTCGACAGGTTACACATGTTGATCATAAGTGATTAATTAAGGTTGATTTGAAATGATTTGTTGGCGTACAAATGGTTAATAATAGTTTTTCATGGCAACCGAAGGCATAGTAACCGGTTAACAAGTTTTGCTCACTAGAGATCAAACGCACGTTTTGCTAATAAACGAACAATAAAGAGCAAAGTATGCTATTAATTTGATTGTGCAAAAATTATGTAAATGCGTTCTTCTTAAATAATAACCAATAGACGGATCTATGTATCTATCGACGGGTAACGGATGCATGTAGTAAATTCGCTCTTACTCATAGGAATTATACACCGCAATCTCCGAATTATACGTGTAACATAATCCATGCTCAGAGAGGGTCATTACAAATTCTCGTACTTCTCCAAACTTTTGCGTAAATTGATTTGGATCAAAAGGGGCCCTTGAATTTACAACCCATTCTACGTACTTATCAACTTGGAAATAAATAGAATCGCTCGAATAGTTTGCAAAAGCCGAATAGTTCTCAAATTTCCCAAATGCCAGAACCTCCAAAAACTCTGGGAATTTCGATCGTTCTTTTTTGTCAGTAATATTTAATTCTCTGAAAATGCGCAAAGGGTTATTAATAATAGGTAAAACGCAAACACCAGGTAGCTACGACTCTTTGGTAAGTTATTAAAACCGCCCAAAGTCTAAAAACCCGTGAAAATCCTATGATCGACGTACGGTATTAAAAATTAATGGAAAAAAAGCCCAACTGCAGTTCTGAGGGCAATTAAAACTGGAGATCCTCAAAATTAGGTAATAATTTGCTAACTGTAAGTATATTTGGTTAGGGTTGTACTTATGTTAGGTTATTTTCAGAATGTTGACCAATGTATGTCCAATGACATCTGAAATCTGAAAGCCCACCGCCATCTTATCAATTGAAGAACGCCATAGAGATGAGGTTCTACCTTACCGGCAGAATCAGTTACATCGAAGGTTACACCTGGAGATTTCGATGTTCCGGAATTGTAACTACAAGTATACGGAAACCCCTTTGGAGATTAATGTCCCTGTAAATCATCCCGTTATACCTGATACTTTGTTTTTGCCTTTGCGAAGAATATACCGTCCGACAACTTACCGTTTTTGTTGACGATTACTTTTGTTACTCCGAAGTCTCATTCTGTTACTTTGATTACATTGTATCCTCCTTCAGATTAGGTGTGTTATTTTAGATAGATACTAGTACCGTTGCTTTGTGAATTAATTTGAAACCGATAACTAAATTTTTTTTGGTTAAGTTGGTTTGGTTAAGGACTTGGTTGCTGTTGCTTATGAAAAGCACATATTACTGGAGAGAATAAAAACCGGAATGAGCCTTCAAATCCTATAAAAAATTAAAAATTGGGAATTCTAAGACACAAGAGTTGCTATATCATACAACTGCAAAAATACAGGTAATAAAGATTTGAACTTGAGAAGATTTGTTGTCACTCTCTTAATGCCTTGCCTCATATTTTGAGAGAACAAGAAATGTAAACTTTATTTCTGCCAGGGAGGTTATGATAACTTTCACAAGGATTTGAACTCTTTTCCAGATTTTCGTGAGCTCCAGGAATGTTTTTATCGCCTTTCAAATCGGTCCCAAGACTCATTACTATCCGCCCGAGAGGTTTTATGCCAATTGTGGTCAAGTACATTTCGGGAAATCGAGTGGACTATGGGAAGAGGAGAGCTTATGTTAGGGAAGTTTTGCGATCTATTCTTGCTTACAATTCCGGACACTTTTGGCCTCTCAAGTATCTGCTGAGGACACCCCTTCCTCCGGGTACATGGACACAAGTAGACAAATATTTCGGGGCAAAGTCAATCAATCCAAGGCCAAAGCGAGTGCAAGGTGCAATTATACGTTTGTAACGGGTAATACTGTGATTTTTTTCTTTTCTGTCATGATGCGCAAACGAACGAGGAGAAAAAGGAGATGAGAGTACAGACAGACAAATCGACATCATCCAGATTTTGTTTGATTCGGGTTCTTGGTGCTTAAAAACGTGTACAAAAATCCAATGTGCTGGTGACAAAAAAATTCACAACCAAAAAATATCTTTTTTTTTCATACACCAAGTGGCTAACAAGGATTTTGGGGTTGCAAACTTGGTTATAAATTCCCTGTGGAGTTAATAACATATCAAGAAATACTAGCTACGTGTGAGTTTGCTAACTTTTTTGTACATTAATAATTCGATTGGCCTATGGAATCATTTTAAGACAAAAATAACAGTATTTACCGATTGAACTAAATCGTTTAGTTCATTAGATAGTTTAATTAGAGTGGTCATGTATTCATGTACCTATTTTTTATAGAGATGATAGCATTTCATAATAGGCCTAATAGATATCTAAATTACAAGATCTCTATATAGTAAGTTGTTGTTTCATCGTCTAAGATAAATGGCTATAGAAAAGTCGAATTGTGAGTCACAGTGGATGTTAGATCAAACCTAGTTGCCATGCTATTGTACTATGCGATCAAAAATGAGTTGCTGTCGGGTCTTGTTACATGGGAAATAGTACATAATTTGAATTTCCAAAGGCGAATCGACAGCAACTCATTTTTGATCGCCCGTTATAAAAAAATGACAATTCTTACCTGATTATCTTGTCAACACTCTGAGTATGTAACGCATCAAAACATATTGTAGTTGAAGGGAACGTTACGTTCCAGTTCCAATGATCTCTTTCAACGCTAATAACTGTAGGCCTCGTCTGATAATGATCCAGAGCTTCCAAACCCAGCGTAATACTCCATCCTACTGCGGACAAAACTAGCAAAGCCCATAATACTCTAATAATTAGCGTTCATTCAATTACTGCAACTCGCATATACAAAGCAAACTTTTACCTTTCAAACGGACTTACATTCGGTCTGACAATATGTGCAACTCCATGAACCGAGCTTATTCTAGCACAACATAAAAAATGCGATTTAGTACGTTTCCAAACGCTCAAATTTTCTCTTTTTGAATACATTTTCAGATCGTTACCGCGGTTCAGTCGTGCAATAACGAACTGAAACTTGTAATCTCGTTGCTACAATGCATTTGCATGTCACATTACTTTCCAATTAATATTGCGTGCGCTTTTTTCTTTTTGCCGCTTCGAACTTTAAAAGCAGAAATTTGCATTAATTTCTGTTTATTGCCGCGATATCAAGCGAATTCCACAGCACATTTATGGCGGTAATGTATGTGTTTCTCAATAAGCACGAGGTCTTCATGAGACTCTGGGGTACACTTCATATCGATCCTGCTCGAGCTTTTACTGACTTATCTCATAAATTATACAGTTTGTCTCGCTTTAACCCTATTTATTGTTATGATAATGACGAAGAAAAGGTGTAGTTTAAAGGTGGTAAAAGTAAGCGCCTTTAGCCGGATAAGTACCGCTAACAATTCAAAATTAATATCCCCGCATTTAATTGAGTTCGTAGAATTGGTAAGCGCATATACGGCAAAAATAAGAATTTGTTTCAATATTTCTCTAGAACGGCCGCATTCGCTTTCCTTTTAAGCTCAACCCTATCCAGGCGAAATTGTTAATGGGATAATAAAGCAAGTTGTTAGAACCATTTAGCTTCGCTGCGTATATTTTTGCTTGCATAAAGTTCCGCCACTAAATTGCTTTTAGGCGCGCGGAAATCTATGACCAACCTATGCTATAGGAAATACTAATACCTATTATAGTCTAATTACAAAAGGTGTCCGCCAAAGTAAGTGCGTGAAGTTCCTGTTATTCCACTAAATTACAAATGAGCTTGTGTACAAGCGTAGTAAAACACAAATTATTCCCTTGACTCATGGTAAGAAAGGTTTCCCCTAAATTACATAATAGTATGATAAATGTTGTAGTTGTAACTTGTTTCATACCCCTTCGGACATCTACTTTATTGTTCCAATTAATGTTAAAAATATAGATCACACAAAAAAATTACGGTGAATTATAGAAGCGATTCTTCCCAAATTAAATCAAGTCAGAAGGACTTCCTTTTACTTTTTGTTCTCAATAATCATGAGGTATACATGAGTAAACGTTTAATTCCGAGGACTGTCAGAGTCCATAAACTTTTTACAAAAGTTCCTACTACAAGATGAGACACTCTTAAACGAAATAAAGTACCTACACTTTCAGAAATTACCCCATTATACTCCATATCAGGAACGGTGCTTTATCCAACAATTAAATTTGCCCATTTTACTATCAAATATCGGATAAAATGGTTTATCTTTGTTCTCTTCTGAAAAGTAATGAAACAACCAAAAAACAGAAATGGTTCTTGTGTGGACTACGATCGCTGTAGGGAGTAAATTAGTAACAACTAAAAATCGATACAATCGATATTGCGATTGAGTTTGTTAACATGTTTTTCGTCTTCAAGATACTATAGAAGTTTAAAAACCGGACTGGTTGGGATGGGTGGGAGGGGGCCACGGTAACTATAGAGAGAGTTGTTCGATTTACTTGAATTTGTGTGTTTTCCTTTTGGTTTTGTTTGGAATTGCATAACTTTTATTTAAATTCTATCGTTTGTATAAACTATACATATACATTTGTTGTATTTGATTCTGAAACGTGAAATTGCGTGTTAAAATGCAGGGACTTGTAAGTTAATTAACACATGTGTTCTGGTGCTGATAAGAAGAGGTGCAGGTGGTCATCGATGTCCGCAGTATTTTCGACGTAAGAGGGGGCGCATTCCTTCACAGCCGGCGTTATCTAATCTAGTAATTGGCACATTATTTGTAAATACCGGGGAAAGGAGATTATTCTATGGTGGAAATCGCGATCCCTTAAATACGTGAGTCAAGGTAAAATAAGGCTGCTGATCTCAGTTCGCGATGGTGAAAATAGTGAGTAAATTTATTTACGCTAGGTTACTGGCCCTTTTAATTTTATAGCTGTACTACCGCATTACACAACATAAAAGATGATATTATATCGTCAACTGATAAAGGTAAACTAACTTTACTTATTCTGCTAGATTTCAGTAAGGCATTTGATTCAATTAGCCACGAAATACTTTTTGCTATATTAAAATGCTGTGGATTTACACCTAACTCAGTTGACTTAATATCACCCTACTTAGATCATAGAACTCAAAGTGTTGTCATCAATCAAAAACGTTCTGAGGCCCACATTTTGTCAAAAGGAGTTCCGCAAGGTTCAATTATGGGCTCACTATTATTTCAAATTTACACCTCTAAGTTTCTTAACAGCATCAACCACTGCAAAATTCAAATGTATGCTGATGACATTCAGCTCTATTACTCATACAGTCCCGACGCTATTCAAGACAGTCTTAGCATGGTTTCAGAAGATCTAAATAATATTTTCGAAATTTCCGCTAGTCATGGATTAAAACTGAATCCTAATAAATGCGGTGTAATGATATTTGGTAATAAATCAAAATGTGAAATATGTAAACCAATAATAAATCTGAAGTTGAATGACATTTGCATTCCAGCTAAAAACTTAGGACTAATAATGGATAATAACATGAGATATAAGGAGTATTATATCAAAATGCGTGCAAAAATCTTACACGAGTCTTAAGCTTCCCTATCCCCATAGAACGACCTTAGCGATAAGTCTCAAACGAATGCGAGTCTCCAGTTCTTTTAACTTTTTTAATATAGTATATGATCCATGTCTGGATGTTGATTCAAAAAATAAAATACAGAGGGTACAGAATTCATGTCTTAGATTTATTTACGGGTTGCGTAAGACTGATCACATATCCCACAAGCTCAATGATTGTCTCTGGTTAAATATGAATAACAGGCGTACTCTTCATACTACGACTTTTTACCATAAGTTTTTTTTTTTTTTTTTTTTTTAGGTATGGCTTCGACTACTTGGGTCTTCTCGACATTCATACACATACCTTCCAAGTAAAAAGTAAGTATTTTAGAACTTTATATTTTTATACATTGCTGTATATCCCTATTGCTTTCAGGAACTTTAGCACATTCTTCAAGTTTGGTATTTCGTTAAGGTTGCTTCTAACATCTTCCTTTAGGTTAAACCTATCACGCTGATTTACATACTTAACACAATCACAGATTACATGCTTCACAGAGAGATCAACATTACACGCATTGCATCGCGGCCTGGGATCACCCGTCAAAAGATATTGGTGCGTGACATTTGTGTGGCCTATTCTTAACCGATGTATCTTTATTTGTTCATCTCTACGAAAATCTTTCAGGTATAGTTTTTCCTTCACCGATAGTTTAACATGTAATTTTAACCAAAGTACCTCCTTATCTATCTAATAAAATCACCTACCGCTGCGATGTACTTAAGATTTCAAGGTAAAATAACCCCTCCCCCACACAGCACAACCTTTTTTGAGAGATCGTTTTCTTTTAATGTATATACGATTTACAATAATAGCTTACCCAATCGTTTTAAGGAGTTACCTGTGAAGTTTTTTAATTGTAAATATAAAGATTTTTTGTTTAATGAACAATGTACATTTGGAAGATAAATTAGCTTGACACAACTAGATGGAATAACGTATTCAGATAGATATTATTTTTTACAACGCGTTTTTCAGAAGAATATTTACTTGGACTTTGATTTTGTTCGTAGATATATTGAGGTCGGATTGAAAAGCAGACGTTGATCTGAATCCCACCTTACGGTTTAAAACTGTAGTAGTTCACATTATGCATTTATTTTATTTTCTTTTCTTTACACTAATTTTTTTTAATCATTTTTTTACAATTCTCTTTAATTGCTTTTTTAATGGGAATTGTCTCATTTGTTATATGGCTACTGCGTTATTAAATAAAGGTATATTAAATTAAATTAAAAAAATAAAGTCCCCAGTTTGATCCCTTTGAATGTAGAGTAGAATAGTGTAATCAGTTCCATGTACTGTAACTACAATTTTCCAGTTCTAGAAACATTGCGCTTTCTAAAACTGCAGTAGAGTTGACGAGCTTTTTAAAGTATATGTTCTCTTTTAGATCTTCAAGCTTATCGAGTACTATAAGTTAATGAAAGCGTCTTTGATATTCCTTTTGGCGTCTACGTATGTAAGCAAATGAGCTCTCGAATGAGCGTTCGAATAAGCATATGGCCACCCATCATTTTCGCAATGATTTGCTTGGAATGCAACAACCCCTACGGATCCTCGATTCCATTACCTTCCATTATGTATCCTATAGTGCCTAGGTAAGACATGAGTAGATATTAACTTTCATGGAAAGTACGGTTTAAAATATCAAACTAAGGCTAACGGCCTGCATTGATCCACCATTTTGAATGGAAGCTTACGTGAGAAATTATGAGATCTTTCAGGGTTTGTTTTACTTGTCATAAAAAGTTTATCCTCACATTTTCAGCTCATTATGAATGAGTGGGCTGTCTACCCACTATTCGTCCTAAAAGTACTGGGCTAAGAGGATTAGCACGTTCACCTTGAAGATTTTTAAAATCAAACACGATGGAAGTACCTGAACTGAAGATGTAAATTGGCCAGCTACAAATTAAATGACTCTGCGGCTGAAAGCTATTCCAATATAGTAGAAAGTCAGATGCAGTAGTTGGATGACATTTATTTCATCATATTCTGATGAGTCCACAAAAGTAATAGGAAAACTGTGACAAAATTAAAGATTGAATTCACTTTTCAGAATCTTGCACTTGTACAATTAATTTAGTATAAAACGAGCATATATAGGCAACGTACCTTACACATAATCTTAGTATTTAATTCTTATTGTCCAATGTTCGTGGTTTAAAAAAAACATAGATAGGTAGAGGACAGAAAAATTTCTCTTAAGACGTTTTTCCATTGTCAAGTTTTTTGTGTGTAATTTGTCAGTGTTCCTTGAATGACTTTGTTATTAACGTGTCGTTATGCTTTCCCCTGCTGCTAACTTTGATAGGAAACAAGACACAACAACCTCTCAAAATTATTGACCTTTGAAATTACAGTAAAAGTTTAAATTCATTCACAACTTTACTGTTACCAAGTTAATCAACAACAATCAAGGAATTTGTTTACAAGATCATGTTGTGGATTATATCAGTTCACGTATCTTCCAATAATCTACAAGTACATGTTGGATACAGCTCGCTAGGGACTTTATTATCGTCTCTATAAAGAGGGAAAACTTGCAAACCAGTGCAAAAGGAATAAGAAAGCGTAAGGAGAATTGTACTTGTTAAGTTAAGTAAAGTAACTCCTTTGTTATCGATACTGTCGTCCTAGAATAACTTTGGGTTCAATAAGTAACACCTGTAACAGGATAGGATACGAGGATATCTTGTTTAAGTGTGGTGAGTTGATTATCGAGCTGCAACATTCAAGCGATCATTAATAATTTTATGTCATGGAAGGTGAAAAACTGTTATAGCTATAGCCGTACTTACGCAACGTATCCTCTAGTACAGCATCTGACTAAATGCGAAAACGCTGTGTTTAAACAAATATTAAATATGACGCTTTTCGCTTCCTTTAACATTTTATTTTCCACGAAATTACAAATGGACTATGTCATATAATTCAAACCTTCTACCTTCAGAACCAATTTTGCCCTTAGTCCTTACTGCTATTGCATTTCGGGCAGTAGCTTATATAGTGTAGTGTTCGACGATGCAGTAAACGTAAATACTACCTTAAATAAGCGTTCAATATTAATGTGATTATATTTGCGGTTTTTCAATACTTTACCATCTGATTGTTCCATGGACTCCCTAATTGGTAACACATGTCACAGAGACCACCCGGCTTTGAAAGTGGGACAGAAAAAAAAGAGATTTAGTGTGTGAATGCATTATAGGTAAGAAAGTAAATTTTACATCACTTTTTAGAAGGGCAATGTAACTGAAAGACACTATCCATCCTTACTGCTATTGCATTTCGGGCAGTAGCTTATAGTGTAGTGTTCGACGATGCAGTAAACGTAAATACTACCTTAAATAAGCGTTCAATATTAATGTGATATGTTTAACACGCTAATGCGGATAATATTAATATAAATGATATGCGGCGATTACGCTGTATTGTCTACATACATTCATTCGTTGCGAGATTCGATTTTATTATAAGTAAAATGAGTAAATTTATGCAACTTATTGCATGAAATGAAACGGTTAAATAACGAAATGAATATCGCAATTAAATCATGGTATATCTCGGATGTTATTCAATGATATCGAAACTTGGCAGCCTTTCATTTAACCATAACCCTTTGAATACTTTTCTCAATGTTCCCATTTTTTTACTACCATAACCAAGCCTCCCCGCCTTAAAAAATGTAAGTAGCTGCGTTTATCTTTCGTCACTGCCATTAGCAAAATTACTTGTTTACTATCCCCTTATAACGCCAGTTCTCATAGTGCCAGAAAAGTTCAACGTTCGTTTCGCTGGTATATTTAGACAAATATTACAAAATTATATTTCATGAGCCGGACAAATTGACCAAACACCCCCCTCTCACCATACAAAAAAAATAGTCAACCGCCAGTATGACCGTCAGACCTTTATACTCGTTTGTTGTAGAGCAAAATACGTACCGAATTTAATTTAATATCTTTGGATCTTCATTCAAAGGAATTTAATAATAATTAACAATGATTTATTAAAGGGAGAAAGTTTATCCACTACATGTATGTGGGGAAACTAAAACACAACCGACCCCTAGTGGAAAACTGGCGGATACAATATACAATTTTAGATTCATAAACATTTTCCAAATTTGGTAAATTATAAATAAATACCCGAAAAGCTAGGTAACGGTAATTTTCTTATGTTTTATGATAGCCCAGAGGAATACTAAATAAGAAACGCGTGTTCTAGCATTTTTGGGAGCATAACGAAACATCTTGGTCTTTCAATTTATTTTGAAAAAAAATGTCTATTTCCGTACCCTTTACCACCCTACCACGCCTTCTATTGACAAAATACGTGAAATTAATTGAAGGAAATAATCTATTCGTTAGTTTCTTTTTCGGATGATCGAATATTTGGATGTCTGAATAATTTTTCATCTAAGAGACCAATGTGGGTACTTATGGGTAAATTATGGATATGTTGTAGACGGAAAAGTAAAAGATTCAGCTTATACAAGGAGTGGCGGTTGGAAACAGATTAATAAATTTTTACCAACTATGGAATATATCATAAAGTTCTGGGATGCACCAGCATCTAGGATTCAGCACGTAGACGGAAACTTAAGCACAAATTACACTTCATAACAGTTGTTGGCAATTCAGAGCGCGTTTCGAGAGTTATATGCATGAATGACAATCAACTGCATTAATTTAAAAATGCTGGGCTACATGAACAGTAAAACGATTATAACCCACGATCGAAAACTGCCACTTTTTTAACTTGAAAGGGTAAATAAGTAGAAAAAATACTTTATTATATACATAATTCTTTCTAACTACCTATATGAAAAATAAATTACGAAAATTAATAAACATAAACGTCCAACTAAAGGAAAATATAAATATGAGTTCGTTGTGCCAACCATTAGTGGAAGAATGGGGCGCATCACGTTGCATAGCCTCCGAATGCTCAGCTGCAAACATACGTATAATATAATAACATATTATTCATACACATAAAATTTAATCGTACCCTCTACGACTACAAGTCGAGCTGATCCGGGCTTGGCGGAAGCTTGCGTGCAAGTATACGTTCCACTGTCTTGTGGTGAAACCTCAGCAACTCTTAATCTACTAACGCTATTAAGGTCCCTATAGTCCGTTTCGACGGAAATCCCTCCCCGTCCGGACTGAAGATATTACACAATTATCACGTAGTTTATGTAACTACCGTACCTTACATTCAACTTACATCGAAAGATAACTGCCTCCCCTCGTGAAACCAATGTATGTGGGGTTGCGAACCAGATTGAGACACAGGTGTCCTCCAAGAAGGCGATGATGCTGATATTTCGCAAGTAAATGTTATAGGAGTACCGACCCTTGCGTAAACTTCCGGAGGTCCCTTTATACTTGCCGTATAGATCCATTTATTAGTAAAGTGGAAGTTATCCTGTATCTTGAGTGTATCTGTAAGTTTGTTTAGAACTGGAGGCCTCTAATAAAGTTTTGTTAGAACTCGTACCTGACACGGTTAAATTAATTGCGAGACTCATTTTGGGATCCGTGTTTACTTGGCATTCATATCTGCCGCTATCAGCCAATCGCACTCCACGCACCCTTAATCCCCAAAAATTTGTTTGAATTGACGAAACTGACTCGAATCGATTGTCGGCAGAGAAAGTGAGCTCCCCAGATGTTAAAATGTGTAAGTCCTTCGTGCGGATCCAGGAGACCTGAAATAAATGCACAGAGTTAGGAAATGTTTTCGCATGAAATTAAAATTAAACGCCGGGTAATGGAATTGAATATCCTACTTTCGTAAAGCATTTATAAAATGGAATTGAATTAAACATTTGATGCCTTTATAATAGTAGGTAGGCATTTATTTCTACACATTAATTATCATATAAGGTTTGTTTGTTAAACATATACCTACAAACGCCAGACTTTTTAGATGGATCTAAATGAACATTGCATAAATCATACTAGGGTTTATTGAACATATAAACTGTCAAACGATTTTTTACAAAAAAATATCCGTTTAATTTTTCACTTTCTCCTATTGGATACAATCCGCTTATTATTGCTATTAGCGTTCATTAACTAAAAATTCACCTCATTACTATCATAAATTAAATTTGTGCACTTTCTAAAATTGCCCAATGAAACATAATAATTATGTGTACGAGTATCGGCAATCTGTATAATTCATCAGGTATTCTACTAATATATGCAATGCCTAGGGAATGTATGCAATTCTGTTTAGGAAATATTCATAATGGGTGGTCACGTTTAAAATTTTTGATCTACTACACCATCCTTTGCAGAGATACGAGTTTTTTAAATTGACCTTTCTGAAGGACCATGTATTACTTACAACAAAAAACCAAGGATAATGTATAGTCGCGTTTCAGGTCTTAGAAGGAATTCACCTAAAAAAATAAAATTTTATTCTGTACAGTTTTGGCTCAAAATTTTGAAACTTTGTTAAACGAAGAGACGTTTCAAATCCCTATTTCATATTGGTTTTAATAAAATGCTTACGGTTAAGTATAAGTATGTAATTTGGATAAGACTTCAAAGACCGTAACTAAATCGTCTATATTACGCTAAGGACAATTAATAAAAAACAATTTGGTGTACTGTAGAATAGGTAATAGAGAAATCTTTAAGTCCAGCGCCAATAACCCGACACGGAAAAATGATTTCATGAGACTTTAGTCTAAGCCAAGGTAAGCATTTTACGCCTCTTACACTTAATTAAGATTAATTTTACTTTTCTGACTGTGATTATGGCGAGACGCCAAACGGCTATTACGCTTATTAGAGGAATTACGTGAACTGTTTTAGTGTAGAGTCCAACAATAATCCCAGACCTCCTGCAAAATTACAATATAATTTTATTAAAAAAAATAAAATTAGATAAAATTATAAAAGTAACGACACGGTTAATTATAGTGGCGCACAAAACTTGTAAAATATCAGTAGTCGACGAAATTTCCTTTTTTGCGAGACAAGTCGAAGAGAATTTCGCAACTTTGAAAGGCACGGATGAGTTTAAGCACTCGCAGCGCTTCGAAAACTACCAATTGTTGCGATAACAATACGACTATTTACATAGATTTCAATTATGCCAATGTTAAGCCGAAATCAAAGTTGTAACAGAAGCTCTTCGTAGTCGATACGTGCTTTGAAGTAATCTTGGTATTTACCAACATTCCGAAAATTGCTTAACTTTATATTTAAAGTATCTGGAACAGATTTTAAGCATTGCTATTGTAATTACGTTATATAGATATGAGTTGGGGTACAATAAACTTTATACGCCATCACATGACATAATCGCTGTCTATTACCCAGTTTGCGTGTATACCTATTTATTATTTAGCGATGGAGAAAATCATCGTTGAAGGTTCCAAAAATGCGACTGAATTCTTTTATTAAGCTTGATATTTTCTTCCGTAGGAGGTTAATTTAATGAGTATTCCATTCTTCCAAACCTCATGTACGGATTTGGTAGGCGCGTGACATTATTGTGTTTAATAGTGACAGGTGTCAGGTTCACTTCGGATGGAAAGTTCAATCCGATCAAGGGAAGAACTTTTCTACAAGGATGCGCTATCTTAGAGCAGGAATATTACAATAATTTTTACACACTGTTTAATCACAAAATATAAAAACTAGGTACTATCCCAATTCACATGATCTGCAGCGTACAAAAGGTAGGTCAAAAATCAGGACAAAACACTACGCCTGTTGATGGCCTAGTAGTACTAGTCGATAACGCAAATTCCAGATAGATGCAATACGGACTTAGATATGGACGGAACCAGAAATCCTTCACTCGCTGATAAGCGGTGATTTTATCAAACTTTTATTGGAGAAGCCGAGACAGGTCTACTAAGACACTATTGTAGCATGTGGGGCATTGCAAAAGCTGTATGTAAGATGTTATAGTTTGAACCATAGAGGTTAAACTAAGGACATCGCATTGGCATTTATGTGTGTACGTATCTCTATAAGCCAAACATGTTCGAATTATAGATATCATTTATTATGAATTCTACAATCCGGAAACATGGGTAATCCGAACGGGTTCTGCCAACTTTCTGTTTGGATTAGCCATACATTACTGTATTAGGCACCTAATTAAGAAATACTGAGAACGCATATATATCACTATATCAAAGAAAAAAACAAATTTTTTCACTAAAATGTGGATTTAAATCTGTTCTATAGGTAATTAATAGGAACTGGAAACTAATTTCACGCCTACCTATATAACCAAAGAGAGGTAAGTGGATATATAAACCAGACGAAAATTCACAATTGATTTAACTATCACTTTATAATGTAATGAACGGTTTCGTGTTAAACTATGGTTGTTTATTATAAGTAAATCAATAAAATTGATGACTATTACCAGATAACTTTCCCACTTTACGAAAAATGCTCCCTATCGTTTTCTATTGACAAGTTTGTAATATATTAATCACAAATGAAGTAACACAAATTAACAATCTATTTCAAGATCAAAGCTTGGCAGCTTTGTAAAAAATGGGACTAGTTCACACCTTTGGCAGTAAACAATAACAAAACGTTAACACAAACATTTCTTTTAGAGAATATTCTACCCTTTTTTTTTTTTGTTAAGTACGACTTCGACTGCTAAGGTCTTTTCGTCTACTTCTAATCACTTGTAAGGTCTTATTACTGCCGCATTATATTTTGTTGTACATATTAATCAATTTTAGGTAGTCAAGAGTACTTCTAATCCGGTCATCGCTTTTAAGATTATCAGATAAGTTTCTCATTAATTTCTTTTCAGCTCTTTGGTGGTTATGTGCTGCACAGTCGCAAAACTAATTCGTCGGAAAACTGGTTACCAATGAATAGAACACATTTTTGTTCTTTTAAATGTATGTACCTAATTACCTTATTTTTTTGTAAATTTAATAATAATAATTGAATTATGACAGTTTATACAAGTCAGAAGCACATTTTTAGTGCACTACAATAATTTTTCCACCCCGACACAAAAAAATTTGTATATTACTCGCCTATAAAATGCTTTATGAGGATTCGTATATTTGCAGATGTGCAAATTTACACGTACAGATATTCGCAAATACTCATTTTCGGACTGTCCCGCTTGTGGTGACAGTACAGCGTTGATTTTGTAATTCCGACCGTCACAATCGAGTTTAAATTTCTAACTTAAAATATGGGCGCTTCAACCATTATGAAAGCAATGCCACAATAATTATCAAATATTATTCAAATTTGTACATTGCTCCACTGACAATTTAATAAACTGCTTCATCCCTAAGGTGCAACTTTCGCCATTCCCTAACCTCCTAGTAACCCTTTTTACCTCTTGCGGTACAAATTTTAATATCAAATCGGCAAATCATTTGCGAATATGACTATTGTCAAACAGCAAATTATTACGCGTTACTATAGAGGGTCATTATTTGAAGAAAATCTATGTTTAGCGCCCAGGTATATATCAAAAATACTTACAGCAGTATTCTTATTTAATAGTTCAGAACTATTATTAGAACGTTTTTCAAGCTAATTAAAGATCATAATTAGATTCTGTGACCGTTATTGCTTTAAGTGCATTATAAGATGAGGTATGCCGCTCTAATTTCTGACCAATTATTTAAGTGTGTTTTGGGGATGATACCTTTCATACTGTTTCGTAACAAGTCATTAGTACGCACATCCGCAATCATTTTAAATTGTTTGCATACAATAGATGTAATTGGTGTTTAATGGAGCAACGTTGCGCCTCGTGGCAGTCGAATATAGGTTGAATCCAATACAAGAACGGATATTTACCTCATAATAAGAAACTCCTTTCTGGGAAATATACATACTACATGTAAAAAGATGGGTTAGGCACTTCAGTTTACGATTATTTTTCTTCAAAGTTTTAGTGCAGATCACCGAATTTAAATTTAACCAATTTTACTGTCGCAACTTACACAGTTACAAAATTGTTTTGCAAATCGATCAGATGAATTAGAACGCTTCTTTCATTTCGTATGAGCAGAACCATCATGAAGTAAATCATATTGTGCCCATCTGTCCCTATGAATGATTTATCGACTCTGGGTATTTGTTATATAATTTTAAGCTTCACTGTTTTATCATATCTTAATACCTCTAGGAGTAACTTTAGCGTATTTTCCATGAATTGATCAGTACATTTCCCGAGAACTTTTTTTTATTTCTTGTATTTGTTTTTACAACCTTACCGAAAATTAAAAAAAAATAGCCCTCGTATCTTACTGTCCATGTAAGATAGAAAAAAGGTAAATACTGCCTATTTTAGATATTTTTACTAAGAAACCCGTGACGTGGGAAAAATTCTATCTATTTATATATCTTATCTCTATGTATATATTTTAACGCCAATTACTTGCATTCGTTTTCCCGATTACATTGATGAATCACACCCTATATTTTTTGTATAATTATAATACTATATCATATTTTTCAATATTTTGAAGTGACATGTTCCTACCGTCAACCATTTTTATTGATTGGTATCAACTGTCATGAATACAAAAAAGAAATCACGAAATCTCCATGAATTCATGGCCTACTATTTAAAAACCGCGGTAAAAGATAAGGTTTTGTAAAATTAAAAAAAAATATCGGTTGATACATCAGTGTAATCAAGAAAAAAAAATGCAAAAAATTGATGTTAAAATATACAGGGTGTTGCATTTAAAAATACCAACTTTGGGTCAAATCTCAAAGAGGGTGGTCCAAAAAACTAAGCCACTGGATTCTATGTAAAGATATCTAGAATGGGAAATGTTTATTGTTTATATTTTTCAAGTTCCGGAAAGGTCGCAAAAACAAATATAAGACATAAGAAAAGTATTATACACAAGTGTTAGTCTTACATCTTACTATTTCTCAACGTAATCCGTAAGCTGTTTGGAGATCCATCGTGCACAAAATTTGTGGTTGTTGAGTTGCTACAATGTGATAAAGTGCTGATCGAGAAATTCAGCAGACAGTTCAGAAATTGTGAACCAGTGGCGCTCTTGAACCACAGTGTTCACTTTTACGACAATGTCGTATGTTGTTCCGGACTTCCTGCTATGGCCTCCTTCATCGAAATATCCTACACGTACATCATTTTCGCATAATGTTTTCCGCGTACATAACACACAATCTTGAATTTCAACCGCAGTATTGCCTTCAGCTTGAAGAAAACGGATCATACAGCGAATCTCGCAGTTAGGGGGAGCTTCAATGATGGAGTAGCCATGATAAAACAACGTTCACAAGAAAACTACGCCACGTAATGTCCGGCCTGGTTGGCAGATAGTGACAGATAAATTACTGAACACTAATGCGCAAGCCACACGTCGCCATGACACCTAACGGATGACACCTAACGGAACTTGGAAAAAAATAGGCCTCGTATGATTAAATCCCAAAAAGTCAAGCTTTTCGTTTTCGCCTTGTATCTCAGAAAGAAATAGTAATTCTGTTTGTGGTAGTAAAAGTTTCACAAAAAAGTGTTTGCAAAATTGAGAAACTACAATCTAAAAAGGTCCGACTTGATAAATTTGATTTTTTAGACAAAGAGGTTCTTTCTTGGGCAGAGTAATAATTCCACAAGGCATTAAACTTAACCCATTAAAATTGGAAGCCACTAAGAACACACCTTAGCAAAAACCGCAAAGGAAATTAAATCCTTTCTTGGCTTAATAATAGTTACTATCGACGATTTTTCAAACATTCTGCCAATATTGCTCAGCCGTTCACTACACAAAAACAAAATGGAAGTCGCCCTACCAATGAAGACTATGTAGAAGCATTGAAGATTTTCACACAACGATACAAGCCTTTCGTCAATGCAAAGGATTACTTCTCCAATACTGGCCCACCCAGATTTTAATTTAATTACATGTGACCACTGATAATTCCAAACCTATTTCATTATTCTCCAGAACATTTCAAATAGCGTAGAATGTACCTAATTATTCTATGTAGAAGGATTTGCTATCTATTGTAGAGATTCCGAAACATTTCAGACCTTATATTTATCCGTTTGTCTATAAATCACTCAAATCACGGTGAATCAATAGGCGAATTAACAGATCCTCACTAGTAAATATTTCTTTCGTACAAAATAACGGAGTCACTGGAATCGGAGGATTCTAAACGACAGACTAAAATATATCAGGTAAGAAAACTAAGGCGATCTAAGAATAGTAGATTACAAAACAAGTGTATAATTAGGTCTTTAAAGCACGCGAGTGCCTTAAGAAGTTGCAAGTGCTTTAAATATCAATTAGACACGCGTTTCATATAGTATTTTTTTATTATACCGGCAATATCTACGATTAAAAAATAAGTGAAATTAAATAAAACCATATTGACTCTAATGCAATTCTAATTAAGCGTTTTATGAATATTTGGTTGTCTAACACCTAATTCGCGAGACTGCACCAACCATCCCTTATGTATAATTCATATTCATATAATAGAGCAATTTTCTTTGAAAGATAAAAATGAGGAATAAATTTTACATATTTACATTGACACTTTTTAATCGGCGATTGCTGTATTTATAAAAAAAACGATAGGTATTTGCGTAATAATATTTGCATTCTCTAATGCGAAATGTACACATAAGTAAAGTACAATTAATTTTTTATAAGCGATATGTTCGGGGTGAGTTATTACAAAAACGGACATAATTATCATACGTACTTTCAACTTTGTAATGTGGATAGAGGCTCCGAGGCCTGAGAAAAGTTGTTGGCGTGGATGAATAGGAAGCATTTTTCAAATCTTTAAATGCATCGATAATGTGGATACATATATCAAGGAAATGTCACAAGGTGTCTTTTACGCTTTTGTGAATTAATTGAAAACTTGAAACCATGCTCTATTTAAAAAGTGGAAGAGATTTGGCCGTGCCTTTGTGAAAACTTTCAACGATGAATAAGAGCGTAAGACATCTTTTTAGTTTGCAGAAAGCGACCAGAGAGGATTTTTTATTTCAGTCTCAAATTAGCCGACAGAATGCTCGAAACTGCTCTAAGGTAATTCCCATCTCTGCCACAGAGTCTAGGTTCGAACACCCGACGCTCTACTACTGAACCATAAAGCCGGTTTTTAAGTTAATTATCAAAAATTTATTACTGTCACCAAGGTTCGTCAATTCCTTCCTTCAACGCAATCAAGAAATAATTAATTAATGCTTAAATTAAAAATAATGAAACCACATTAAATGTGTGTAGGTAAGTATTTAAACAATGGTGAAACCTTTCTACTACTCATGTTCTAATTCTAACAATGAAATACAAATTATACATTTATTTTTTCCCCTCGTTTCGTATGGGGTTAGAATCGAATTGATGGCTTAAAATAGGTCTTCGTATCTCACCTTGGATATCCACTAATGTATTATACCGTGAACACAAAGGTATCACATGAGGAAAAGTGATTTGTAGGATGAAGCCCACCTGTAGTTTAGTTAGATTTACGGAGAGAGGTGTGACAACACTGTTCATATAGCGCGATAGCAGAATTAATAATATGTAATTTAAAGTTGGAGCCCATCAGAATAGGCTGCCTAACCTCTACGTAAATAAATGTAAACGAACATATTAATTGCATTATAAATCCTTATCCTATTGGTGATATGGGTCAGTAATGTTATACTACTAAATAGGCCATAAATCTTCAGAACCCTTCGTGTCGACACAGGACATTTGTTACTGTCAAAAGGTAAGCCTTGAAAATAACTTGTTCTATGCAAACAGATACAAAATGTTAGGTAACATAAAATGGATACCTGTCTGAATATTTATCAAAACCTCATCATTAAACATTCGATCTTGATTTACGATCACACCCACAAATTTTGTAATAACAACTTACCACTTTATCTCCTAAATTTCGAACCGTACAAGGTAGAAGTACAGTCTGGCCTGTTTTCGCTTGTATTTCCCTAATCAGTAGATCGTCAAACTCGGGCGTTGGGATGCGGTGATTTGTGGCTTTGGTACTTGTTTTATTCCACGTATACCCTAAAACAAGAACATTTATAGCTTAGTTTTAGTTATTTCGAATTGTTTTATAGGAATTCTCATTTTATATTACGTAGTTTAATGCTGAAAGATTGGCAAATATGCGGCTCGTCTATTGTTAGATTGTTAGTAAATGATGTATTAATTGGATGATATACGTCTTGGAGAACAAAAGATTTATTTCAGGCGTCTACTAAAACAACCAAATCTATTATCATCTCATTATAATTTTTTATTGTGTTAGAAACGTTGTGTGATACCTACACTAATTGATATTTGCGGTAGAGCTAACATAAAACAGAGAATCTAAAGTATTAGCACTTTTGTCTGGTTGTCGACTAATCAAATTTAGAGTTGGCACAGAAAATTGGACTCGGAATCGACTTCCTCGTCAACTTTAAGCCCCAGTAAAAACCTTTATAAAATTGTTTCATGGTGTATGTTTAGCGTTTTTATCTACAAAGGTTTTACGCTAAAACGAGCATTAATAAAGCTTGCTACGACTGATTATCTTAGATGAAATGTGGCGCATCACAGATTTATGGCAACCTGGGTAATGGAACACAAACCGCTGTTTATAAATAACCCAAACTTCGCTAAAAAAAAGAAGCTGGTGCACAAGAATATATTATGGGTCTTCACAGCACCTCGATTGGAAACGCAAAATTAAACATGTTTTAGGTACATTTACCGTGTAATGATATAGTAGGCGTTAGTCCCATTTAATTGCTAGATACAATTAAAATGTTGTTTCAGCAGTCTGTTCTGTAGACCAACTATATTCCGTATGCATAAAATCAAATTGCGCTGCTTGGAGGGCTTGCAGTTGTATTTTGTAAACAGTTTTTTTTTCTGTGTGTGAATAACTACCAGCTATCCTTACATTCTAAATTTTTACGTGTGGTAGAAAGAAAAGAAGACACATGCAACAGCCTAAATCTAAAAACACGCCAATACTGGTCATGTCGACTACTCGTAAGAAAACTAGTTAATCTATTTTCAGTACCGATTCTACGTGAGAATATTGAATTATTTAAACCTTAACCCTGAACTACTATCGCCTTTTCTCAGTAACTTAACTAGGTACTATTCTATTGTAACACATATTAAAAAAATATGAATACTAGGCATTAATAGCTTGCCTGTAATACGATAACACTTATTTGTTTCGTTATTTGACAAAAAAAAGTTAAAAATTTCAGTTTAACGCTTCAAGTTAATTATATCTAATAAATTGATATGCTTCAAAAATCATAAATGAGCAGATGTTCATTATTGAGGATTCTTTTTTTATTTGTTCTAGTTCTATAAGGGTCTAAACTACTACAACACAAATCAGAAGATTGAAATTGTAACATTACAAAAAATAAGGGATAAATTTAGAAAAAATCGACTACTATCAGGGGTCACTTTTGACCCCAGAGGGCACTTACCACGAATATAAGCAAACAAAACAAAACAACACCCAACTCACACTGATCAACAGCAACTTGTAGGAGAATAGTAGGAGGGACGTACACGACACCAGTGCGAGTACGAAATGGCGCTATATACTTCTTCTTCGTCTGGGTCTATATTGACCCCGCGATAGTAGTTAAGGGTTAAGTTTAAAATTTCAATTTTTACCAAAAAAGAACGAAAGTGAAAAGCACATAAGTCATTTTGAAGTATGTAAGTAGATTTAGGGGACGTGTGCGAGTGCGACACTGCATTCTTCGCCACATATTTAGAAGCAAATGTCGGGGTTCTCTACATGATGTTCGCTAGACTTAAGAGAAGAAGGGTTTCCTGTGTCGATAAAGAAAATGTCGAATTTCACGCTATTTGGATGAAGTTGGTCAAACTTTTAGGTAATTTAGTTTTGTTACGGAGATACGAACTCCATCAGCGTCTTCTCGGACTTCGCTACAAGTAAGTTTCCATTCTATATACATGCCGGTTGTTTTATTGAATATATACGAAGATATTAAATGGTGGTTTTCTATAAACCGTAAGCCTTTGACGTTTTCCCACTAGTAGGATCCCGAATTTCCGACCCTGATCCTTTTTTTTGTTTTTGGTAGAGGTTATCACTTCCTGTTGAGGAAGCTATCCAGTCTCCGGACTCTCAGAGTTTGAGTTTCATTTGATAATATTTATTAAACGATCTCGTTTTCATTACATGAATTTATGTCAGTTTTCAGTTAAACTTGATAAGGGTCGCAAACGATGGACAATTGCAGCGCAGAGGGCGGTCACTCACCCTTTTCCATTCATTTCAGGAGATGATTCTCCAGATGGTTCGTGGTCCAGATCTGTAACACCCGTTTTACTGGTTCGACCCCTTAGCCTTCGGTTTCCTTTCATGAGGATCAACCAGAACAACTCCAATTAGATGTAAACATCCTGAATATTTTAGGAAACAAAAAATCGGATCCAAATCTCAAAAAAGGCTGCATCCACACCGACTTAGTGGATAGGTGGAGAGAAATCTTGCTGAGTATTGTGGAGCGGGATAGAAAAATTATTAATAAACAACATAAAACCTCGGTTTGATTATCGGCAAGATCCGCAGATGTTTATCAATCCTTCCCCAAACCCTGAAAACTTCATCGAGGTTTTTAGCGATATCGCAAAGATCTTATGTGGCTTGCAACACGACGACTCCTGAATCCGCAGAAGCTTAACTATCAATTCTGAGAAAGGGTCCTTAAAGGGATCAGGGAATTATTGGCACCTACTTGTTTGAATATAACTAGGAGGAACGACTTCAAAACTCCAAAGTCCGGGAACGGTCTAGACAAGATCTCAAGAAGAAAAAAACTGGCAATAAACCTCTTCAAAAAAACTTGGTGCCGCCTAAAGGAACAAACAGCCATGCACACAATTTGTGTTGAAGGACGGGCCCTAGAATTACAACTCTTGACAACAGCATCGACACAGACATCAGTTCAATAATTATCGAACGGAGACACAGAGACCCCGCGTACGAATTAACTCGATCTGGATTTCTAAGTAATGGTGGTAGTTTATAGAGGAGTGGTGGAACGATTTTTGTTGGAATGAAACTGTTTTATCTTGCATAAAGGACTATAAAATTCCTTTTGTTGACATACCTTTTCAACTGAAAATTCCTTCGCAACTCAAAGGTCGCTTAGGGAAATACCAAATACCAAAATACCGTGTAGGTAGGTAATGTGCTTTGTCTTTGCGTCTTGAGGTCCTTTCTTCGACATATTCAAGCAGATGATCGATTGTTGCAATTCGGTGTAGAGTATACAACAGATGTTTAGAAATAACGCAAAGCACAGTTAACACATCACCTTACAATTATGTTATGATGCAAAGTCGACTTTAATATTTGCTCAAAATAGTTGGATACTATATTATAAGATAATACAAATTCATTCTTTTATGTAACACGCAACGATAATAAAGATTTAATACTTTGTAACATATAAACAGACTGACGACAGTTATAAGTCTTTGAGATCTTAACTTTATATAATATACGACACGTTCATATTAAGATATCAAAAATACATAACAAAATTAATCATCAATTTAAGGCTTCACACAAAATTAAATAAAAATGTTATGTTAATAACATCGGAATGTTGATGGGAAAACACAAGGAAAGATCAAAGTAGCGATGTATGAAATCTTCACATTCCGAGACATAAAAATGAGAGAAATTAGTAACATTGGCAAGCAACCTTCCTACCGATTGAAATACGACAACAATAATCTCTTCAAAGCAGATGACTGTGTAAACAAACATTTCTCAAGAATCCAATGTGGGAATAATTTCCCCTTTATAAATAGGATTAAAAATTATGGTTGTGGGACAGGTTAGGTAATTGCACGTGCTTTTCTGGGAACTTTATTTTCTTTTTTTAAATGAATACTTTTCAAACATTTGGTTTGGTCCACCACCGGTCTCCTTACATGTAGAAACTTACTTTTCACAGATTGTTCATTCTGTTTGAAATGAAAATGAAACAAAACTCAAAACGATGTTAACTTTTGACAATTGGACAGACGGACGGGCAGAGAAAGTGGCTGCAAGAGCCGTTGGGAAATGCTAAAAAGAAGTTTAATTTCAAATATTTGAAAAAGCATTGTTATAACCTGTAGTCACAAATTTCGGTGACAAATGCAATGGCTCATTTTGCAGTTTAATTAGGTTCGAGAAAGTTAAATACATTTAAATTAAATGACAAAACCGCCGCAACAAAATTAAATTCACGCAGTACTTTTCATTTTAAGAATATTAATTTCTATCTCTGAATAAGAGATTATTTACTGTTTGCCAACGACGCCAATTTGAGGGAAGTACAGATAAAGGAACAGTAGCTAATTGCAAATATTTTTTAAAAGTACATTCAAGAAGTTAGAATTTGTGGTTTATGGAATAGTTGAAACATTTGTATTTACAACTAATCATTTTACGAATACGGCTTCATTATGAATCATTAGTTGCTATCGTAAAGCGCATTAAGTAATTATGGCAAGTTTATTACAATATTACATGCTGGGTATGGAGTAGCTTTCAATTTTGCTATACACCATCAAGCTGCGGATATTTCTCCTGTATAACTGTTTGTTAACACGCAATTTAATATAATAGCGTAAACACCAGGTACCCAGTAGTAACTTTAACCAACCGAATTTCCCCATTAAAGTAATGGCTTTGTATTAGCACGTAACAGTGCGTAACTTGTGAATGGCCCTTATAAATGTAAAACAATTTATTGTATAGTGCCCATAGGTGACGGGTTTTTGTGGCTTAGGACCACCGTATATCTATGAATATTAACCGCATTCTGTTATAAAATAATGTAGATCCAATATTCCGATAGCTCCTACCCGATCTATTTTAATCAATCTACTTTTAATTTAGCTCACAGCATAATGGAGTTGTTAAAACTTTTTTTCTATAAATATCATCTGTATCTTTTTTAACCACCCGGTAGTTGGATGTGGACCAAACATTTTCTGCGTCATATACTTGTAAAAACATTGTCGCAACTTAGGTGACCAGATGTTGTTGATAGATGGGATTGTATTGTTTTTTGTTTGGCCTGCACTTGCCCCATTGGCCGCGTACCAACTATTTCAATAGTAACGTACTATACTACAGGTCGCTGTGCTGTGAAACGAGGTTCGTGAATTATTTTTAAATAATTCTTAAGATGCTTTCAATACGTTCGATTCCAAACAAGCTTGCCATTGCAAAACTTTGCTAATTAGGGCTAATTAACCCAATTTGGGGTCAGATTCGTTACTCGTTTCCTTATGTTGAAACCTGACGCTCTGTCGAGCGCAACCCCTTGACAATAACAAAACTTGATTTCATTCTATTTCATTTCCTACATAATCAATTTCTAATTATAAATTGTAAATCCCATCGCATGATGTTATCTATTTAGGGCCGCAACAATCGAAAATCGCCTAGGTAACATTGATGATTGATGATATAATTGATAAATATCTACAGATTAATAATTTCAATGCAATTCTGAAATATCTTGACATCCATCGATTAGAAACACTCAATATTTCGTGGGGCGCTACTCCACGTTTAATGCTCAATTGAATGCTGAGTAAAAAAAATGAGTGGATTTGGTGCGGTCTGTGTGTCCAAAACATAAGCGTTATTGTCTATAAACCCAAATAACGGCCGTCATGAACCTTTCAATAGGTCGTTTGCAATTTTTGATGACTGCCATAAGACAGCTTGTAACGGGTGGTCGCTTTAGAGTTAAAAAATGTAATTTTTCGAATTTATATTTTGGTAAACATAGGAAGATTTACACATATACCGGTTCATAGCGAACAGAAACTAAAGTATGTTTGGAAATAAAAGGGCTATAACGCCCGTATTTTCAATAAAAGATGTCTGGATTTCTATCTTTCGAGATAAGCGCGGAGAGGGGCGGGATTTTTAAACGGTACACGTGGCTAACCTTTAAAGAGTACTTGAGTGCGAAAAAAAGGGTTATTCCGCGTATTGCTATTGGGGAAAAATTTAGTGGCTAAAATCCAAGAGCCGCCAGAGAGACGAGCTAAATTCGCGAACAGTTACTAAACTAACATCTCAGTTTTGCTAGATTTTTGTTAGAGAAAATATTGAAGCAAGTCGCAATAAAGTGTTACCGGTTTTTATTTTGAGTAGAAAATTTCAATCAAGGACGTCACTGCTATTTATTTTTGTTACTCGCGTAATTAACGACGAGTCGATAAAAAACGTTGTGTGGATGAATTGGCAACAAAGTGAGAGTTACCTATAGGCTCAATATCGGAAGTTAGCTTAATTTGAGGCAAGGCTATTCATTATACGGATGGTGAAAATTTCCGCGGAGGAACATTTTCGCATTAGAGACGCACCCGTCACGTAGAAACGGAATTAAATGTACAGCATTTCTAGTTTTAATAAATACACAACCTCACTCGGTAGTAAACATAAAAACGAATAATTGGAGCATTTACTCACACCATAAGGCTTAATTAATCGGACAAAATTTTAATATCAACACAAAGGAATATTGGCGTGTTATTCCAGTGAATAATATTAATATCGTGTATTATTTTCACGTAATTCGGGCTGGTTTACTATACGTATGGACGTTTTTGCATTCACCACGTAGATAACGTGATAAGGATGGCACAAAAAGTCAACTGTACCGTTGCAGAGCTCTCAATGCTTTCATCTTTACATTTAAAGAGAGTGGTTTTTTCCAGAAAAATACAGGGGGGGGGAAGGGAGGAGCAAAGGTTTAAGAGCGAATATCTGGAAAACGGTTTGTCGGAGAACAGTACCTACAAAAGCAAAATTAATTTTCTGGACGAGAAATATCTATTAGTGATGTCAAAACTTTCAGTGCAAATATCCGCAGATCGGAGTTGCGGAGGAGGGTACTCGCAAAGGGCAGAAAGAACGTCTAGAGGAAGGTACATACCTACAAAGGGAAAATGCAATATCTTGGAGAATTTACCTAAGGGCTTGATTCTTTTTGCATATTTCTTTTTGTGACACAAACGAATATTTTGTATACAGGAACGTGTCCAGAAAAATTGTCGCTTTTGGAGGTCCTCTCTTGCATCCAGTTTTGTATAAGCCTATTATACCCTGTACTTGTATTTAGCATTGTAGTGAGTATTAAATAGGGGCCGCGATATCTAGATCTACCCCTTCATAAATTGAATCGCCAAATAAATTCCTTAGTAACGATTGTACCAATAATCGGCTAAATAGATACTTCCGATATGTAAGTCGAACAAAGTACGACAGACACACTACGGATCAGTTTTACACGATGAACCAAACGTGTTTAATCGCAGTGGCAGCGGCGCTAGCGGCAAAAACAAGAAAAAGAAAAATGTCGCTCAAAATGGCCGAGAGATTGGCTTCTGAAACGTAGTGCAACAAGTCCGATCGTGCCAACTGATTCACGCGTCGGCGTCGTACACATCTGACCAAACAATTTAAAGAAAAGCTAAAATCAATTCTCCAACAAAATGCATTCTATACTGTGCAAGAGTTCATGGAATTTTGTGACGCCAGATTTCAGGAATGGGCTCTATGAGTGCAGTATAGTATTATATATTTACAATTGTATCTGTTCTCGCTAGTTTATTGTGTCTATATGTTATTCAAAAATGTTATATTGTGCTGTATTATTTTGACGTTTCTATAATTGTGTTTTTGCAATTTACAGAATAAATATATATTATTATTATTATTATTAAAAAATCGAGAGTCTATGGGTCCTTTAACGGTTAAAGTTTGAAGCGATCGAGACTCATGCGGGGATGGTGCCCAAATGCTTACAATTGACATTAGGGAACATCATTCGGTATTTGAAATGCAGGTCAAATCGATTGATGCCTCCTTCCCAGCTTTCACGTTCTCTTGTTGGGAGCCTTTCCCTAAACATTCCTCCACTTTAGATTCTCCATCGACGTTTGGTTTTTGCGATAATCGTATTGGAATGTTTGACACCCGTTTAAGAGATTGGCGACAAGAACAACACCACAAAATTTAATTCCCACCTATCAAGAGAGTTTGTTTCGCCATTTCCTCGACGAAGTTGGTGAAAAACTGCCTATTTATTGTAGAAAATCTCTCCCACTTTGCATGTACTGATTCTCAATAAAACTGTGGTATTGCGTTATAAACTTGGATCTGAACCCCGAATGAGGAAAGCATGCACTTGGTGGTTAAACTGCATATAACTCCGAGGTACAACAAGGCGCAAGCGTAGTAGAATTTTACTCTTCTTCATGTTTTGGAATGAATCGCTTCACAAGCAATTCTACCCCTCTGTTTGAATAGTGGAGTAATATTTTATAGTTGCGTGTGATTTATTTCTTCTGGTGCAGATTTTCGCTATGATTTTATTACTCCTTGACTCTAAATGTAGGCTAATGAGACAATCAGTATAATATAATGTATCAAGTTAGGAAGGAAAATTGTTTAATGAGCTGTTTCGATCCTTTCTTTTCCCTTTTTCTTGTTCTATCCTATAGGGGTGGATTTCTTCACGTATATGTTGCCACCAATTCATGGTCAGCATTTACTGTGCAATTTTATAATTGCTTTATTAGTCCCGGCATTCAATACCTCAAATTCAAATTGTCGTGTACCCTGAGATGAGATGGTTTTTGATTAGAACACGCTTCGTATATTGCTCTCTATTGAAACGACTGTTAACCGGTGGAACCTTTGTCTAAAGAGTTTACATTGTAATGATGTAACCCAATTATCCAAAAATTATGCTGATAGCAGTAGTTTACAAGCTTGTAGCCCTTCAATGGAAAATTCTAAATGTGAATCCAAGTCCGACCTTAATGGATTATGTAAAATAATGTAACATACGTTCGCTGACGAAGGGTGCTCAAATGACACATTTAATTAAACGGATTTATGTTTGGGACTATTTCGAAAATGACATTAATAATTGTATATAAACTTCTGTGAATTTGCGTTTCGATCAGTTAAGTAATTTGTAAAGTTAACCTTGTTACTAAATTAAATTGGGAGAAAAATTATACCACCACGTCGTCGAATTTACTTACCTACTTTTCTCGCTCCTGGTATGCCGAAATAGCTACTTCTGTGTTAAGATCGATTATTATATTGTGTCATGTAAGGAACGCGACTGAAATGCGCGTTTTGGTGAAAGAAAATAGTGTCATTTTCTGCACTTATTTACGCCTCTGCATGTCAAATACAAGGTGTGAACTAAAATCGTTACATAAGGTGGGTTTGTTGAACATAGATTCCCTGAAGCGAGATGCAACTGTTGATCACAAGAGGACCCGCTGTTTGTACAATATTTATTATGTATTGTAAATGCACCAACATAATTTCGGATTCGCACGTTTGATCAATATTTAATCCATCAACTCTAAAGTTACCCTTCCCATAAAACGGAAATGGACTGAGAAAATGTGCAAATTATATAAAAAGCCGTACACTACCATAACATACCGAAGTAAAATTCTACGCCAATTCAAGGTGATCTTTTCGTACATTCAACACTAAAGTGAGAAAGGAAACGATTATTTCTCCATTTAAAGATCCCGAATGGAAGCGTTCTGGAAAGTTGATGTTCATATCAAGAAGTTTTAGGCTCGGCGTAACAATAAGCCTCGGTAACAGAAAAGGAAACGTCAAAGTGCAAAGATTGGATCAATGTCAGGCCATTTGATACATTCCTCTAAATTGCCATAGCGACTTCGCTTTAGTTTGGGAATGTCGATTGAAATAGGAAATATGTATTACAATTACGATTCTCATTTCTCGTATGCATATAGCCCGTTTGCGTTATTATCGCTGTGATTCGAAAGATTTCGAAATCTGCTTTTTTTTGGATACGTATTTCTTTTCGTATAAAATATAAATTCTAGTCTCCAGAGATTCAACGGGTGAAGTACTCTTAAATGGGATTCATAATATCATTTGTTGATATTTTGCATTTATAATGAACCCGTCTCGCATGAAAAAGGTCAACTTAAAACCCATCTAAAATTACCTTTAGTTGGGCTTTCAGGTTATGCAATTTATTTTGTATGATACATACATTGCACCTCTATATCCACTAAGTGCTTGTTGATACAAGTAATTTAAATATGAATTTTAGAGAACTATGTCAGTACATCTACTACGAACACTAGAAGTTCGTATACGGTACTAGGCAAAATGACAAGATAGACGATTGATGTTCCTCTCACAGGCCTTTCAACTAATAAAATTTAGATGATTCTGTCTATGTGACGGGGAATATAGGAATAAGTACCCAAATACCAGCTGCAGAGCAAATTGTTCAAGTAATGTCAATTATATCATGATGATAAAACTAAATATGTATGCTCACTTCATCTGCTAATTTGCCTTGAAATTGCGCATGACGTCATTTATTGACAAATTTTAGTTACAATTAAGACATAATTTTACATCCACCTGACTAGCATTGATTTGATTTCCCGACACTGATGCACCTTTTACTTGCCCATAGCTTTTTGGAAAAACTGAACTGCATTTGAATGTTGGCGGATCACCGAGTCCGAAACAGATATCCACGATTTTTAGTTACGTTACTTGTGTCACCCTGAAGAATTTATTCATACTATCTGGTGTACATTTGGAATTAATTAGATCGTTGTTGATGTACAGAAATTTAATTAATTGTGCATAGTAAAATAGTTTTTCTTGAAGTTAACGTCACGTTCATACTTTTATATACCGACTTGTACGGACAATCCGTGGTCGAGTCAAAATTTTGGTTTTTCTAGAGTAAAGCCATTTGAATTATTGATTCTTATTGAGTATTAATTAGGGGTTCAGTATACCAGTACCTACCTGAGTAGTGTCAGACGTTAGACATTGCTATTGCAATATTTTCTACCGCGCTATTCACTATCCCTCTTGCTTATTTGTTTTGTTAATAAGGCAGAAGAACGCCCTTCTGAGCTCAAAAGGCCGTTACAACCAGAGTTGATAGGTAATTTTTATTTTTTCTGTAAGGTTTGATTACATACTCGTTTTAATTACAATCGAATTGTAATTACTACTTTTGTTTGATAACCATTTAACAATTATAGCTCCGTTGTTTTCTGCGGAAGCCTGTTTGGTTATTGATCCAGACTAGGAGTTGATCCCCTTTTTGCTAAAAACTGATTTAAATTTAAACTTTGACATTTCAGATCTAGATATTAGTGGCTAACTTGTAATATTTTGAGATCATTTGTTAAATTACTCGATGCCAATTTGATTTACGAAAACTTAACTAGTACGAGTAGGTACACCTAGACAAAGCCTAACTAAAGC
Organism: Photinus pyralis; assembly: GCF_008802855.1. Taxonomy (NCBI): domain Eukaryota; kingdom Metazoa; phylum Arthropoda; class Insecta; order Coleoptera; family Lampyridae; genus Photinus; species Photinus pyralis. The sequence continues at coordinate 15,470,012 of NW_022170596.1, forward strand.
GTGTCGATATGAGCAATACTGTGCGATCGTATACGAATTGCCAAGAGATACTTTTCACACGTACAGTGAAGTTTTGCTTTTTTTCTCAGTGTTAAATCGAATGTATTCATTAAATATGTTAATCACACACGTTTATTAATAAACTTTTGTTTATTGTGTTGTCAAAATTTGAAAAATTACATGAAATTGGAACGAACTGCTCAACAAATGTATGATATACGTTTACACGCTAATTGTGGGGCGTGTAGAAAAGGTTTTTGTAGACCGGTAAACTTTACGACAAAATAATGGTTGCGGAACTCGAAAGGTAATGCAACTACCAATGATAAAAAGCAACAAAATGTGCAAGGACTTCGAGAATTCCAAAATAAATATTTGATAAATTAAAGTTGATCCAATCCATTCTCCTTCCCACATTTTTCGATTTAAAATATTGATTTGGATCATATAAATATAAAAGAAATACACCCCTTTCTTGTGGCGATTTTTTTAAACAAGATACGTATACACGCCTTAGAGCTAAACAAAATTAAAGGTGTTTTGCTTTAGGTTGCGAATAGCACAGCTCTCTCTCTCTTGAGCAAGGCTCTCTCCAAGAAAAATTGAAAACTGGATCATTTTTAGGGCGATACCATTAAACACTTTTGTGACTCACGACGACTTGCGATTCACAAAACTTTGCGTGGGGCAGCCGAACCAGCGCACCAATTTTCAAATACATTCGTCTTATCGCTTGCTCATCACTATACCCACTCGCGTTCACGTTGCGTATGAAGTGGTGCATATGTAAATATGTTCCTATTCTTAAATGAAATACAAACTCGAAAAATTTTAAACTGCAAAGCAAGCTACCGTTACCAATTCCTGTTTATTTATTCACATTCCTATTTGACACTTACATAATTTATTTATTTATACAATAATTTTTTTATCGTATTAAGTAACCACACCATTTGATTCCGATCTGAAGCAGAAAGATAAACTCCTTAACGTGTTACCTTATTTTGAATTCCGACAATTAATGCATGTAAATCTGAATTTTTACTGCATCCACATCATTTAAATTGTTTTGAAACGCAATTAGATTTGCCTATATAGCAAATACGAGTGTTCTTGGGTGCTTCAAAATGCTCCCGAATCTTCTAGAATATTCTCGAAAAGATTGTCACATCCCCCTTTGTTCTTTATCGACGATGACTAATCTTTCATGCTGCCTCGATGTCTGTCGGGTCTGGAATTTCGATACAGTAAGGCATAGTCGCTATGCCGCTTACACGCCGAAGGAAATTACTTGATATAATATCTCATTACCCTGCAAACGATCGTAATTGAGACCAAATTAATGAATTCAATCGGTTTTGGCATATCCTAGTCAGCCGCTCTGTAAAGTAGGCATTTATCACATATTTGAGGAAACTCAACATGGATCACATGAGAAAAAGAAAGCCTATTCCCATCCCCCATCTGTCTACCTACCACAATCTGTACTACCCTCGATATAAGTGCCTAACGATAAATTAAATACAATATTGTGTTGGCAGCAATTTTGATTATTATCTTAATAATAATTAAAAGCGCGCTTTAAATATTATAAACTTAAATATTTGGCTAAAGCTTCGCACACAGTTTGTTCGTTAAAATGGTTCCATATGATCGTTACTGTTGATGATGGAACGTAATTTACATAGCGTAACCTCTCGCAAAAGTTATAGCTCCGCCATTCTACGTTCCAGCCATAAGAAAACGTTTTAGAAATTTCAGCTGTTCGAAGCATCCGTAGACAACGAGGAATTTAAAAGATGATACTGTTTTGTCTGAAATTCAATTCCATTTATTTCTATTTTTAGTCCCGAGAAGACATTAACTAAGCTGTCAAGCACTCGATGTAACTTTGAATATAGAATCAGAAAGATGCAAAAAGGATTAAATATATATCTACCCTGTTTTAAATATATACGATATCCACATTTATCTAAGGCCTTCATCGATAAGTTCGCCTTTTTTCTCGATTCGCAGCTTCCCCTTATTATGTTACCTTCACGGGGAAAAGTTTTAGAGGAGATTCAAAGGAAACGAAAATCAAAGAATATTATATTAAGAATATGTTAGGCGCCTACCAGAACGGAGAAAAAAGGAGCATTCGCCGTTACTGTCTTACACAATTAGTAAAGAAAAAAACATCAAACACCGCGGGTTTATTTAAAGATACGTGATAAACAAATAACTGTATAATTGAAAACTTGGTTGTTATCTGAGAATTCTTAAATGAATAGTCATTTGCCTAATTTCTTTTCATCTTTTTCCTTTTGAATTGGGAAATTCTCTTTGATTACAGCCCAAGAGTTAATTTTTTAGCATGAATAATACATTTTTTTTAATACAACGTGCTCTTAATTCGTTAGATAAATTAAGTGAAGCCGTTAACGCTATTATGCTAAGATAATAACTTCTAACGTAAAAATAACTTTCTATTGTTACGCCGAGCTTCGGCCACATCCCTATTTTTAGTAAATTTAGTTTTAGGCTCCGCTGCGGCTTATAAATTACTCTAATCGTTCGAAAAATAAATGGAATGCTTTGAATTTTTCGCTTTTGGTTTGTTTACATTTCGCACGTAAACTACATTTAACGATTTAATAGGCAACCCGGCCTTTGCAGATATTTCTGGATGAAATGGGAATTATATTGTAATCAATTGCTGGACTGCTTTGGGAAAAATAATAATTGGTACTTGAGCTCGCGGCGTAAAAGCTCGTTGTATAGAGTTAGATTAATTTTTTCGGCCTTGACTACTGATGAAGAAATTTAAAAATTAAGATCAAATTAAAAGTAGGTAATCACAAAAACCGAAAAGGAACCGATTTTTAAAAAAAAGTATAAGTATCGGTAATTATAAAATGGCATAAAGTCCTTATTTCAGTGGAGAAAATTTAACAATGTCAAAATAACTTATTCACTGGGGGCAATATTGAATGGTGGGTGCATCTTGAACGAGGATCTTTGATCATCTCATTTACTTAGTAGACAAAGAAATATGGAGAGAATAATACCTAAGGTAAGATGATATATTGCTCATTTAAAACCGGCCTTGACCGCAAAGAGAAGAAAATGCCATTCAACATTACCTCTGTAAAGGAATTGTAAAAATGGCCTACCCTTCATCCGATGTAAAGCAGACGACGCTTCAAACTACAGGGAAATTTAATATAAAACTATTAAACAGACACTTGTAATATATGCCAGAGAATCTCCATAAACCATTAACATAAATATGGGGTAGTTTATGTGTGGCATTAGGATGTAAAACGGAACGCCACATGTTTCTGCTTTTACCTTTTTCATATTCTTTTGTTTCCTTAATAACCTGCTAAAATACAAAAATTTGCCCGTTTGATAAATACGCGCAGTAAAGTGGAAGTTACTTCATATGCATGTTGCACTTGCATTTATCAAGAGTAGCAAGCGGTACTTTTATCCGCTGCGATTTGTCATTGGCGTGTACTGCAATATTCATTTAGAGATATATGGTACACGAAATGAATGTTGCATGAAAATATTTCATAAACTAGCGTGTGGATGATGTGTTTCATTTTACCACAGCTAATATATACATAGATTTGGTATGATTGAGGTAGTTGCATTTGTTGGTGCCAATATTTGACGCAACCTACGCTCGCCGTAAAAATAGTTATTTATTATACAAGACGATAAAGGGGCATTTTAACCATTGAGTAAAATATGTTAATTCACGAGATGGATAGTTTCCCTTTATCGTCGTGTGTAATACAAAACTTTATCTTATAGCAAAAGTCATACAAATATCATTGTAAAGCTTCTGACAATTCTGAATTTAATTTAGAGACTTCAAATATAGCAAGCTTAGGGTCTATTGTCGTGATGGTTTCCATAGAAACAGAATTGTTATAAGTTCTGAACGTCATTTTATATCGTGCATTTGAAATAAGATTGACAGATGTCATTAGAATGCACAGTCATTTGTTTCACTTTATCTACCCTTACGGTTCTAATGATCACTTTCTATCCTTACGGTTAAAGAACGGCTTAGCCTACTGATTCAAACCTGTTAAAAGTCAATTTAACATATGCTACAAAATAAAATAATAAATTCATACACATTAACTTATATTACTAGAAATAGGGTTGCTTTATAGTGAAAAAAACATTGCCATGAAACATGAATTTCAGTCAGATCTCAGTCATTATTGCGACGTAAGTTTGAAACGTACATTGTACTGGATCCCATTTCTTATACAGTTTTACTCCTCCTATTTTATTCAGTATGTAACTCAAAGATATCAGGAAAACACCATTCGTATATATTGTGACATCCTATTCTGGGTAAAATAGCGGCCCAAAAATAATTCCTTGAAACACGCTTCTTGACATGCAGGACAAACAATATTATAGGTATATTAGATGTGATTCTGCTGACGAAAACATGTCAAGGGCCCGACAACCGACCCAGTACAGAGTAGGTAATACACTCCTGACGAACCTAATTCCATGTAAAACATCGACCTTTATTATATTATATATTTATTGATTGAATTGATTTATTGAAAATACCCATAACAAGGCCTTTTTATAAAGTTAACATTTGCAACAAATCCATTATAACGACGGTTCGTAAATATTAGCAGTGGCACGAACAATGGCGCTGCTCAACCTCAATTATATGTAGAATCGGTTAAAATAAGAGTTGCAGAGTTAGATTAAACTAACAAGGATTAACAACTGTGTGGAAATAAAATGTATGTTGTCTGTAATAACATTGTTCTTGTTTTTCCCGTGTAGTCTATTTTCGGATTTAAAGTTATAATAAGAAGTGACTGGAACAATTATTCGCAACCATTGAATTTTATGTTCACGGCATGAAACGTCGATTTGGTTAGAACTGCTTCTCTGCATGCAAACGTCTTTTTTTCACTTATTTTCATCATGGTGTGAAGAAGGTCTATTAGCTATATAGACTAACAGGTAAATTCATTAGGTATTAGAGAGAAGACTAGCGTTTTGCTACCTCTCGAACGACAGCTAGCCTCAGAAACCCATTCGGCGTGGCGGTACAAAGTGTCTCAGAGAGTTTTGCACTTTTATTTTATCTATAGCTTCAACAATTCTAAAAAAAGGCAGATTTTTGCAATGAGCGAAGCAGATTTTTGGAATTTAATGTCAAAAATGTAATGTCATAGTGGAACCGTTTGATATAAAAAAGTGCTTTTTTGATCGTTTTTTCCAAGAATTAGTGGAAATTAATGGAAAAGTTTTCAGTTTTTTGTTGTACATTAATTATGAAAATTTAAATAAAATGAAACAAAAATGCGAAAGAATCATTAAAATACCTCCACAAATGAAAAAGCTATAGTACTTTAAAATGGCACTTGGAAAAATAATGTCGTTTCAGCGTGTGACGGCACTTGATCTATTTGCGTACGGTGTCTATTTGTTCGCTTAGTACGTGTACGGTTGGTTGTTGGTGCACTGCACCGTTACCACCGTAACGGTCCCACTGGATTAGGTCAAATGACGTCACAAGCAGTACAGATCAATGCACACTGAATATAATTGATTTATTAGTCATTTATTGAAACTATAGAAGACTACATACAAACAGGAGATTTCTATAACAAAAAGTGCTGTTTGTAAGAAGATTTCTATATGAGATCTAAATCGTAAAAGATCCTTTTGACTTCTAACAAGCTTTTGTAAAAGATCTACAACTACTTAAATTACTAGGAAGACCCTATGTAGACTTCTATGACTTGTTTCCTATAATAATTTGTTACGTTCACTTTGGGCAAAAGTAACAAAACTACCTTGAGATAAGCACACGGTAAGCTCAGGCAAAATGAGGGTAAGTCGGGGTAAATATTAGGGTACACTAGCAAAAATACAGAAAAAGGGAAATATTGTACCTAATAGTAAACCGGATAGACGCCACATAGTCTTTAGTCACTTTCATAAAAGAGAAGAAGAGAATGCTTACCAAAAAAGGGAGAAATTGATACGCCAAAGAAATAAAATACTTGATAGGGGTAGAACATAAACAATAATTGACGTCACAATCGAGGGTGATTTAATAAATTATCTGAAAAATATTACATATATTGGACACTGTAACGTACAGGCTGATTCAAATTGGAGGGCCACCTTGGGAATGTCGGGAACTGTAAGAGATAGGTAGGTAGCTTGAATTTAGCAAAGTTGCGTATTTTGATACTTAACAAAATTCAGTTTTGAAAGTGAAAAAATTTCGACTACTTTCGATACTTATCCAGAAAAAACAGAAATTTTGCAAAATCGTTTTTATTTTTTACTGAAGTTATTTAAAAAGATATTTTGAAATAAATAGCACATTATTAGGGCCACTGTTTTCCCTCACAAGATGCTAGTTTTAAATTTAAACTCCGGCGTTTCGTCTCCGGTTGGTCATCATCAACTTTGTTTTTTATTATGGAAGTAATTTTTACTTTTTGTGTCATTTGATAGAGAATCTTTCTCTGATTTCAAAAATGTAAACATCACAATTCTTTTAATCTTGTTAAAATATCTTTTTTTTGTCTAAAAAACTTTGTCTTGGGTAGTGTACGTACGTAGTTTCTTGCGTTTTTACGAATGAACAGCGCTATTTCGCATTAAAAGATAATGATTTTTGAAATCAGAAAAAAGTTCTGTATCAAATGACACAAAAAGTAAAATTTATTTACATAAGAAAATACAAAGTTGATTATGGTTGACTAGAGACGAAACGTCAAACTTTAAATTTAAGAGTGGCATCTTGTAGAGGGACATAAGTTCGAAATATTTTTTTATATAACTTCAGTAAAAAAAATAAAAACAATTTTACAAATTTCCGGATATCTCCGAGTGGTAGGAATTTGGAATTTTTTCAAAACTGCATTTTATTAAGCATCAAAATACGGTTTTTCACGGTTTTCTTAAAAAAATTACTTCTAAGATTCTAAAGCAGATTTTTATAATTTTTTATACTTACAACTTCATTATTTATCTCATTTTCTCTACTTATTTCATGCTGGTAATTTTCGTTACCTCTCTCAACGAGGAAAAAACAAGTCTAGGTACATTTCCAGAATTTTTTTTAATTTTTGGAAGTATCGGAGTTTTTTGTTAATCTCATAGTTTTCTCTTGGATGAATGTTTTACTTAGAGAGGTACTCAATTCTTATGTATTATATGAACATAATCGATATTAATTCTTTTAGAAATTTTATAAATCTTACTTTTGACTTCTCCGTTAGTTATAAACCGAAATTCAATATGAGCATAGCGCTAGCCATATAATGCACAGTGCCAAAAGTTGAGTCTAATCGATTCAACATTCATAGTGCTATTTTCGTATCTCGACCATTTTATGATCCGAATTGTTTTATTTACGAAGGTGTTTAAATGAAACTGTGTAAGTAAACACTACGAATACAACTAACGCCATTTTTAAAATACTGTTTTATGCATGCGTAATACCAACTTTGTTATTTACAAAAGCATTTAAACGAAATTTGATACATGGCCATTTGGAATAAAATGAAATATAACACCAGATTCAACATATGGTTTTGCGCATGCTATAGCTGTACTCGGGAAGTTGTTTGCTATGTTTGTTTACACACAGCAACTGACCCATTGAATAAGTGCTATTTGTGTTTTACATTGTATGGCGTTATGACATTTCCAATGTTGCCGATACTTGCACGAATTGCGAAATCTGTGAATAGCTATTTGAATGAATATTCATTTTTATTTTTTAACGTCGTAATAAATCTTGTATTATATTATTAATTGCGAAACCTGTGAATTTTTGAATGATTATTCATTTTTATTTTTTAACGTCATAATAAATCTTGTATTATATTATTAATTGCGAAATCTTTGAATTATTGAATAATTATTCATTTTTATTTTTTAACGTCATAATAAATCTTGTATTAGGTATATTATGTAATAGTGTGATTGTTTTCAACACCTTCCGATAGTTGCTAGAATTGCGAGATCTGTGAATTTCTGTTTTGAAACTTTGAAGACTTTCTAGTACCAGTACTAAAAACCTACTTATGGATAATTTTACTAAGCTTTTTTTTCCTAAAAATTCTCTTTGAAACCGTTTTCGTGATTTTTTAAAACTTTTCTTGAAAAACTCTCGGAAAAGCCAATATCTTCGATCAAAAATAATCCTTTCATGTGGAATGTGATTCGTCGTACAATAACAATTTATTTAATGCCATAAAGTGGAACAAGACAATAGACATTTTATTAATACGATTTTAGAATGTATCATTATTTGCAACATAAGAATCATTCACACACAATTTTGAATTTAGAAACAAGAACGCTACACTATTAAAATGGGTAAATATGAAACTATATCTATGTAGATATCTTTTCAAGAAACAAACTAAGAAAATGCCTCTTCTATATTGTTTTAGATTTTCTTCTTCTTTACTTCCCAAAACTCTTCAAACTTACAAAATGCATTTTTTCATAAGACTGGTTTTACTGAATTTTTAAATATTTTATATTCGACTAAGCTAATCATCGCAGACAGAGCATTATCAAACACCAAGTCCCATCTACATTATCACAAATTTGGATTATCGGAAAGAAAAATTTGTCGTTTTTTAACAGCGGGATTGAGGTATTTTGTCCCTGGTGCCTTTTTTAACTTGCTTACCAATATTATTATTTTCTTTTTTGAGTGATTCTTTTTGATACACGGCGGCTAACGTATTCAATTCCTGGTGATGATCGAATCGGCTATTTAAAAAGGAAAGGTTCGCTGAATGGATCCAACCCTAGTTATAACAATTCCATTTTCTGGGGTTATCTGAAGGGGGCGAGGTGTCATCCCCTGCTGTTCTACCAACACACTCATTATAGATATTTGCACTTACAAAATTAGCATAAAATGCCTTTTAGCTAGTATTGATTTCTGTATGTGGATGTGTGCATGTATGCAATTACAGTCGACGTTACATTTGTGTAAAGTTAGTGAAACACCAGTTAAAAAATAATAGAACTACAAATTTTCCTTCTATACAAATATGATTAACGGCAAAGGGATAATGGAGGGATGAATTTCACATCTAATTAGATACAATAGATTATGTAATATTTTAAAGTTGTTCCCTATGTTCTTTCAAGAAAAACAAAATCATGCTCTTCTAATGTTTCGTTGTGATTTTTAGGCTTCACGATGTAAAAAAAAGGCACCAACATATTTGTTAATGGTTGTCACTATTAAGGAAACGGTTCGGTTATAAACTTTGAAAAGAAACTATAACAATACAGATATCCAGTGTTGAATACAGTTTGCTTGCGAAATGACCCTATTTTTATAATTCGGTAGGCGATTTGGATGGATGTGTTCTTAATTGACTGTTTCTTTTTCTAAATTTAGATTAAATGCCACTGAATTTAGTGCATTGGCAGGAAAATGCGATACAAATTCTTTTCCCATGTAAGTCGAAAGACATGGGGCATTGTGTTGGTTCCTTATTCGAAAATGTTTGTTGGTGTTATGCGATAACAATGACTCAAGAATATCAGCAATCAATTATTTTGATCATTTGTAGATTGAAAAAATCAATATTATTATAGACCAATGCAGAAAAATAAGTACAGAAAAAAGTGCTCTCAGAGTACACGGATTTGGACGTATTCATCTATAATTTGGGGGTTGAGCGATTCACAGTCAATTAGGGAACCTTAAATATACTTTTTGGTTACTATAAAAAATACACACACACTATTAATTACAGTGTAGTCTGAAACATGCAGTGGTGTCTATTAAGCACACTATTTATGTTTAAAAAGAGCATTATTATAACTCCGATAATAAAAAATAACGTTTTGTCTTTGTAGTTTAACCAGTTGGCAACTTAGCAGTCACTTTTGTAACCTATAATTAACCAAGCATCTATTTTTAACCGAACCTAACTTTGTAGTCAAATAGACCGTGTTAAAGTAATCGAGGAATTGTTAAAATAATTGCCGTTGTAAGTAAAATTTATCCGATTGTAAGATAAAATTCGATGGCATTAGTCGAACAGAAATAAATGGGAGGTCTGTTCACCTTCTGCTACAGGCAGCTGTTTCATGTGATAATTACGAAAATTTTTGTAAAGCTCTTCTCCCCAGTAACCATCCCCGAAAGAATTTTATTGCACGTTATGAATACAGAGTTTCTATTTTTGTTTGAAAAATAAATCCCTTCGATCCTCGCGACATGTGTTAAGTTTTACGTAATTTTGGAAACATTTCATAATATTATTTCGATTAGTAATTTGTAGCAAACCCGCGCGCACTTTATCAACAGAACTGACATTGTAAATATTTATAGGGAATGTGGAGCTAATTTAGACAAATGGATTAACTATTTAGTTGAACGAACTTTTAATGTTGGATTTAAGGTTTACGTACAGATGTTCGAACACATACCTACGCTTTGTGCAAACATAAAAAAAGCGAGGATTGGGGAATGACAATGAGATTAATGACTGCATTTAAAATAGCTTACATATTTACTACACTATTGAAAATCGGTGAAATTGGGGGGTTGAAAATTGCGTTATTCGAAATGCACTGGTTTATAATCACATTGAATGAAATAAAAAAATTGATTAGCAATAGCAATTGTCAAGAGCAAATAAATTGTGCCAAATTCATTCGTCAACTTGTCGAATGTTGCAAATTTAACGTACGAGTATAACACAGTACCTAATATGACACATGTACATGATTTTTAGTTATGGTTTACCTCAGTGATAATGCCGTGCATAATTTCTAAGACGATAGTATTTATATCGTTAGTTATACCATTATACTTGCCATTATACTATTGGTTACAAACTGTGAGTACCGGTACCTCGTAGCAGTAGCACTATAGGTACCGTTTCGAGAAATTGTACGTGCTCTAAATCACCCACAATTGGCACTAATGGTTAGGTTCCTCGACCAAAATGTCATCATCTTTGTGACAGGAAAATATTCCCAATTGACATTCTCGATTAAATTTTTACCACTCTGGACGACGTCAGTTGAAATTTATGCAAAACTCTACACCTTTTAACAAAATGTAAGTAAATGCGCATTCTACATTCTCTGAATAAGAACGCGAAAGGCGTCCCTTAGAAAAGTGTACCCGAAACTTTTTATTTGGAGCAACAGAAAGCAGTTTCGCTGCAAAATATTGCCAGATATTTAAAAATGCTTTTGGTTTGGACACCCTCTAGTCTTTCAGAAAAAGTGGAAGGGAGCCGACGTAGCGAAAACATGTTACAATATTGGCAGTGCAAATCCCACCAGTAATCGTATTCCCCGGCGCTATTGTAAAAGATCAATGTTGGCGCCATGTGGTACCATCACTATTAATCATGGATAACCATGAGGATGATATATCTATTTATGCAAACACAGTGGTGGCACAGATTCGAATGTGGCGATTAGATGTGCTTCTTCCTAAAACCACATCACAATTCTACGAGTATAACAATGGTGGGAAGAAAGTCAATCCCAGCCAATCTACCAAGTAGCTTAATTTGTGGAAGTGTCCTATCTCCGATCGATGATATGTATATACAGGGTGTTAAATATAAGTATGTAAAAAAAATTGGGTGGTAGACGGGATCAAAAAAGCACTTTTTCCAAATAAACAAAGTGATTTTAAGAAACGGTTCGACAATTTTGTTCCTTAACTGTATGCACACAACAAATTTCGTGGAATTTTTGTTGTCCAACCAAGAATTACAGTGGATTTTTTTTGGAATTTTCAAAAACCAATTTCAGATTCGTGATTTTCATGTTCAAAGCTCCCAGTTACCAAATTTCGTCGGAACCAGATTGTTCGTCGCATCCCCGTATAATAAAGCGAGTGACGAATTTTGTAAGCTGGAAGTAACTGTTGCCAACAGGCAACAATACTGCCGAACCGTCATGTGTTAATGTTAAAGATCCAAGTTTGAAATCATTTGATTTATTTCTGTTCGAAGGTGCTAGATACTTCTACTTTACAATAATTTAGTGCCGTTTTATATTTTTTCTTCAAACACAGCGCCATCTACTACCTTTTTCACTTATTATCGCTTGCGTGCGCACTCCCTGAACAGGTTCGATCGTGACTTGAAAGAAGATAAAGAAGATTCACGCGGTCGTATTTTACTGTGACAAATTTCGTCATTACCATTAATAAAGGATTTAATGGCCGTGTGATATTTTTCGTGAAGTTTTTCTCTTGTGATTTGCTTTTTACGCTTCACTGGCGCTATCTCGGATTTTTGCCTACGTTGGGCAATATTTGCTTTACCACTGATTAATTCTTTTAAGGTTATATTTTCTATTTTATTCTCTTACCTTCCTGTTACTTCGTTATTGTCTACCTGCCTATTGCTATCTACCTCGTCCGTCTATTATGAAATATGTATCTATATACCTACGCCGAATGTGGATTGCATCATTCTTTGGAAAATTTCTTGACCGCCATCTTGTGAAGAACCACACACCCGTGTTACGTTACATTGATCTACATAGAAATTATTTACTGAAGACCCGAATTGTTATAGAAAATGATTTCTCAAAAAGAAGTCTAAGATCAAGTAAATGTTGAAGATCGTACGTGAATACGGAAAATCTTGGTGTTATTAATATACAAATTGTAATTTCAAAAAAAACACAAAAATAATTGGAAAATCTGCGCAGGATTATTGCAGTGACAAGCTAATTTGCATTTTTATGAGGTTAGATACATCTCGGGTACGAAATTAAGTTACACAATACATATCTGGGGTGCACTTATTCATTAACAGTTAATGTAATAACGTAGTATACAATGCATTTTTATGGTTACCTATTTTTACATATACAAACAATACATGACACTTTTTTTAAATTCTCTTTATTATGAATTGAGACCTGTTTCGGCAAAGGCTGACTATCCTACTCCACTTATTACATATTCCAGTTACACATTACAAAATCTATGCGAGTATCCACTCCGGCATACAATTAGTAAAAACCAAGAATTTATGATTAATATCTGTCCAGCAGCGACGTCGGAAGTGAATAACGGTTGGGGGGGGGGGGGGCAACAATCAGCGACCATGGAGTCTGAAAGGTCCCTCCCATGCAAAATTGTGTACGAATTAATGCAAAGCAGTGGGTTTTTTAAGTGACCCTGAAACCCGTTTATTTAATCCGAGATTAAATCAATCAAATAATGTATTTTTGAAAGAAAAGTTTTGAAAAAAATTTTAAAAAGTGTCGGGGGATGTCTAGTTATATGCAACTGAGCAACTCAGAGATACTTGACTCGATTGAGAAAACCATAGCCATAGATCATTAATATTTTATTTAAAAAATAATGAAGAACTAGACCATACAAAAGTTACAAAAATTTTGTTCCTATTTATTGCACTATATTGAGCACTGTAAAGAAAAGCAAGGATAAAAAATTAAATATATCCAACAATTTTCCGCTTTTTCGCAGTTTTGCTGGCAAATTCTTTCAATATATCCTCTACTTCTACACTTTTTGTAATTTCTGCATGCACATGCAGTAGAAGATGTGTTAGTCGCTTTTGAGTGATTTATCTATTCATTCTTAGAGGGAGCGCGGCCCCCCTTGTATAAAAACTGAGGGGGCAACCCGCCCCCTCTGACCCATACTTCCGACGTCGCTGCTGTACAGTGCTTCCGTGGTACAGTCTACAATGCGTGCAATGTGTGTTGTATTTGCGTAAACGCTTTTTTACGTCATTACAAAGATAAAGTACATAATAAACACAGTTTATACAGTCACATAATAACTACATTAAAACGCATTTGGTGTTTTTAACAGTTAACACTGATTACTCATTAAACTTTAATGCAACACATCCGGCAAACCTGCCAAATATAAGTTAACGATCACCTTTAAAACATTAGGAATATGATTTTATTTTTCTTTTACTAAAGAAATTTTCAGCGTTCACTTTCACAAATAAATTACTCCCTTAGCCTCAAGAAAATATGTATAGGTAATTTTCTGTGCATTTGATCGAAAAAGTTATATGCCGGTAGGTATTTTTCCCAAACGATTTACATATAATATAATCCTTCGTGAAATACTCCGCCTGGAAAATAAATTGGAAGTTATGTTAGGAGTTATGTAAACATCATTTTTTAAACAGTGGACCAAGTAAATTTAATATGCGCGTCCGTAGAAATTCAAGTGGGTCGAGGTATGCAAGGAAAAAATCAAAAACTTATTTATTTTATGGCATGTTGCACACGATTGTAGCTCAACAAGTGTCATAGAGATGAAAGAAGGGAACATGCATATCGGAATATTGTATGACAGATAAAATAAACATTTCTGTTGGCCTACAGCACTAAAAATAAATACGTCTTTATGATGAACATTTTCACATCATTACTTCAGTAACTTTGATGCCTCCATGATCATTCTTCTTTCAGATATATTATATATACGAAAATAACTTTGCTAATTAAAGGACTTTATGAAAAAATATCCTCCGCGATTCGTGAACCGTTTGGTTATTTTCCTTGTAACTGAATTGCCTATTGACGTGCTTTAAAGCAAAAGTAATCTTATGCTACCCTTGCCATATTTTATTAACAATACCAACAGTAGGGTTCAAATTAAGTTAAATTAATACTTGAAATTTTAATAACCGCTTCTTCTTACAACTGGCCCATCTTATTTCAATCATTTTATAAATGATGCTTTACGTAAAATTCCTTAAGATAGACGAAAAGAATTCAATTTTGCATTGAGAGCGTGCTTCACCTGAGTTGCTTGTACCTTTTGTAATGTAATTAATTTTAATTTAATTTTTGCCTCATCTACCCTGATTTTACTAAAAGTGGTTTGGTCTAACAAGCAGGATGTATAATTGGGAGCTTTAATAAACGTGATACTGAATTACGATTTATAAATCTGCATTGATAGAATTATTAATTTTTCTTAGAATGATGTCCCACCAGTTGTTTACTTTCCCATTTTCTCTTTTCCAGCATAGGAAAATAAGTCGACCGCGACGCGAAATGGAAAAGTGGATGGTGAGTCGGTCTTCAGTGGCTCCTTCTGTTGGGATGGGAGAAATGAGGATGTCGTTGACTATATTTTGACGTTGTAGATACCTTTCGGGGCTTAATTGCCGCGGCGGTTTTGCTCGTTTCCAGCTGAAATAAGTTCCATGATATTACGGAGGTACCGGAAGCATCCATAAGAGGTGATGAAGGTTGTCAGCTCCTTGCTATCTTCATCTAGTGGAACTTGCTAATATCCGTGTCGGGCGTCAAGTTGTAGTAAAATAGCGCTGGCCTGAAGGTACCATAGTAGGATAGGCAGGACGGCGGCCCTTCTTTGTGACGATAACAATGGGATGACACCAACCTATCACTTCTCTATGATCCCTTTGCCATAGTATCCAGTGACTAGTCCGCTCCTTATCAAACGTGGTTGGGGCAAAATGTTATAAAAATAGAATAAACTTCACAAATAACCTCATCAATGAACTCGGAGATATTAACCTCAACCTCAGTGGATTTTGCTACATAAATCAGCAAATCATATTTCACGGCAAGAATGAGTCGCATACGCTTTTATAACGTATCGTCGATGACTAATTCTTTATCGAATTGATGGTGCCTTGATATCTTTCTAGAATATTCGCTACACTGCCCTCCCTCTCAAAACACATTTCTGAGTATTGCCAGCTCATTATAGCATACCTTCATTCAGTATGGCAAACAAGCGGCCTTAAGGATATTAAAATGACTATTAAGTCATATCAATATCACGTATAATTGGTAGGTTATAGTACTAGTACATCCGTGCATAAGATTTTTAAGGTAAAAAACGCAAGGTGAAAATACTAATACCATGATATCCATTACATAAAAACCGCAGACGTAAGTGAATTTGATCTCTTCATTAGGAAGGACCTGTATTCTATATTGTATTGAATAAAGGACAATGTCAACGGTAATTTATATACATTTCATAAAAATGTCAAATGCATTAGTAGTATTAAAGTTTGTCACCCATACTATTTATTTTATTTCATTACACGGGCCACCCCCTTAATAAACTTAAATGGGACGATGGCTTTTGTAATCCTTTGAACGGCCTTTTCATTCTCTAATTAAATCTAACATATTTTTCCATCACTACGATGACTGTAAGTGTATGCCCACACGAATAATGTACAGTATAATAAATATTATTATTACGGAAAATGTTTCCTAACCTGCATGCACTGGTTATTGGAACACGGAAAAGATGTACAACGGAAATAGCATTTTTATTGAACCAAAGCGATCGAAATGAAAAGTAAAGTTAGGTCTAGTTTTGAGAAATAAGCTCTCCAATGATGTATCCCTATATGTGCCATCGAAGCTTTAACCATAAGTGAGTGGATTACAAAACCCAAAAATGAGCTTAAATATGGCTAATACCACTTGATAATTTTGATCTGTTCTAGCATTTCTCCTTAAATTTTGCGTAGGATGATTTACTTGGAGCTGCGAATTTTAGTTGATTGATGTAAATCAAGCAATCTTTTTTTTAAAATCAAAATCATTTCATTTTAAGTGATTATTTGAATTGACAGAATAGCCATGTTTCAATGGTTCACAATCACCATTCAAAATTAAAATCGAGGAACTAGAAGTTAACCGATAGTTTTTAGCGCATTTTTGCAAAAATTTTTTTTTGTAAAAAGTAGCTTTTAATCTCACTTTGGCTGGCTGGCTGGCTGGCTGGCTGGCAGTAAATGCGCGCCCGTAGAAAAACGCTTGTAAAAAGACAAGGAGTGTACATGTAACTATCGGGGCCGTGTAATTAAGAACGTTAGGGATGGGGCTACAAGATTTGGAGTCGACGACATCTGGACGCCATCCCCGAGCGTATTATACTAACCTGGAGATTTTTCAGTTTTTATCTATCTTCTTCTACAGTTTTTCTCCGATTGTTTTCAAATTGGTGTCGTCGGGAAGATCTTGTCAACGCGCACAACTCCTGCGTGGCGAAATTTAGTTTTTTTTTCCTAGGGGCGAAATAAACCACCTTTTGCGCGGCGCGCTTCGAGGGGTAGTCGACTTTGGGCGCCCAAAAGTTTCTTACAGCGCGAATCGCGGTCTCTCTTTCTCGTGTCACTAATAGAAGGTCGAGCTATGTGAAGTACCCAAAAGTTTAATACGATTTTATGCCGGCATTTTAGCGAAATCTACCAAAATGTGAATTACGAATGAACGGGACGTCGGAACTGTGTATCGACAAAGGGAATGTGGTAACTCCCGACGAGATCTTACTGATGGTGGAGTCGAAACTTCAAATCCGAATTGTTGCGGGTGATCAGAAGTGGGTGTCGACAAAGGGAATTTATGGTAACCCCCAAAGGATTTTACTGATGGTGGAGTCAAAACTTCAAACGCGAATTGCGAGTGCACGGTAAGTGAGAAAATGGTACCGACAAAGTGAACGTGGGAGCTTTCGGCAAGATCTTATTGATGGTGGAGTCAATATTGGCTAATAAAACACTGATCTGCCACACAAAAATGCGCTGAAGTCCCTTCGATCTCACACGAGGACTTTGATCATTTTTTATTATACATAATAATAATAATTGTTTTTAGTGAGAGGTAAATGTGAAAGGCGAGTTCAGAGAAAGAATCCTTATATTATAATTTTGATATTGCCTTGCAAATGCTTGACTAAATACATACAGAATTGTTGACCGTTTTAATAAGCAACACAGCAGGACCGGAAAAGCACAAACGCTATGCATGTCGCTAAATTACTAAAATTGCACATACCTGATAAAGCCGGACTAATAACCAGCAGCACGATAAGTATACAAAAAAGTTTGAAAAAGTTTAATGTAATTTGAACACCGTTGCCCATGTTCGTAATAATTATATTAAAACAATTTTCATCATAAACAAACAACACTTCGTTTAAACAAAGCTCAAAGCTGTTCATTGTCAATTTCATTAAAAAGTTACATGTCGCACAAAGTTTTTTTTAAATTAAATCACGTTCCGTAAAATAGTAATTGAACCGAAATCGCTTCCTGTTGTCATTTACTCGGCCGCTCTCATTAATTGCATTAATGGTATAGAGAGTAAGTACAAATTATTCAATACGCGACTTCCTTTAATCATGCGGGCTAACACGTGCATCTGAATTAGTTGAGATTTGAGCCACCACTGAAGATTCATCTCTGATAGGGATGAGAATAGAATTCTTATATAGGTGCCGGATCACACATGTGGAATTTATTATGTGTATACATACGCTCGTTCGTTCTACTCCTGCAGCATCCGAATAAATAACGAACATTAGCCATACACCTAATTTACATGTTACCCACTCTTTCCCTTATGCTAATTGAATCTCTAATAAACAAATCATAAGCACCGAACCGCAATATAAATTTTGTACTGGAAGTGTTTGTGGATATGTGGGAATTACATGCTTAAAGTTGTGCCCACTTAAAACTACAATTTACGCCGTTAATTCTAAATTTCACGGTAAATGCACGAAAGTGAAGGGGGGTAGGATGCTGTGTTACGCCTTCTTATGTCTAATGACAGAACATGAAACGCGTGTTTAATGTTTTCTGTCACTTTAACAATCTTTGGAAAATGAAGTCAGTATTTATACAAGGGTTGTGGGCACACGTGGGAGGTTCAATTTTATAAATTACTACAATTACTGTTATTTAAGAATTAAAGAAAATTATGAGATGTCTTGTTTTTCGTTTAAATCTGACATTGGAAGCTGTTTCATTGTGACACTTAAATTAATTTCAACAACGATGGAGAATACCTTGATCCATCAGCTCTAATTGGCTTTGTTATCCCATCCCATTTACTCTCAAACATGTAGACAGTTAGTCCCGTGCACATTTGTGGTTCTAGTACCGCGCACAGACGATGTGCAACGAATTTATTTTGACACCCTTAAAGTGGCGCTAAACCATATAGCTCGAAAGCTTTTATGTAGGTTTGCTCGATGTTGCCATATGCGAATGGTTAAAATACAATTGCATCTCCGAATTTAGACCTTTATTATAACTTAGTTAGGTGCTTATGACATCCTTTCTTATACCAGATGGCCAACTAAAAATGACACGCGTTTATAGCTCAGAAAGTAATTAAAATACAAATTTCTAGAATTTTTCACTTATATGTCGTCAAGATGGTATGATAAAGTAATATAGTGAATAAGTCGCAAATAGTGTAGTGCTCTTCGAACCTGTTGTACCATAATATACAAGACTAAATAAATACAATCATAAAAATACGCCTAACCACATATACCTACTGGTCCTATCAGGTGTAAAGTTAAAAGGGAAAACAGAGAATAGTGTCAATCCGTTTTTAGATAGCTTTGGGGCAGTACATACTTCATTAAACATTTGTACGATATTTTGAGATTTCTTTCTAATAAATTAACTGTATTTAGTTAGGAACGCATCTACCCATGCAACAGTGTTTAGAATTAGTTTTAGTTACACTATCAAAAATTCTTTGATTTTTCAAAAACCTCAGTGTTTTGCCACTCGAGTTACTATAAACTTCAATAGATCAATACCTGTATGGTTAATATACAGGGCGTATGCTTTCGATAGGTAAAACTCTTCACTACGTGATTCCGCATTATTTTCTGTGTAAAAAAGTTAAATAACAATTTTAGCGTAGGTCCATAAGGACTTGCCAGAAATTGCATAAAAGCTGAAAATCTCAGGAAACAAAGACATTGATGTATACCACTCATATCTCATTTGTACCAAAATGCAGTTTTAATTGTAATTTAATGCGCATGATTAGTTATTTTTCGAAAAAAATGGATTTTATTGAGAAAAAAGGGAAAAAACGTTCCAAATTAAGTCAAAATGTATTGAAACGAATAGATCCTTTTCATTGACTATGTGATTACTTGACAGGCGTCCCCCAAAGGGCGCCACAACTCGGCGCCGCAGTATACACTACGTAACTTCCCCTGTAATATGGCTAGGAAAAAAAGACCGGTATCAATTTTCTACCTTTTTTGCCCAGAATTTTTTTTATAAAAAAATTGTAAAGTCGATTCTGGTAATTTTTTAAATATTACAAAACGTTATATTGAATTCTTTACCATTTTTCCATAAAAACTACCAGAAATGAGGAAAACGAAGCAATGTTACTGTTCCCTTTCCCTTTAATTTTTGAATTTGTAATTTTACAATAGAATTTTAAATGAATGCGTAAGTACGTATGAGCATCACGTGATTTCATTAGGGTAATATTTTGCACTATGATACTCGCCTCAGTTGTTGGGAATCGTGGTAGTGCTAGGTCGCCTCTGCTACGCTAATCAAACTGATTAGAAATAAATATGCGTGAAATGTAATTTTTTTGGGTACTTTCACGATGGATACTCACTTCTTCATGCGGCCTTCAATTTGTCTAAAAATGCATAGAAAAAATAACAATATATATTTTCTATGCGCCAAACGAGAAGAAAAACGATACTAATCTTTTTTCATCACACAGTCAATGCAAAGGGTCATTTTTTCTATTCGTTTGAATACATTTTAATTTGGAACGTTTTCCCCCTTTTTTTCTCAATAAAATTCATTTTTTCGGAAAATAATTAATAATGCAAATTAATTAAAATAATAATAAATAAGTACTGCATATTTCTTATGTTTCATATTTGTAATCATCTGCATATGAATTAAGCTTTCGATATGATACCTAGATTAATGCTCTAGCACAATTAGAAACTCGAGTTACAACAGTAGTGAGGGGGATAGACGCCTACCGTCGGAAGCACAAGGTACAATTTTGGTACAAATGAGATATGAGTTGCACACATCAATATCTTTCATTTCTGAAATCATTGATCTTGCAATTTGTATCAGGTACATTTCACAAATTGTTTGTTGTTATCTTGTTTTTTTTAATGAAATAAGTTAAGGAACGAGAAGGGATGAAGACTAGGGAGGAAATGGCACAATTCCCAAAAGTGTAGAATAAAAAAACTGTCGGTATGCTTTTTCCATAAATCGTCTTGATCGGCAGTAAAATAATAAAACAGATTAGTCATTATTATCGGTGCAAAACATCTAATTTTTAAACAATCGGTAATCAGTTGTTATAAACTCAAAAAAAAATTAGTCCCAGCTTTTTGTAGATGAAGGTCTAAATTTATAAAGTAGTTCCTAATGAATTGTTTTTCGCTCTTGTAGTCCCCCATTTTGAAAGGTAAAACATCCCTTTTTTTACTTGTTTATTGTCTTTACTTGTAATTAATCAATTACTACAAAACCTACGGTGATTGGGTTTGTCATGTTGTTTTGTTATCAAAAGAAGTTACTAAATACGGATTTTCAAAAAGATCGGATGAATTTTAGTTGGTAATAACCAGGGTAATAACAAGCTGTTAATTTTAGAGATTAATTTTTTATATTTTGCCATAAAAAACAATAACAGTTGAAAATGAGCGTTCCGGACCAACTGTATCTTATAGAAAATTTTATTCTAAACAAGTTCATTTCTATTCATTCTTTCAATCAGAGCAATAGTTAACGAGCTATTGGAAGTCAAATGCGAAAAAACACGACATTTTCTCATATTTTCTTCGTTTTTTGATAATAACAATATGTTCCGGCCGCTTCCGGCCAGGGGGACTATGATTTTCCGTTTCAGCGGATTTTTTTTACATAGGGTACGCTTGGTTTCATTGAGTGAAACCACAACATCCCGTTTATACTACTTTTAAAGCTAATTTGACTGGACTATTATGAATAATCGCGGCATTATTATATTTCGCGCTCTTCTACTACATGATTACTGGTAGTACCCTCTATTTTCTACTCAACCAAGCACATATTGAAAGCTAAAAAAGCCAAATCCTGTCGGTCGGTAATGTAGGCAACGCTGCATTTACGTATCATTACTCGCTTTGTGCTCAACCTAGCATCACGTCATTACGTGTTATTTTTATTTTTTAATCTCTACGTTGTTATTATTATGGGTCGACGCTCGTCGAAGAAAATACGTGCGTTGGAAAAGGAAATTAGGCGTCTTAAAAGTCGTAGACGCTCAACATCAAGATCACCATCCCGTTCAAGTGCTCGTTCTAGGAGCCGTAGACGCCATTATACGCCCTCAGTATCAAGATCAAGGTCGCCAACCCCTTGTGCCCGTTCGGTTTCAACGGGGCGACAATTAAGTGACGATCAAGGAAGCCATATCCCTATACACATGCTGGAAAATGATACATCGTTTGTATCAGGTACATAAGATGTTGCCTTTTGGCCTTATTATTATGTATACATATACAACGCATAACAGCATATTCAGTTGAGTAATTGTTATGTTATCCAGTTGGGTATCGTATATACACGCCAGTTGGCCCTCCTTTCGTAAAGGAGTTCGTAGCAACATAACCACTTTAATCCAAAAAGACACTATAACAGTTGTTATTAAGAAATTAATAATCGGTTATGTGCTGTTTGCATTATGTCCTTTTGGATAATGTGACAATTACTATAATTCTTGTTATCTGTATTCGTAACCACTGCTATAGGTACTAATTTTGTTCTCTCTTTCTTGTATAGGAGAAATTAACGAGGGTACAAATTCTATGCCTACCCGGCTACCCCTATTGCCCAACCGGATTTAAATCCAGACATTCTGCACATTTTGGGCAAACCCGAACAAGTTGCAAGTGCAACTTCGACCATTCACCCTTCTCTGGCAGAAATTTGGACAGACATTTTGAGAAAAGGTTTGGAGGCAAAAGAATCACTTTTATCTCTCTACCAGCCTTCTACACAAGAAAACTTTTTATACGTTCCACAAATTAATCCGGAAATTCGGGTAAATTTATCAGAGGCCAACCCAAGATCATATTATCTCTTGTTTACTTGCTATTGGAGGCTCCTTATCGCGACTCATTCAAGGTGAGAGTGACATCACTATTATCAAAGGACTAAGCGACGCTGCTAGACTGCTCTGTGATATCCATCATAATCAGTCTGTCTCTCGACGTAATTTAATTGGAGCTGCACAAAAATTTAACCAACAGCTTCAAGAAATGTTGCAGAAGGCACCCATAGATTCCTTTTTGTTTGGGGAAGACTTGGGTGAAAGAATTACTAAATTCAAAGCCCTGCAGAAATCATCGGCTGATCTCAAACCTAAGTTAGTTGTCAAGAACCCTGCTAATCCTTCCAAGAAACCAACTACTGTTCATTTAAACGCGAAGAGCCTGCCTCGACATCCTTACCCTCGTCAAAGCAGGCGCCGCAACTTAGGGTATCCAACGAACAGACAGGATCGGAAGCCTTACTCTCAGAAGTCGACCAACATCAGGAGAAAATAGTAAGCTATGCAGGTAGACTTAAATACTTTAAGTCTCAGTGGCGTCAAATTACCAACGACAAAGTAATTTTAGAGTGGATATCTGGTTACAGAATTCCTTTCTTACAGAAGCCTTATCAATCCAAATTACCTAGGGAACCGGTTAGGTCCCTTAAAGAGTCGAAAGATGTTGATCTTTGCCTTAAAAAGTTTCTAGACATTGGAGCTGTAACCAAATGTCGCCTTAAGAATGATCAATTCATATCTCCTATTTTTCTGGTTAAAAAACTTAACAAATCAGATAGATTAATTTTAAATCTTAAATTTCTCAATACCTTTGTAGAGAAAAAACACTTTAAAATGGAGAATTTCAAAAATGTGACAAGAATGGTATCACCTGGCTGTTTCATGGCTTCGCTAGACTTAAAAGACGCCTATTTACTAGTTTCTATTCACAAGAAATACCGCAAATACTTACGTTTTATGTTTAATAACGTTATTTACGAATTTAGGGCCTTGCCTTTTGGGTTATCAACGGCACCTTTTGTTTTTACAAAAATTATGAAGCCGGTGGTAGCATTTCTAAGAAATGTTGGATTTATGTCTTTAGTTTATCTTGATGATTTTTTGCTTATTGGAAATTCTTATCAAGAATGTTATAAGAATATTGATTGTACGATCAAATTGTTAAAAAATTTGGGCTTTATAATTAATATGGAGAAAAGTTCTTTAGTTCCCAACCAAATATGTAAGTTTCTAGGCTTTGTTATTAAGTCGGTAGCAATGGAAGTTGAATTACCCCAAGAGAGAAGGGAGAGCTTAATTAACTTTATTATGAAGTTTATATCTAAACCGAAATGTAAAATTAGAGAGTTTGCTAAACTGTTGGGTTCTCTAACAGCAGCTTGTCCTGCTGTTGAATATGGCTGGTCCTACACGAAACCACTTGAGAGGGCTAAGTTTTTAGCCCTGCGTGATTCTTACAATAATTTTGAGGCAAAAATGAATATAAATATTATTTCTTTAGAGTGCTTAAAATGGTGGCTCGTTCAGTTAAAAGAATGTTCTCTACAAATAAAAAACTCTTCATTTGCTTTAGAAATTTTTTCTGACGCTTCAAAAATCGGTTGGGGTATATCTTGTTATTCTGAAAGTTCTCAGGGTATATGGTCATTAGAAGAACGTGAACAGCACATTAATTACTTGGAACTGCTTGCTGCTTTTATTGGGTTGAAATGCTTCGCTAAGGATTTGAGTTCATGCCAAATACGCCTACGCATTGACAATACCACTGCGGTATCTTACATTAATAGAATGGGAGGGGTGCAATTTCCTAAATTATCAGATTTAGCTAGAAAAATCTGGAAATGTTGCGAGGAACGCAAGATATGGGTATTTGCGTCCTATATTCCTTCTAAAGAAAATACAGAAGCTGATCTGGCTTCACGCACTTTAAAACCTGAAACAGAGTACGAACTTTCAAATCAGGCATTCAACTTGTTAGTTAACGAATTTGGCATACCCGAAATTGACCTCTTTGCTTCTAGGCTTAATAAAAAATGTGAGGAATATTGCTCCTTTTTAAGAGATCCCGACTGTACGACTGTAGATGCCTTTACTAGGTCATGGCATAATATATTTTTTTATGCCTTTCCACCTTTCGCAATTATCTTGCGGGTATTAGAAAAAATTCGTTATGATAAAGGGGAGGGGATAGTGGTAGTTCCTTCTTGGCCAGCCCAGCCCTGGTCCTATTTTTCTAAAATTGTGTAGAAGAAAGATATGACCTGATAAAAATTTAATTCTTTCTGTTGATAGACTACCGCACCCCATGTGGAAACACCTTTCCCTGGAGGTCGGACTATTATCAGCCAAGCTTTGAAAAATCAAGGAATGCCTACAGAAGCCATTCCTATAGCAGTGGAATCCCTTTCACCTGCATCTTTTAAACAATATGACTGCTACCTCAAACAATGGTGGACCTTCTGTAAAATTAAAAACTTGGATCCGTACAGGAAATCAGTGGAGAATGCACTAGCAGCGCTAACTCATTTTTTTCATCAAGGATTTTCATACAGCTCACTATAGTATATTAAGTATGGAGAACGGTAAGGGATTTTTACCGTTCGAAGACAATTGTTTGGAGGAGGAGCGAAGCGACGACTCCAATTATTGTCTGAGAACGGTACCCTTAACGTTCGACGTGCTTATAACATTTTTTGCGCGATCGAAATTAAAATTATGCAACCAATATAAATATGCACTAAGAAATTAACGAGCAGAATAAATCGAAATGATTGAAGTGGTATGGTGTACATCACTAGGTAACCAGTTTAAATGTCAAAATTGAAATTAATAATTTCATAAAAATGTGCATGTGTCTGATGTAGTTTACTAGCTTTGCACTTCCTTTATGACTTTATGAGCGTCTTGCTATAGGAAACAACAGCACAAATTGTACGATTAATGTACCTAACAATAATTAAAGATTAAATGTAATGTAAGATTGTTGATTTTTAAAAAGGCGTCGGTAAGTATTTTTGCTGTTCTGTTTTTAGATCGGTAAGTAATTTTGGCGTCGTCGTAATCATAGCAACTGGTAAATTCTACGTACTGTCATGGAAACACCCATGGTAAATAGTGAGAAATGACCGATCGCGCAAAAAATTCATTTCGCTCTATGCTCTCGCTAATTATGGGTTCTGAAATAGGTTCAAACTGCCTTATTTCAATATTCTTTAAAGGAATATTTAAGAAGCGCCCTCCTAAGCCTAAATATGACTACACCTGGTCTGGTACCCGTCAGTAGTCCTGAAGTATCTGGAATCTCTGGGATCCAACGAGAATTTGGCGTTCGAAGTTTTAGGGAAAAAATTATTGACTTTACTTGCCCTCACTACTGCTCATAGAGTACAGACCTTTGCTTTAATAAAAACAGGTAACATTTGCAAGGAAAACGATGGAATTAAGATTTTGATTCCCGATTCGATTAAAACTTCCAAACCTAATAGTTATCAGCCAGTACTTCGTCTTCCTTTTTTTGGCCATACAAACCTTTGTGTAGCTCAGGCTCTTCTAGACTATATAGAAAAAACTCGCAGCTTAAGGAACCAACAGTCCCTTTTTATTTCGTGCAAAAAACCGCACAACAAAGTCGGAAGTCAAACCTTGAGCAAATGGATAAAAGAAATTTTAACACTGAGTGGTGTTGATACAAACATTTACAAGGCCCATTCTACCCGACACGCAAGTACGTCGGCAGCAAATGCAGCCGGCGTCAACTTAAATGAAATTAGAAAAACAGCCGGATGGACAAAAAACTCTTTAGTTTTTGCAAAATTTTATAAATGTCAAATTGATAATTCAGTTTGTTTTGCTGAAACTATTTTGAACCTTCACAGGGATTAGTTATAGTAATGTGTTATATTCACATTTGCAATGTTATTTACTTATACATACTTGTTTTTCGTTCGTTGAAAATAGTTATAAAATTATGTCCTAAATTATGTATTAAACTTAGAAATATGTTCCGTTTCTAAATTGTGGATGCTTTAAACATCTACCAGTAATCATGTAGTAGAAGAGCGCGAAATATAATTAGTGATTAAACGAACTTACCTTAAGTGAAGTTTGATCATAATTATATGAGCGCTCTTCTACTACATGATACCCTACCCAATTATGCTATATCCCAACCCTTCTCACAATTTAGAGTGGTGTGCTTTAAAGTTAATGATACGTAAATGCAGCGTTGCCTACATTACCGACCGACAGGATTTGGCTTTTTTAGCTTTCAATATGTGCTTGGTTGAGTAGAAAATAGAGGGTACTACCAGTAATCATGTAGTAGAAGAGCGCTCATATAATTATGATCAAACTTCACTTAAGGTAAGTTCGTTTAATCACTAATTATTACCGTACCATTATATACAGGGAGGTTGTTACGACACGATATACAATCCTAACAAAAGAATAGTTCTAAACCACATTTGCAGACAATCAGACAGGTATGACATGCTGACATGTATAATTGTACGAGTACTTATAACCCATAAAACCATACTGTCGAGAAACAGATACATTTTACCAATCCATAAATAACAGCATGAAAAATATTACTTAGTCTCCATGTGGCCCATTATATTACACGTTTTCGAGTAACTTATGCTCTATGCATCATTAATACCTCTTTAATTTGTCTGAATAAGCCGCTTATCTCATAATTGAGGTGTTTTAAATGACCACAAGTACCCGCGGCTCTTTTTACGACTATCACTGTTAAGTGGTTTCTGAAGTATTGAAAAGTTCTCTTTAATTGTCGAGAACCACTTCAAACTGAAGAAAGAGAGTGAAAAAATCCATTATTTTTAATGGACAGTGTAGTTTTCTACCACAATATGTCTTCCTTAATTCGAATACTTTTATATTGTAACGACAGAATACGGACCGAAAAATAATTATTTTCGTGCTTTCAGCGGAAGTAATCCGATTTCTTTGTGCTTAGAGCATTTATTGTTATTGGCGGAAA
Source organism: Photinus pyralis (assembly GCF_008802855.1). Taxonomy (NCBI): domain Eukaryota; kingdom Metazoa; phylum Arthropoda; class Insecta; order Coleoptera; family Lampyridae; genus Photinus; species Photinus pyralis. The sequence goes on from NW_022170596.1 coordinate 15,497,931, forward strand.
CTTTACAATACATTGTTTCTTGTGAATGCTTTTTCACGTTAGTAATTCTACCGGCGACTTTCCTAATTGTTTAGATAATCGCAGAAACTATTACAGAGCGGTATAGGGAGATAAACTTCGTCTAACAAATGTAATGTACACATTATTTGGTGTCTATGAAATCACAGAAGAGCTCGTTCTATTACAACCTTCTTTTCATTATAAAAAAAAACAGTTCCACGTTTTAGGCGGTTTTTGATAAACCTTCAACCTTTACATACTTTTTCCACTATTTCCGTATATACAGATACCTTAAAAACATTTTGGTACCTCATCAAAATATTCGCCAACAGCAACATGCAGGTCATTAAAGTCAAAAAAAATTTCAACTCGAGAAATAGATAGTATCGTCCCAGGGTGCTACAGGAGGATGTTTTAATTCGTGGAATTCACATTCTTTGTTCACTTGTAAAACTTTTGGAGCCTTACGCACCCTACAATAGTCGTGTATAAGTATGGCCTGATCGGTCAAACGGAGGATTTTTCTCTCGAATGGCTACTTTAGTGTCTTTGTATTGTAATTCTATTTTTCATGTACTCAATCAACAGAAACCTCTCACAATACCAGAAAACCGTTACAATCAATTTCGCCGCTGAACACAGTGTTTTCTTTTTTTTGTGGTAGTATCCTCTGCATCGATTCTTGTTTCGTTCGAGGATTCCAGTGATACCTTACATGGCCACAGTTTGATCGGCACAGACAATTTTTATGAAAATCTCGACATCTCTTTTTAAAGCGTCCAAATTTTCCTGGCAAATTTCTTGCCTGACAAATCTCTGTTCTGGTGTGAGGAACTTGAGAATCCATCTCTGGCACACTTTGTTAATCCACAAAAAGCTGTTCTCTTTGAAATGTGGCAATAACTGAAACTCATGAACATCAACCTACAAAAATATTGCAAGTACCTACTGTTTCACAGCTCTCCCGTAAAAAGGTAAAACCCAGTAACTCATTTTTATGAACCTTTCAAGAGAGCAATTAATAGTACAATGTATTGACATAACGTTGACAATTAAAGTTGACAATTGTAGTATGGGCATTATGGTGTTTTAGGTCGCTATGTTTGTGATTATTATATTGTTTTTATAATATATTTAGTATTTTGCAAAATATTGAACATACGATGTTTTTTAACAGGAATTATGATGCTTTTACTACACCAATATGTAGTATGTCAAGTTACGGTTTTATTAATATTGAAAATGTTGCACTATAAGCCATGAAAAATTTAGTAAGGTACTTTGCTAGCTATTTCCAATGGTATCATGCTTACTGGTGGTTTTAATTTCTGGTAAATATATGACTTTACTATGTTCTTACACTTTTTGGCGGGAAGCAAGACCATCGGTAGATTGCTTTGCTAGGTTCTTCCATTGAACGGCAGAAATCAAAATAACTTCAATTTAATTAAACGCTATTGAAATAACTAGTAAGAATGAATGCTGTGTTTTTCCATTTGGAGGTGAGGTTGTTTATTCAGTAAATGTCATAGTTTAAGTGAAATGATAGGTTCTTCCACTGCAAATCGGATTTACTATATTCTTGCTTTGAAAAGATATAAATTATGACACTTACTAGAAAATTCCATTGAATGTAGAATGCTTATTAGTTGGAAGTGATCTACAATGTTTATACCTCTACAAAGGAAAAAAGTAGTACTTTCAGATCGTCTCAAAGTCTAATTTTAAGCAAAAATTGACTTACTAGGTTTTACCTTCGGACGGGAGAGCTAGAAATGATTGAGTTTCGTCATTCTTTTCCTAACTACATGAAAATTTCCCCTCGTACTGGCAATAACATTGTGCACGTAATTCATGTGCCAACACTTAATTTTGATTAATCTGAAGTTTATTGAATGTAGTATTAGTATTTGTATTACACATGTTTAGATTGAAAATCGTAAGACACCTCGTAGAATAGATTGTTAAAAATCGTAAAACCACTTTGTAGGTATCATATTAAATATGTGCACAAATTTGCATTGAAAGATAAAAGCTTTTATACCTGGAAATGAATCCATTAATAATAAATCGGTTAATTCGTAATGAGGGGTTGCATATCACATAGATCAAAAAGATAAAAGCCACCCTTTAGCATCATTAGATAATCATGAACGAACAATCAATAAGTTTTATTATTAAAGGCTTTTTGTTTTGTATATACAATGGTAAAGATTTATAACTATAATTGTATTCTTGTTCCTTTTTTTAATGTTGTCCGATGAACCATTGTCTTTTGTAACTTAAGTGCTAAAGCTTGTTTTGTAAAATTTTATTACACTTAAATTGAGAACAACTCGTTTAATTAGTTGTGTGGATGCCATTTTTATAATATCCGACAATTTTAGATGCTTTAGGAAGGTCCTTACACATCATTAATGTACACTAAAACAATTTGTTATGTAACTTTCATAGAGTGAACGTTATGGCTGTCTCCAAGTTAAAAAGTCAATAAATGTTATTTCATCATTCGATTGTGCAGCGTACATGTTCCAAGTCTAGAGCTAATATAGCTAACAGTCTCAAAGGAATAAAGACTCAATGAATAAACAAGGGAATTTACGCACTAAATTAAGCAAATACTTAAAATTCAGAAAAGGGTTGCCGTTCCTCCCGGTAAACGAAAATAATTTTACTTTCAAAACAAATTAAAGCCAATAAAGCAGCATGCGGCCACAGGGCACCCAGTCTAAAAAACTTGTATGCAGATTCAACTATTTTATGGTAGGGACGTGCACTGAAAAATAAACTGTGTTGAGTAGTAGTAAAATTTATAGGCCAATTATACAACACAATGCTGCAGTACAATGTGTAAGAGATAATTTAAATTCTAGTCATTTGAGAGGATAACAAGTGGTATTGTTAGAATGGCAATGGCTATGATCGTGTTAACAGGCATCATGGAGCCCTAATTCCTAATTCGCCGTGACAGTCTTCGCACTACACGGGCGATAAAGGAATGCCTTTGATAAAACGCAATCGTCCGACAAACAACCCCAGTGGTGTTGATGAATCTTCAGTATCCACTCCTTCTACGCCTCCAGCGGTCGTTAAACATGAAAAATTGAGCGGTACGCAGCACGTCAAGTAAAGATGAATTGGCAGAAGTTCGTTGTAATTCCATTCAATAAATGGACACTATATTTTGCGACGATGGTCGTTATATCGGAAAGTTATTGTTGTTTAACCGTCTGCGTGTGGTTGGGGGTGAACACGAAACAGTGATTTTTTCTTTCAAAGGTTTTTCGATATCTACACCATTAAAAAGCCGTCGTGCATTGTTATAGGTCGGGACACAAATGTGGAAATCTGATTTTAATTAGTGTAATATAACAGAGTTTGGTTTCTTATCTTTGAAATTGCGTAAATTGGAACGTAATGTTCGCCACAAAACTCGATTATAATGAAGTCACTAATATTGTGTGAGCTAATGACCAGTACCTACTACGTTTGATGTACGAGTATATTAATGTTAATGCTAGATATTTACTTATTCTATTTATTCGAACTTAATAATTATTTAATACCTTCCATCACCAAAAGTTTTATAGGCATTCTTTTTTTCTTCTGTCCATATTTTTTTATCGTCAATCCGTCGCAAGTGCCATAGTGTTGTGGCGGCAATTTTTCGAAGCAGTAGCATTGTTTTTTTTTAAGTAAAATTTTGACTCAGCGCCATTGAAATCATGTCAGTTAAATTTCAAGAGATTAACAATTAACCATCTTTTTCTAAGGATGATGAGATAATATTACCTCCAACAGTGAGGTAGACCATTGAAAATGTTTTAAGTTTTTTAGGTATAAATAATATTAAAACAGTAGCCAATGCGATATTAAACGCTGGTGTTAACCCTATATAGGTAGGTTCAATATCACCACCATATTACGATTTGTGGTCCAACATTTGTATATTAAATTGTCGACAATATTGAAATTAATGAATATCTATACAATATCAGGCAGATCTTTATTTCTTTTAAAAAGTTATTTTAGTAGCATAGAATGAGGCGACCTTCATAAGACTTTGTCTTTTAAAAGTAGTAATAGGGAAAAACAATCCTCGTTCTATTCGGCGAGAGAGTTCCGACTACTTTCGGAGATTTGCAAAATAGTTTTTATTTTTTACTGAAGTTATTTTAAAAAGATATTCCGAAATAAATGACACAGTGTTATGGTCACTTTTATGCCTCTACAAGAGGCTATTTGTAAATTTTAATGTTGACATTTCGTCTCCAGTCAACCAAAATCAACTTTGTTTTTCTTATGGAAGTCATTTTTACTTTTTGTGTCACTTGATAGAGAATTTTTTTCTGATTTCAAAAATGTCAAAATCACTGTCTTTTAATCAGTAATGGAGCTATTAATTCGTAAAAACGTAAGAAACTACGTACGTACACTATCCAAGACACAATTTTCTAGGCAAAAAAGAAGACATTTTGACAATATTAAAAAATTGAGATGTTTTATAATATTTTTAAAATCAGAAAATTAAATGACAAAAAGTAAAATGACTTCCATAAGAAAAAACAAACTTGATGATGCTTAACCGGAGACGAAACGTCGGATTTAAAATTTAAAACTAGCATCTTGTAGAGGGAAAACATCAGTAAAAAATAAAAACGATTTTGCAAAATGTTGTTTTTTTCCGGATATCACTGCATTTTGTTAAGCATCAAAATACGACAAATTTAAACTACCTATCTATCTCGTACAGTTCCCGAGATCCCTATGGTGGCCCTAGAATTTGAATCAGCCTGTATATTCCCCGGTCTACTTGTATTCAATCACATTTTCAAGACTGAATTCTCGATGCCTACGCCTACCTGCAGCGAATGAAGCGGAGCTACCTGATTAACATGTGGGTTTTCAACACTTCAAGTTCGGTGGTTTTGGGAATTAACGTATCCACTAAGGTAAAACCAATCCTCATCCGAAAAATAATTTTTGTCGAATAGGCTGTGGTCGCCTAGAGTTTCATTATATTGCAATAATTTACACGTTTTCCAAAGTCGGGATGATGAAGTTCTTGTAGCGATTACTTTGTACGAATATAAATGTAACTTTTTCCTCGTTATTTCCTAACAGGTTTCGTATGACAAACACGTTTGTTGAGATAGCAGGGGCTGGTGCGGGCTTTGTTCAAGATGAGCACGCACATCTTCAATTACAGCACTGTTAGCAACTGTTGGGCGACCAGGGGATTTTCCACAAGTAACACTTCCTGTATCGTCAAATTGCTTATCCACACGAAGATTGTGACAGCGTAAGTTCTCGTAATCAACGGCATACTCAGGCTCAGGCTATGCCTTTCGAAATTTGAGTCAAATACGCCAAAACTCCGTTTCCGTCTTTACTTCCATTACGGAAATAGGACTGCTAAAGCAGCTTATTTTCTTCCAAAGTAAAAGACATGTCATAGTTGCAGAATGTCTAAAACGATAAAACAAGAACTTCCTGATTTAAAATGTAATTTACCCAGCTTGAAATTATTCATTGCAAAGTGGTAGCCTTGACAAAGACTGTTTTGTAAAACGAAAAGATAACGTAAACATATGGTTGTGGAAATAAATTTTTTCTATTTCGATGTGGAAACAATACCGAAACCGTACTTGATTGGCCCAGTTTGCGTGCGTTTCTAGACAGAAATGATGCCGAAAGAAATAGAAACGCATTATTTTTTTATTTTGTTGGATTGGTACCCCTCGCTTTTTTGCTGTCAACGGTATCCGTCAAATCAAAACTAAACATAACCTGTAAAGTGTAAATAACGTACGAGGAACTTGACCGATTGTATTAATTCCGATTAATTTTGAATATATACTCCAAAGGGTAGAACTTTTTTTATTTTTACTTAGCGTAGTAAAATATGTCAGCAGTACATTCTTGCTTACTTTTTGAACTCCCCTTCTCGGCCAGTCAGTTTTCAAAAATGTTGTACTCCTCGTACTTTACTTTCGATTGTACAGGCAGTAAATTTAACGTCGCTTCATTGGCAATCTCTTGGATCTCTGGTGGGGTACAAGAGACGTGTTTGTCATCCGTATTCATCATAACTACCGCAAAATGGAATTATGACCAAATAATTAAAAGTTTGGAGTTTGAAAATACAGGAATCAGGTTAGCCAACGTGAAAATAAATGAATTGTGTCTATTACCAACACACACTGAATGATAGTTTAAAATTACCTAACAACGCCTAAAGGCAATATTTATAATTTGTATAATTTATTATTTAAAATAAAAGTCGAAATAGAAAAAATAGTATACAGCACACGTGTCATTTGTCTACTTGTCGCACTCGGCTTTTGCCGCATTCGCCGCTACGCGGCTTATGCGGCAAACTACCTCGTGCGGCAATCTTCGTCAAATGACACTTGTACTTTAATATACTAGATCAGATGTTATGTTTAGTATTAGTTCAGCATCACACCAGTTGCGGCAAATTGTTACTAAAATCATGTTTCATAAGAGCGGTACTGCCAAATATTAATGACCGCATTGTATATTTCGACAGAATTTAGACCCATTTAAAACATAAAGCATTTTTTTGCAAAGCATTTCTGAATTATCAAACAATGAAGGAAAATTCATGTTTTTTTTCGTCCAGTCTATATTATTATTTACTCAAATGTAAATTGCTATGTACAATATTAAAACGTAAAATAAAAAAATTCATTATTCAAATTCATATTTATTTCTTCACTAATACACTATTCATATATTTTATGAAAGAACCTGGATCCTGACCTGGATAAAGGTTTCGTATGGTTACATGATGGGATACCATTGTCTATCTACTTGCCAATAAATTATCTTAGCAAATTATGCGTAACGGAACCTATAAAACCGTGAAATAAAATAGACTGAAACTTAACGCAGCTTTTCATAACTTACCCAATATTTGGAGGTAGGTAAAGTAAATAACAAAGCAGGAAAGTACCTAGATACGAAGCGTTAAATGTAGCAGAAACGCGGCGAAGTTTGTATTTCGTAGGTAGTCTTAAATTGTTGATCATTTTTAACTTTCTGTTGCGGCTTTGGGTTAATTAAACTTCTGGAGGCACTCGGCTACCTATTCAGGAAACGTTATCGGCAAAATCACAAAATGTCAGGCATGAACAACTTGCACTTTATAATTAAAGGAAAATTCTACGTAATTATTACTCCAGTTGGGTAGTGATTAAATTTGCTGCCGTATTTGCTTTGCCCTCAGTAAACATGAAGTGAAGTCTAGCTATAGACGTTTCCTTACGTTTAGTTTCGATCCCAAGTTTTATTTACTAACCCGAACTATCATAAAGATTGTCTAGTTTGCTTTCTTTCCGTTAATCTTATCCAACGATTGACGTCCACATCTCTATTACAAATAATCTCTTTCATCGTAATCCCATTTATTTTTTTGTCAACGCAAAATTTTTAGAGAAACCGCATTTCAAGTACGGAACTAAGTAATCACTAATCACCGTCGTGATTATTTGTTGGAGTTGACGAGAAATACCACTCATCAATCCACTCGTCTTTTACAATCCTTATTACGTGCGTCGCCATGAATCACGCATCGTTATTGCTGTAATAACCTTTATCTCTTTTTCTTTAGTATTTCGATCACGTTGCGTAAGGGTACTCTTCAACCCCAAACGACATGAACTTTCTGTGCGACGCAAATCGTAATTAAGGAAACAAGAGTGGTTTGCAATTTTTAAAACTCAAGTGTAGCAACTGAGACGTGACTAAAAGGAAATCGGAAGCATTTGATTTCTCAGAATGAAAGGACTAAATAGACTCTAACAACTGCTTAATTAAGGTAAATGTAACGTATTTATTAGTATCTGTAACTTAAACCATTATAATAGAAACGGTTCTCGATTGGTAAATCTCAGGCTTCACTGGTGAGTGCTGCACTCGGGGCTTGTTTTTGTTTTTCTTTTGCTTCTGGATTTCGCGGAGCATCGCGAATAGAATTAGTTTCCATTACCCACCCACATTGTCATTGTGTTTTTAAACGAATACAGTTTAGGTCTTAGAAGGTGCGTTATATGTTTTACATACTGAAAACCCAATCGTTTCCATTTGAGCTGTGGAAAGATAATGCAGCAAATATTTTACAAATCTAGGTTCCATAAAAGATTAGCCATCATCGATAAGAAACGAAGGCGGATGTGAGGCATTATTTCTGGGAAATATGACGAGTTTGTTCGAGAACATTCTAGTACATTCCGGAGCATTCGGGAACTTTCGAGAAAAATGGACGTTTGCTATATAAGCACATCAAATTGTGTTTCAATCAGTTCTAACCCAATTGCCTAAATGGAATGTTAGTGATAAAGGTCCCGTTCGTGTTATGTTATAACTGTGAGTGATAAATAATACTTTGGCCGTTTGCACCGACAAATTTAAGCAGCGCTTAGCTTAAGCGTAGCTTAAAATCCATGGCAACCATTATCCCAATAATCGTTGTCATGGATTTTAAGCTACACTTAAGCTAAGCTCCACTTAAATTTGTCGGTGCAGACGGCCATTTTAGTATTATAAATAAATCTACATATTCAAGACTGTTGATTTATTGTTAGTTACTTGTAAATAAATAAACCACGTAATTAAATACGTTATAAATGTTATAATATTAACCCCTCAGTACACGTTTATAGTGTGGAATAGACCGCACTTTTTCGAATTTTTTTGCTATTATTGTGGTGCCTCTATCAATGGAATCTTGGGTTTAGCGTTTAGATATGCCTTCTGGCGTATATTGGCAAGCTAAATATAAACCCCATACACCGTTTATGTGGGAATGGTTCGGAACTTATCCATGAGTTTTGGTTAACTGCGATCGAATCCACCCTAGCGCGTGAAATCCCGTCCACATTTAGAACGCGCGTGGTGAAGTGACATGAAAACACTCCTCGCGGTGGAAATGAACGCACAGCCCTTAGATTACGCTTTTCACCTTAGGATTTTACAATTACTGTTTATATTCAAGCTGTACATCTCAAAATGGTTTATATTTCAGGAACACATGAAAAAAGTCTGTACAAATTGTTTTGATATCAATAGTTCTTTTGACGAGTAGTTGTATCAATACTTTGCTTTATTAACTCAGTTCAGTTTTGATGTGGTATAATTGGTTTTATGTGTATATGGTGCGATATTTGCATTTTATTGCAATATTAGTGATAACAGCAAAATAATTTTCGCAAAAAAGGTTGATGCAAGCGATTCCGAGGGAAGTAATAATACAATTGGCTAAGGAAATGTTAATTTATTTTCGCTTAATCTGTAATCACCATCAAAATTTTGTTTAAATAAATTCAAACTAAACTACCCATCAACACTTCCAATTCGATAATGATCGACTAGTATTTACTTGACTGTATTTTCATAATTGCTTCGATAATGAAAGCACAATACAGGGTGTTTTTGGTAACTTTAGTTAAACGTTTCTAGGAGACTGAAATAGGCCATTAAAGCACTTGCAACGTTTAAAGGTACTCCGCTTCGCGTCGTGCCCTTAAACTCGTTGCGCGTGCTTTAAAGATTTGATTATACACTTGTCTCTTAATATACTATTTCTACAAAATTCACAATTTTTTTAAATTAAAAATTCCTCCAAAAATTTGATTATTAAAATAAATATCTTCGTTTCTGGGGTGCGTTTTTTTGGGGTTGCAAGAGCCGTTTAACTAATTTGAAATATCATAAAGCGGTAAATCATATCCATAGAACTGTAGAGGGAACTCGTTAGATTTGTGAAAACAGAATGCACGTGAAACATATTGAAGCTTAAAGGTTTAATTGAATATTTGCACATAATCTTATTACATGTAAATCTGCTGAAATGGAGTAAAGACGTTACTTTGGAAATATCCTTAATGTATATAGCATAATTCTTTGATTTATCAAACGTCATTTCGCGTTTTTATGCAGATGTGTACGACGCTTGTCTTGTATTCCAACTTATTCAATCAAAGAGTACGGACCAGCAGTAATTGGTTAAAGTAGATTGGGAACACAAATTTCGATAGTCTACTTGTGATAATTCTAAAGGTTGCGGTATCTTTCTGCACAATCAAATTGTAGGTACGGAAATTATAGTAAATTATACTAGAAAACCCATTCCAGTTGGAACAGCGGAAATTCATATACCCAGTTACTAAAAAACGCCAGTAAACTGGCATGGATTTTTAGTCGCACGGGGAAGTGTTACATTTAAAATCGGCGCATTTCACTGACGTGCCTCCAGACCTTAACCCTCCCAACATCTTCCCTTTCTGCAACTTCCAATATCACAATCCAAACTGCTATCGCCATCTACATAGAAACCTGTGCTCAAACAGTACGTGAGCATATTTCAAAAGAGAACGCCACAGAAAGCTTGGAAATGAAACAGAAATTGTAAAATGCGCAGAGATACAGAGCCCCTTCTGTTTCTACAATAAGCCCTGTAAAATTAAGGGTGAAATGCTTTTAACAACATTCAGTAGGTGGCGCACGAAGTACAAATTGCTTGAATTACCGCATGAGCTGCGTTGCTAATACCATTTTATGCGAAAAATGGAGTAATACAATTTGTGATTTCAATAAATGCTACGAAATTCAACTTTTTCTAGTTAAACACCGCTAGAGTGAGTGGTGGCAATGGGTAACTTGCCAGTCATTGATTTAGATCGTATTAAGAAAGTTCTACTCACTACTGTACCAAAAGTCCGAAGACTGCGTCATTGTTTTAGCAAGCACTGTGTATCAAGAACATTTATTTGCGTAAACATTTTTTGCGATTTTTTCCTTCGAAGTATGCGGAAGAAAAATTGCTAGGTTTAAAAGCACTCAAGGTCTCAAGAAAATTCCACCAAATGAATATGTTTATGGTGGGTTCAAATTTTTATTTTATCGATTTTAATACGGCGAGCTTTAGTCATTTTCTCGCACGTTTGTCAAGGAATTATTTGCTCTAAATTATTTCTATAGCCCCATTGTCTTGCGGTCCATTTTAACCAGTTGGTTTTTTTGGAAAATCATTATTTGCCCAAGTGGAAAAAATGACGTGGTGACAAAGTCCAATTGCCATTTTTGGCGCGATATAAGGGAGTGAATTGTAGTTTCGCATTACTCAGCGTAAATTGCGTGCACAAGATCTGATCGATAGTTATCAGTACCAGTTCAGTTTTCGAAACGCGTTCGAGGTTTTAATATATTATTGTGGTTAACGGTAAGTACTCCAGATCTTCCACGACAAAGAAAAATTTTGTAAATAAAGAGGTTAGTCGTATTTCTGTATTTTTTTCAAATTTACTCGATAACTTTAAGATCCGTTGTAAAAGGTAAATTTTGAGAATTGGCCATTTCAAAGTAAATTTTAACTGTCCCAAATTGTATCAGGTAGAATATTAGAAAATGAAAATTAATGTAAAAAGGGCATTCTTATACCACGCTTAATATTTCCTGATTTTATCAATATACAGTGATTTGTCACTGTTTTGCTGGACAGTACAAAAAAAAACAAAAAAAAAAACCATTTGTAGCAAATTTTCAGATGAAGGACAGAAGGTCTGATCTCCTTCGTAAACACGGCGAGTAAAAGAGGTAGTATAATAGGGACCCGTAAAAGCTAGCCGGAGGTATTTTAACAATTTTTTATGATACGGTTTTTTGGTTACAGTTTCCAATTTAATAAAAAACCAAAGAAATTGTCAACACATTATTTGCAGCTTGGGATGCAAAATTTGCAAAATGGCAGCCATTAGTGAGACTTTAGTGCAGCCTCTGTTGTACTGGTTAATGGAAATCCAAAGCAGAGTTATGCTGATACATACTAACATAAGCAAAATGAGATGTAGATGATCGTCTTCCAATTGTCTGTGAAAAGGTCATGAGGAACAATATTCCAAAAATTATTTTTTAAAGAAATTTGTTGTACCATTTTAGTTCAAAAATAACGGACCATTTTGTTATCATTAAACATAAGCGAAATCGATTTCACTTCACTACATGATAGTAGAAACTATAAACGTTTCTCTTACTTAGAACTTTGTTAAACTCACCAACAATCCGGCGATTTATTTTGCGAGATTCCTCTTAAACTTTACGATTGTCTGTCCACAATTACTAAACATTGAGACATTACTTTTTTAAGGATAGTTTTGAAACTTTCTCTCGTGCTCATAAAATGCACCGCAGAAATGGATTAAGCCTCTCGCTTTCAAAGTATCTTTCGTATTATAAGGGGAGGATTACTTTTCGATTTTGTATTAATTACATTTTGTACATAGCTCGACAAAAGGCATCGATTTAAATTTTAATTTTGGTGTTATGCAGAAAAGGGTATAGCAGACTTGTAGAACTTGTGGTATTTAGGGCTGTAATTACAACTAAAGACTTTTCCTGCATAATCCTACTTAATTCATGGCACCCCTATAAAGTGAGTTTGATTTACAGTCTTTGAACTTTAATCTGAGTAGTACTTAACGCCAATCAGATAAGTGGCAATTACAACAGACTGTTTTGTCCTCTTCCGGTCGTTAACGTTCTTTTTGCTGCGTATGTAAGGCATAAAAAAACTTTAGAAATGTCCCTCTATTTTCTCTGTGATATAAACGGCGAAGAGATAACTTTTTATAAAAATGTGTTCGGTTGAAGTTTCTTTGAGGCAAACCTTCCATTCGAGATAATTCCGAATGGGAATCCCCATGCATATTTTGATGAATGCAACTCGAACTTAATTTTAATTAACATTTCCCAGTAGTACCTAAAGACCCCCCGGGTGTTTATAAATGCGGATTGTAGTAGATGGTATTTATATGTCATAAGTGTCATTTTCCCATTCACGAACGCCTCTACAGTCCAGTAACTAATAATATCATATACTGAATACATACATAACACTGAATAGGGGCAGATTGGCTAGCAATCGAATTGTCGATGAATATAATTCCATTGCGAATGTCGACAAATAGTACGCGTGATAATTGGTACGTGTAATTCGAAACGTGTTCTTATGGAAGTACCTATATCGTAACATCCTTATTAACGAGCTCGTTCAAGATTTTGAACTGTTTGTCCGTCCGTCCGTCTGTGTACATAATAACTCGCCAACGGTTTTGAATTTTCTAATTCTGTTTGCAGTAATAGGTAGACTGTGATGGTTAAGGGGCTAACGAATTTAGTCATTTGGACTTTCTGTCCATCCGTCCATGTATGTTGTCTATATTGGCTCTGAAACAGTTAATTAACTCAAATGTTTCTACGAAATTTCAGCCACATATATTTCTAACAAATTATTTTATCTTTCTATACCATTAATTTAGTATCCAAATTTCAAGTCGACTCAAGACGAAATGACAAAGGGCAGCTTTTTTTTTTAGGAAAGAGGGCGTCACCTATTCCTACTCAACTGTTAAATTATGCGGTAAAATCTCTTCAAAACTGGCATTGTTCAATCCCTACATAAGGTAAATAAGTGGTGAGTTTTCAAATCCGATATAAATTGAGATTTATTATTAAGAAACTGACAAAATAATGTTCATAAAACCATTATTTTCCACACGTCAATAAAGCTACTACGACGGTTCATTATTTAATGTTACTTTTATTTTCCACGCGTTTGGTTTATGGCCCTATGAACCCTTGATATAGGCTTCCTGAATGGTTCCCCAACATTGCTCGACATCGTGCTAAATCATCCAAAAGTAATGGGTTGGCAATTACAAGAACTTGATTATATACGACATAAATATTAACAAATCGGTAAAATAGAATTATTTGGTATGAAAATAATAGTTTTGTTTAGTAGTGGTATGTGATACGTATGTGTTTGTGAGAGATTTATTGAAAAGCATTACCTTTATTTCAAAGGCTTGTCTTGAAAAGCAAAATCAAGTTAATTTATTTCTCTGTGCGATTATATAACCAATTTATCAATTTAGACATTAAGCACGGATTATTTGTACTATTAAAAAGTTTTCGCGTTAGTTCAATCGAGAAAGAAAACATCTGCGGATTAAAGGGGTGACAATTTCCGACAAACATGTGGCGTTCCTTCTTTCATTCATTTTAAAAATATGCGAGATAAGATTGTTTTACTTAAGGGAGCGCAGTTTTGCAAAGAAAGTCAGTTGGCACTCGTTCATTGATCCTAACATAATATTTTAAATACCACTATTAACGCTACCCGACTAAACTAAGTAAACGATACATTCTAGAAAAAATTGTAAAGTGCGTCATTCAAAATTCGTTTAATATCATTAACAATCATTTACTTATACTCCTGTGTCTTAAAATAGGCAACTTGTTGCCATAATAATATTTAGATTATTGCGATTTTCGTGATTATTACAATTATTGAATTATTCACGTTTATTATACTAAAATTGTTGAAATTTCATTAATTTGTCATATTCCCCAGATTCTTGAGGTTACTGACAACCTCGAGATTTGGAAAATTGTTAATTCTTGAGATGTTCAAACCTTTTGCATTATTGGTATTCCTTCAATTCTAATAATTACCCATTTCTCAGATTTTAGAGTTTCTCGTGAATCTTGCAGTTATTAAGATTCTTGGGACTATTAAAATATTATTAAAATTCTGGTAGTTCTCGAAATAACGGAAATGAATATTACGAATCTGGGGCCTAAAGGCCTAAAGAAAATATTGGTATGAATCTATGAACGACCAAATAGCAACAAACTTTAACTCTTCCTCTTGTTCGCTGGACCGCTGCAATTTTTTGTGTGATTTGATTCCCTTTTCTGTAACTAAATGTAAAAGAACCGATTGAGGTGGGCCCGGATCTCCTCGGCAATTTCCTTGATATCCCGCCAGTCCCGTCTGTTTGATGGGCAATTCTTCCCTGACCTCTTTATGGAAAGTCGTACATAAAAGACTAAGGAGGATTGAATGCCACGTATAAAGAACACTGACCGTTTGGCACATATCTATAATCTCTTGCATTGTAAACAATACAATATTCCTTTAATTAAGATTGAGTGGGTTTCTGGACGCTACGATAGGAAAGTGGGTTAGGTTCCCTAAAACATTTCTACATTTAATGGAGAAACGAAGCGGCATGACACACCTGTTCCTACGCTGCATATTCTCTATATTTTGTAGAGCGTACGCAACTTCTAAAGGATTTGAGTGGAACGAAGTTGATCGGAAAACACATATTTCCTTGTATGCTCGCGATTGATTGAATATATGTGGGTTTTTCTGCGTCGCACAAAATATTATAATTTTCTAAATCGGTTCAATGCACCCTTCGCGATAGCTCTTTTAGAACATGAGATCTGTTAAAAAACCCTACTTCTCATGTGGAAACCTGGCTGATCCAAGTACGTGTGGGTAACTATAGATTACCTATTCATCCTGCGGGATGTCATCGTATCCCTCGTTTGAAAACCCAAGGGTACCTATTTTATATTATTAATAAAGGAGTTATGTATATTGGAATACGTTTGTTAACAATTTCTTTATGGACACGGTTAGCAACATCAAAATGACATCTATCTAGATCCCGCGTCTTTAACATCATTGATCGGAATTGCACTTGAACATCTAGTTTTCATGACTGTCATGGAAACGCTTTATCAATAGCAAGTTGTCATATGCACGAGGTATTAAAAAAATGAAATTGTGATAAAATTAAAACGTTTCGGTTATAATAAAGTGGGATTCATTCGACAGGCACAAATGGATTGTCCAAATGCGAGCGGAAAATTCGAAAGTGCTTTAAAAACGTCCGATTACTATCGCACTTGTAAGTTACCGAAAAGATTTGAGTATCCTTCGTGGTTCTATGGATATGGACTTCAACGTAAACCGCCGGAACATCCATTGTATAGAACCACCACAAGTGAGTACGGCAGGTATTTTCGTTTACATTTTACTACTTCCTTTACATTGAAAATGTACCTTGTAGACATCCGCCTACTGTGCATACCATTCCTACGTCATACTATCCTAATAACCAGGAATTTACGAAAGCGTTAGCTAAAGCAGGCAACTACAGAAATTACTCGTTAAATACCGGAATGGATAGAAGCATCGTTTAAATTACAAAATTCTCCGGCTTTGACACCTCGTTTGCCATTTACATGTTTATTATAGTAGGATTATTATACACCAAATATACAATTATATATTACAGTTTTGTAAGGCCTTGTTGAAACAATTAATTTCCTCTACACTTGAGAAACGATTCTCAAAGATGTATATGGTCGATGTAACTATATTTGTCTAGTGAGTGGTTGCGAGGCTCAGAGAGAGGCTTGGGTCGCCTATCACCATCTATCATGACTCCAACAAAGGCTCAGTTGCTATTTAAGTACGCAGGTGCTTCGTCGGGAAGCCTAGACTAATTCGCAAAATCTTCACAGAGTTTCTCTTTCACCTGTTTACATTATGAGAGTTATTGGGAAGTGCTCTCTGACACAAACTTGTGAGAGTTTTACATCCCGTGTAAATACTGTTGTGTAATTATATTATAGACAGGGTGCCCATTATGTATGAAAGAAAATTTTTCAAAAAAATCTCTTCTAATTGGATCAATAACATTAATCCAGATATGCTACATCATAATAGAACAAATTAAACCTTGAAGACAAAACGAAATTAGCAGTAAAATGGTTTTCATATCAATCAATGTTCCAAATTGTTCACTGTTAATTGCAAGGCAGTGGCATAACCTATCACAAAAAGCTTGAAATAAAAATTAATTTCTTCTACACGGGTGCTAACGTGCACGTCATTGAAAAGAAAGCAAAATTCTCTATCAAGTGAGCTTAATGAAAGTGTGCATTTCTATTTAAATAAATGCAATTGTTTTTCGTAATTCGTTTGTTTTCTGAAATAAAAACAATAGAATGCTGCCTTATTATGAGAAATAAAATGTTAAAAAACTTTCATACAGAAAAATTTTGTATACTGCGTCGATGTTTACTGAGATATACATGGTGGTGACTTGCGTAATGCATCATAGGGATTTCAATATAAAATTCATAACATGAGATTATTGGCTCCCCAAATTATTTTAGAGCAAAAATGTATGAGTTTTTTGTAAAAAAAAAATTTTTACGCCAATCAACCGTATTAGTTTTCAATTTTTTTCATATAAAGACGGAAAATTGGAAAAATAAAACCCGCATTTTTTTCAATAATCTGCGATGCCATGGAATTTTCTAAAACAAAGATATATCCAGCGATATCCAGTTATCAATTAGCAGCAGTTCGAAATGGATTTTATGATCGACTTGGTTATTGTCTTGCAGTTAATGGTGACTTATTCGAACATTTATTGTAAATTGTTATATTAGGAAACCGTTTTTAGTAATTTGGTCTTTCTTTATGTTGAATTCGCTGTTCTAAATATAATACTTTTTGATAGAATTTGATTTGTTTTATAGCAGACATTCCATGGCATGGCGGATATTGGCGTAGTTTTTGTATTATAAAATTCCATGGCATCACAGATTATTGAAAAAGATGGGGGTTTTATTTTTCCAATTTTTCGCCTTGTTTATGCAAAAAATTGAAAATTAATACAGTTGATTGAAGTAAAAAATTTTTTTCTACAAAAAACTTAATACATCATTTTTGCTCTAAAATAATTTGGGGAGCCAATAATCGCATGTTATGAATTTTACATTGAAATCCCTATGACGCGTTACGCAAGTCACCACCCTGTATACTCTGTTCCATACATAATCAATGGGCATCCTGTATATTCCTGTTAATCAGTTTTAATGAAGTTGACTTGTTTGGGAATAATTGGCTTACAAACCTTTACTTATTATAAACTAATTAGATGTAATATTAATTTTGATTTTTATTACTGTCACAAATGAGTAGCCCAGCCACCTCCACCCCTCTTTTTTGTGACGTTACACGTGCTGCTCTGTGATTGGCTGCGCCATTTTATGGCGGTAAATTTGAATATCTGCTGGAGGTTTGAATTTTTGAATTTGCGAATGTCTACCATTTTGTTGTAAATTTGAATTTGTGTAGGAGATTTGAATTTTTTAACTTCCGGATGTCTGCCATTTTATTGCGGTAAAATTGAATTTACGCGGGGAGTTTGAATTTCTTACTGAGATTGGCTGCGTCATTTTAAATAATGGTGTAATGATAGTTGTATACGTGGTACATATTTATGATCGATGTTTTTCTGCGGGTGCCAATAGGTCCTGTCGATTACTTTTAATTGTAAGTCATATTTGGACTTGATTCGCCCGTTTTGTTGTAAAACCACTTGTTTCATTCAACATAATTAATTACAAAAATTTTATAACCACATGGCGCATGGCCTGAAGATGACAATGACAATCTTCGAAATCGATCGCCAATAGAAAACATACTTACGACTTATTGTTGTTTTTTTATCTTTCATCCATCCCAACAATAAAAATGGTGCAATTTATCTCTAAAAAATAAATAAAGTTCACTATCAGGGTTATTACCAAATTGTAAGGATCACAAATTGTACAATTAATAAACCAATAATATGCCGTGGAAACAGCCAGAAAATTCCGCCTACTTTATTATTTCTAGTTTTTAGCTCTACGGAAGGCTTTTAAAGGTTGACAATACAACTGGATTTGTTAACTTTTACCGTTGACGAGAACCGCTTTATATGGTTGGGGATAGCGATTACTTATTCTTGATGGATGGTTTCTAAGACATCTGCTCCCATCTGATGTTTTAGTAAAAGTGATTTATCAAATTCTTTCTTGTTATCATTAAACCTATCCGTTCTTTAAATGCTAATAAAATGCCAGGATTCACTCTGTGTAAAACATCAAAGCAAAAACTTCTAAGGTACAAAACGCAGTGACGTGTAAAGAACTTCATTAAATGAGACAGAGGAATAGAACAAATTTATTGCAAGCGAATTTATCAGAGAGAATTGCAGATGAGACACTTTAGTAGCAGTTACAGTTACCTGGATCGGTCGTGGTTTTAGGACAAGCGCTCTAATTCTTTATCTTTTGGCTCGATTCCACGTTGGACAAATGTATGTTACCTACCCCTATTTGTAGAGCGGTCACAACTGTAATCTGCTGACTTCGAAGTTTGCGTCTACAACAACTTTAGAGTGAACGTCATGTAAGGTTGAGTGATTGAATATATCCATTCGGAAACACATCTGACGTTTATAACATCAAGGTTGACTGTCACGAAAGTACGTGGCTCCTTTCAAATTCGTTCGTGATGCCGTTAGATAACACAATTCTAAATTTAACGAATCGATATGTTTCTCTACATACATTTTTCTTTTTTTTCCCAGCATGGGAATTTTCAGGAGAAGGCTACGCAACAAGTTTTAAAAGTGGAATTTCTTGTTGAATCCCTAGTTTAATATTTGTGTTGTTGCGTAAATTGAGAAAGTTTTACAAATACATCCATTACGCTTTCGAGGGGGGAAAACAGAATAACTGGCAATTTAGTGCTGAATTAACAAGTGTTAAAGCAGTGTCGCATCACGTCTTTCTCAAAACAGACTGCATAATTTACGAGGGATGTTTGACAGAAACCTAGCGGAAGTTGGAAAACGTGCAATTTTTGTTCTTTGTCTCATTTATTTTGGAACACTGTTGGATTTTACTTCATTAAAAAATTGATGAGCGACTAAGATGCCTAGATACCGAAGCAAAGCAAAGTCTATTTTTCTATTACAGAAAGTGCGATGCGAGGTACTCAACAGCAATTGGTTTTCGGAAAGGTTTGAATTAATAAGCCAAAGTAAGCAACAGACGACATGAGAGCCCTGATCTGTAATTCTGTTTGAGGATTCTACGGGGCTTCTAAGACAAGATAATCGAGATACACACACACAGTCGGCTTGGGGGCTTAAATCTGCCACTTACCAGTCATGCCCGCAGACTGAGGAGTCTGCAGAGTTCGTGACAACCGATTCCTCAGGATTGTCTACATGTTGTACTGTAACAAGAAATTGCTGGAAACCTGGAGATCCAGGTGGAAAGAAGAACTAAAATATTTCAGAATTTATTTTAAATGAAGCGTATACTAAATAATTTTCTGTTTTTTCCATTATCGATACGGCTAGTGAAACCGTATTCGACGCGGACCCAACGTAGTGCATAATGGGGGCAAATCCCACACCGGACATTTACCACGAGCCCTATGAATCAGAGTCAATCCAATTGGGCGTTTGCCGTTTGCAATTGGTTCACGGAGAGATGACATCTCAGCTGAACGGAGTAGTCAAGCTATGATATCGTTACAAGACTTTGAAGAAACTTCGGCACCGCAGGGACACCAATGTATTTCACCAATATCACTCCCAAAGTCCCAAGTCATAATGCGCAGCTTAGTCGGAAGGATTCGTTGTCCAATAGTGTTCCCGGATGTGGCGAAAACAGAGCGAAAAGTCATGAGCTCGGCTCCGGTTGAGTGTATGCTAAGAGTCTAGCTTTGGTGGATGGTTCTGAAGTATTTTCTAGTAGGGTCTTCCGAGTCAAGGCATGGATAGGAGTACTCCAGGCGGACTGGAACCCTCGTTTCTCCAGGAGTGGTAGTTCAAGAGCCGTACCCATTCCAAAGCCGAATTCCATCAACTTGTTCCAGGCTTATACGATTAATTGCATCCAGAAGGAAGGAAGAGACTAGCCGTGAAAACAAAGGTCAAGTAGCCGTATGTCTGTTAATATTGGCGCACAAAATGGCATTGAGCGCACAAATCAGCGCAAGAAGAGCATAGATTAATCTTTTCGGTTCGTATGGCGAAATTTATTGCACTTAGCTTAGTGAAACTGCCGTTTTCTTCTTTTATAAGGCGCAAATATATATCAATGTATGTATAATAGTGGAAGCAATAATATAAATTTCAGCGACATCTAACTTGCTGCGTTTGATTCCAATATGCTCTTATACTCGAAGAGCAGTAATTTGTTTGCTGGAGCTGGGCACAAACATATTAAACAATCTTTTGACAATTGACGACGCTTTCTTATCCTTCGATACAATTTCTTCCTTTCTATTATTCAATCTAATAATTTCTAAGGATGAACTCGGCTCACACATTTTATTGTCGGCATTCCAGATAAACCCCCACCGACAAGCACAGCGAAATGAACCCGGAAGGTTGACACAAGCTTCACGCTCCGAGTTACAATTGTGTAGAGCACTCGAGCATTCGTCTATATCAACGCACATTCCGTATTTCGAGTTCCATTCATACCCAGAGTGAGAGCATTGACAAGTCACGTTCCATCGATTCAAAACGATATCTCCGAAGTCTACATTTTGTGACCGATTTAGAGAACATTGCCGTTGACCAGCCGAATTGTATAGAAAACAAGGGTTCTCCTGATTATCCCAACACATTTCGAAGTTGTTTAAGTGCTTTAACGGACAGCAGGGATCCGGACAGAAACTGTAAAGTGCGCACGAGTATGGCAAATAATCGTTGGCTCGTTGATCGTTATTGTGCTCTCCAAAATTTGGCTCCAAGCAATTGGCGAAATTGTCACATTCCTCGTTAATCCGAATTAAATCGGGAACACCATTCATTGTGTACCAACACATGTAATAACTTGCCGTGGTTCTCCATTGATATCTCTCAATAGGACCCTGAAATGGATCCGCTCTAGCGTCATCAATTTTCAGCATTTTACGACAATCCTTTTCCACAGCAGAAATCTGTGCGGAATGCTCGCCGTAGTTCCATCCTTGTTCCTGTATAACAACAGCGGTATCATCCAGCCGTTTCAATCCTGCGTGCCTAATTTGGCGATTTAAGTATTCGACGCAGCTCAAAAAAGATGGCTCGCAAAATTTATGAACTTCCCAATGAAGCGTTCGTAAAGGTGGCCGAGGAAATTCCTTGAAATAATCTCGAGGCGCTAAGTTGGGGTTCGCTTCATATCGCCTATCGTATTCGTTAAATTTATGTGCCCTCAAGTAATACGCAATATCTTTAAGAGCGTCGTCGAGCCACGAAAAGTCGGAATCGTTGTTTCTTCCTACAAACGGATTGTCGGTCGTGATTTTCTTTTCGGTTGCAAAATGAGCGGCATTAGAATTTGTCGTTTTCACTTCACGCCGACTTCTTTTGTAATTTTTCAGGGTCGCGTTAACGTGATACGATATCGACTTCTTTGTAACGTGTTCATCTTGGCACGCTAACGTAATAACAAAAAGGTTTAATACATTTACTATAATACAGTAATTGTAGAACATCACACTGACATTCAACTAAAATTGTGATACTGACACGAGGTAATTGATGTCAGTCACTCGTTGCTACAGCGTTGATGAATTATTTCAACGTTTATAACTTCAAATAACGGTGAACTACATTATTTATATTTATTTATTTAACATCAATAATAGTTCCATATCATATGGCCATGCTGTGTATACCTGCAGGCCGTACTGATGTATAATTGGTAACGTTTTTAATTGAAAAGTTTTAACGAACACTAAATGAATATACCTTTCAATTTATACAGAAATTTTATCCTTGATTATATTTGTTATCGGTGTTCTATAAATGCATTGATTTAGATGGTCAGAAAGTTTGTTGTTCCGGAGTGTAAACCTCTTGGACAGCGATAGCAAGTCTGTTACGTACGTTAATCAAACTTTTGAACATGTCATGTAAAGCGGGAAATGTATACTCATTTCACCATAGAATTTAAATAAATCAATTCTGAGTTTCGTACGTAAACTCATGATTTTAGTCAATCAGGCGAATATGGATTTCTGCTTAATCTAAGATTGGATGCTGATGGTTTCATAATTCCCTGTATCTGTAATAATTCAAATTAAATAATTAAACAAAGATAGCTTATATTAAAGGCGACATGTTTCCGCAAAAAGCCATCATCAGGCTATAAAAAGTAAATTTTTAACAAACGACCTTGTACCATTTTCAGTCGATCCTTTCCGTTTGCAAATAAGAACCATTTCCATGACATTTTCTCATTTCTAGGTATACCAACTACACCTCTAAGGCCCTAACATACTAAAGCGCATTCAGGCAGTTACAACGAAACAACGGGACGTTACAAGGTCGATAAATAATGGTTATGAATATATTAACAATACGTTTCAGAACTTTTAAACAATTTTTTAGTGTTGAAAACACTTATTAGGATGCTATTTCGAATGTGTCTGTAACGAAACGATGAAACGCTCAGATGTTACCGGACGGAACACGAGAGGGTGGAGAAGCGGCAACTCTGAAACGTGGCAGTTCCCGAAAGTGGGCAGAGGCAGACATACGGAAAAAGTGACTGACTCCGGCCCATTTACAAATCATGATTGTTCAAATCAGGGTTCAAATGCATGAATTTAAAATTCCGCGATCGGGTTTCACCTTGGAAGTATCATCTAAAGCTACCCAGCAACAAACATATAGGAGGCGGCCGACTTATGGTAGACAGCTGGCACTGATGGTAGAGCGCTAGCAAAATAACACTTCAACGGCCCACGCAGCCAGTTGGGGCATTTTGATTAAATTTTAGCCACGCATAAAACTGCGACGGGACTTTTCTTCATCACGTAATTGATGACAACGTACTATGCGGTCGCTAACGTTCAGAGACCTTTGTTATAACATTTTGTTAGGTACGTGCAATAATGGAACTCAAACAGTAAGTATCGCCTATATTTTCTGTAGTTGAAAGGCGGTAGAAACAAATTGTATTTCTTCTTATTTCATTTTAGAACATAACCTCAGACTACTACGGGTGTCGTGATGGCGGTCGCGCTAAAAGACTGCCTAAATGTGATCGATTTTTTATACTGTACTGATCATGGAAAGTGACCATTACTGGCAATGGACTGTATTTACTATGTGGGGGATCAGTGGCCGCCGTAAAGGTTATGATGGCAAATGATCACCTGATGCTGGCTGATTTATTATTATTTACTATTACAAATTATTACAAAGAATTTTCCATATCTCATTGGTGTTGCTGATTCATCTTACAGCAATGATGAAGTTTTGCGAAGCAATTCGGGGACATTTCATGGACACATGTTAAACATAAACAATATTTAAGACGTACCGTACCATGGTACCGCACAATAGTAGATTATTTTATATAGAATAGAAACATTTATTACTTTTCATGGTGCGCCTCTGTTTAGCAGCTGAACGGGTTTTTTTCACTTCCACTTAAGGATCTTGTAAACCGTGCAAAGTGGGTTAAATGGGCAAAGTTATGCAGAATTTTATGCTGATTAATTACCTTATTAATTTTTTGTATTTACCACCGCTTCTAAGTGTTTCTTTACCTCCAACGTGGTCAATTTTCTCCTTCATTTTATTAACTAAACTATTGATCCTAGGGACTTTTTTATCGATTATGTAAATCTTCAAGACGCCCCTGAAGACGCCTAAATCAGAATTATCCAATGAAATTTTGTTGGAACTCCCTCTTCGTCACTTCTTTAAACATCGGCAAGTTTGGCTTAGATCTAAAGAATAGTAATAAGTATTGTCCCATCTCCCTTTTTCTTCCATCCACTTTTCAAATTCCAAACTAGAAGCCATTGTCTGCGCCTGCCAAAACCTATCCACTTGCGTGCAAGTGTGCGACTCTGGCAGTGGGAGTCCATTCCTTTCCAAATACCCTTCCATCATCCCCATCATTTCCTTCATTCGTTCTATCTCCGTTGCCAATATCACTGCGTGGACCGCGTATGCTAGGAACCATATCTTTTTTATTTCCACTACAATCCCTCCACCGCTCTTAATACTTTTCATGTCTCTTACATGTAGAGATTCACTAAGATTGGGCTAAGGGGGTCCCCCTGTCTTAGTCCTTTACATGTCCAAAACACTTCAGACGTCTCCCATTCCATTCTTATCCTCAACATTGATTTCCATATGTTTTCTTGATTCCTGTCCTTTAACTGCTTGTTTATTTTCCCATTTTCCATAATTTTTGACTTTCCATTCTGTCAGCGCTGCCTTTAAGTCCATGAAAAACGAAAACACCTTTCCGCCCTTTTTTCGATTTTGTTTTCCACCAATACCATAATATACAGTCGATCGTTCCCTTCCTATGAAAATCGATACTATTACCCGTTCCTTCTATTCTTCGGCTAAACTGCTCCTTTACTCTCTTGCTTACAAGATTCCTCATCCTTTCCTTGACCCTGTCTCTCGCGAAAATCCAAGCCTCATTTCCTGTCATGTCCTCTCGATTTTTCCCACCACTTTCCCCTTCTTCAGTCTTTTTATTTGCTGCTAGATCTCTTCTCTTGTTACTTCCTCTCTTCCTACTCCTTCCATAGCCCCCTCTTTTTGTCTTGCTTTCCTAGTAGCGCCTTGATACCACTCCACTAACTGTATTTCCCTCCCAATTGTTCTATTTTTCTTTTTTCCTTTATTGATCACCTTCCAAAAATCCTTCTCAGTTTTTATTTACCTGATTTGCTCTTCACATTCTTTGTTTCTCCATCTTTTCTTCTTTACGTTTTCTTTTGTACTTGTTCTTCTGTTCTCACACCTTTCTCTCTATTTTTCTCTTCTGTACACTCTCTGCCCACCACTCCTTTTTTCTCTCTCATCTCCTTCTGTTATTTGTCTTGTAACAAATCTAATATTAATAGTTTATAATCATTGTAGCTAGAAAATTACAAAATTGTTTTCTTTAGTTACCATGAGAAGCCGCCACCTATCCCACCTTTCTATCTCTCACAAGTACCACTTTCATGTTCTCCTTTTCATCTTATTACCACTTCCAGTTGTTCACCCAAATGTAATCAACCGTTGGATATAAAAGCGAGCGTCCAACTCGTAAGAGACACTTTTAGTTTCTACTTCACCTTCCTACAGATCCAGAACCCAACCTGTACCCTATAATTTCTCTAGACTTCCCGAAAACCACCTTCTCTAGAAACTTAGGTTGGTGGTGCGCACCTAAGGCCTAACTTTCTGTCCTGCACCCTCATGCAGTTAACCATCCTGAAGCTACTGTCCGGTACTTGGTACCAGGTCTGTATCAGGAATTCCGTTTATAAGTTTATAAGTGCGTACCGAGGGGTAAACCGCTGGAGGAAATAGTGTACAAGTTGAGGGGAATTAAGAGGGAATTAGGGTATTTCGAAGGTATTAAAAGGAATTAATAGGTATTTTGAGAATTACCGAGGAAATTAAAGGTATTATGAGGTATTAGTAGGGAATTAAAAGGAATTAAAAGGAAAATGAGGAAATAAATAGGTTTGCGCATGCGCTAACTTACCTCAGAATTAAAATGACGCATCGTTTTACATCAGTGACTCGTATAGTGCATACCTCGGTGCATACTAGCTGTAAACTGTGACGTGCCGGTATAATATTTGGTATAAGATTTTATTAAAGATGCTTGTTTGTATTTAAATTTTTTTATTACTCTGTCTTGGATTAAGTATCTTTTGTTTGTTTTGGTAATAACATTATGTACTGAATAAATTAATATTTTTTTATGGAATTCATATTTTTTAAACTTCACCACTTGCTTCACTATAAACCAAAAATAAATTTATATTTTAAAACGTTTATGTTACTACGGAGAAATCAATAAGTTCAATAAATAATTTTAGTAAAGTTATAAAGGTAGATATTAGTCTTTTTTTATCTATTTTGTTTATTTATTGCCCCTCTCTTGTTCCGTGCCCTCAACAGGCTTGCGCACAGTTACAGAGTGACCCGCATAATGCTTTCAAGTTGTTGTATACTACTCCTGTATATTTACCTTACGAATTAGGGAAACTGCAGGAAAACCTAATTCAGAGTAGCCGGCAGAATGCTCGAAACTGATCTAAGGAAATTCCTATCTCTGATAGAAATGAAAAATTCTTACCTCAGCCCAGGTTCGAACACCCGTCCTCCGGCTTTGTAGCCCAATTATAGAGAATAGAGCTGTTGTAAGAATTATGGGGAATTCAGAGCAATAATGTAGGTAGATATTAATAGAAAATAAAAAAAATTGTGGAGAATTGAGAGCATTATTAAGGTATTAATAGGAAATAAAAACGTTTTGAGGAGTTCATGGCTATAATTAAGGTATTAATAGGAAATAAAAAAATTATGAGGAATTAAGGAATTAAAAGGAATTAAAGGGAATTAAAGGGAATTTTTTCAGGAAAAGGTATTTGGTGTACAAATTTTTGCTAGCGGTTTACCCCTCGGTGCGTACATTCGACAGTGGCGTGCCAATTTAAAATTGTTATTAAATTAAAATACTTTAAATTTGTAACAGAGATGGTTTCAGCTTTTAACTTGTTTTACTACAGAATCCTGCTGCGACACGAGCTGCCCGAACCAGCACTTGGGGCTCTCAATTTTCGAACACCGACCCCAGTAGCCTTGGAGATAGTCTCCTCGTTATGGTTTTTTTAACAGTTTCCTTTATTCCACTCTTCCGTACTCCTTCCTATTTCTTCTCCTTGGTCCTCTTGTTTCCTTCTATGCAGTTCCAGCGTGTCTCTTGTCCGTAACTGTATCACCCTTCGTTTTCGCGTCGTTTTCTTGATCTTCTTATCTTCCCTTTTAGACTACTATCCTTGTTCTTACCTTAAATTCATATATTTTCTCTAGTACGTGTTCATTTACTATTGTGTAATCAATTGCCCACCTCCTTTTTCCTCCCATGCATTTAAATTGTCTTCCTCCCTCCATATTTCTGTTTAAAATTCTTCAATGCTCTCTCTTTGTTGCACACTTTCTATCTTGTGTTCTTTTTCGCATGTTTACACGTCTTCCTTTAATTCCTGTTCTAATATTAAAGGCTCTCTTCTCCCTTTCATCTACCATATTTTCTATTCCTTGCTTCTCTTTCCTTTGACATCCATTCTCTTCCCTTTTCTTACCCCTTTATATCCATGATTCTACCATTCCTACGACATCATATATCCTCTTACAAACTCCCAGAATTTAGTGCCTTTACCAGTTACCCTCGCTACATTCAAGAATATCATTTTCGTGTTTCCTTTCTCTATTTTTATTTATTTTCTCTATTTCTCTCTCTTTCTCTCTCTCTATCTTCTCTTTTGCTGTTAAATGTTTCCTCCAAATCTTGCCCCGTCCTTTCCCGTTCTTTTCCTCTATTTTTTCACTGATTTTTGTAGTCCATCATCTTCTACTTATATCTTTCCCTTTCTATTTTCACTTTCCGCGACCTCTCTTAATTTCTTTGTATCCTTTTTTCTTCATATCTTTCCTTTAACTTTCCCTTTCCTCTCATAACTTCCCTCTTCTTTTCCCAAGTTAATGCCTTATTTCCCATTGCTTCAAAATGTTCTCGCCTCTATTACATTCGTCTCTACTTGTAGGTTTTCTTGTAGCCATTCCTTCGTTCTCTCTCCGCCTTCATTTTTTCTTTCATTTTATCTATTTGCACCTTTGTCTCATAAACCGCTCTTCTTATGTCCTACTTTACTCCTTCCATCAATTTCTCAATTGCGTTCTCCATATTTTTCTCTTCGGTCTTCCCTCAAATCGCTCCATTCTTCTTTTTCTATTCCGCTCTCTCTCCTCTTTCCCTCAGCTTCCGCTTTCCTTTGCAACTCTCTGGCTGTTTCTAAAAACTTCGAACCACACTTCGTCGTTTGCTCCTTTCGTCTACTTTTGCGAGAGAATATGTATGGTAATTTAAAGTGGATACGTCGAAGTTTTTGTCCAATGCCTAAAATGTAGGATTCCCTTATTTATTATTTGAATTTTTTATGACCGGTGTTTATGACTTTATTTGTTACTCAGTTGTAAACGTTGATTAACAAGACAAAACGCAAACGGGTAAACGTCATCTTCAAACGCTACTGACTTGTAAAACTGACAGCTGACGTGTAAAAATTTTACAAGTTAGTAATCTAGTAATTTCATTGGCCAGAATTAATGCGAAGTCTCTGTTACATGGATAATATGATATTTTAGACATTTCTTCGAGATCAATTTAAGAACTAATTATTTACGTTTACAAATGAGTAACAAATAAAATATTGTACAATATACGCCAGGTAATAGTGTTTACTGGCTCTAGGAGATGACAGGCTCGCCTGACGGCTCGCCAGTCAACTTCTCCTATCGCCAGTAAAAACTCACTTATCTGGCTAATAATGTAAAATACTATGCATTTACACAGAGATTTACACTTAATAACAAATAATTGCAAATTTAGCTTTAAGTCATGTTTAAAAATTTGACATTAAATTCAATTCCGCTTATGCCATCTGACACACTATTCCGAAGTAGATGCGTTAAACTCAATCTACAAAGTTCGGATTGAGTCAAGTATTGTATCCGATCTAATTTCAACCTTACAACATTTATGCCGCATATCTCTGCCAAAACCGCATAGAACCTACCTACCTACACGTTCATGCGGCGTAAACGAAGTCAATGACGGATACTTGAACCTGAGTTGGAAGAAAAAAAAATGGGAATAGACAATAACAATTAAAGTTTGGAATTAAACCATCAGAATGACAGCAAAAGTAGGTTTCTAAAGGTATATGTCCTTTGAAATTTTGAGAGATGAGTCTTTTAGTGAAAGCCTGAGGTTTTTATTTACGCTTTAGTGTAATTCAACACAAACGTTTCAAAGCAATCTTGTATCTTCAGGTGACAAGTTAATAACTTTAACTCCTTCCAAAGTATTCTTTTGAAAATAATATTATAATTGTGTTTGGTAAATACACTCACGCAAGTTACTAACGGATTTATTATAAGCCTGGTTTACTTACAGAGGCGTGGTAAGAATTTTTTTTATATTACTCGTGCTGAATACCATTATCACATTAACTTGCTAATGAATGCTAAACACAAATGTAAACGGTAGTGTTGACGTATTCATATCCGAAGCTCAGAAATGAACACAGAACGCCACAGTTGATATCGTGTACGTATGCAATGTACCGCATTAATTTTATGTTGATTATAGTCATCGTCATTTGTACAATGCGTGGTGAAAGTGATATTAATAGAGTAAAACGTGCACTTCTGGTTGCTCCCATGGGCGGAGTGTTTAAGGTGACCTCTCTTGGGAATACTCGTTCTTTTGTAATGGAGAAAAGCTTTTTTAGTTGGTAATTGGTGTCGCCATTCCTATACATCTAGGTCTTAAGCAAAGTATGGTATATGGTTTAAACTTCCAGTTTCAATACGCTCAGCCACAAAATGTTAGCCAGCTTAAAGTATACCCGCCGATAATATCGAGAAAGAGAGAAAAAAGAGAAGAAATGTTCAATGATAGAGCGGTTGCTTACGCAGCACTCGAATCATTGATGGACAGGTAAATCAATCTAATTACACTGTCGCTCATAATATATTAACGTTCTACCAGTGTGTGTCTAAATGGAAAGTGCTTCTCAATTATTGTTAACCTGTGCATTATACTTTTGAGTTCAATTATCCCTCAAATTAGAGCGATTTATGCAACGAAAGCATAAATAACCTTTTACGGTATTTACGTAGGTAATTTTCAACTCGGTTACCTCGCGAAAAAAGTAACTTATATTTCTACTTGATATTTGGAACTAGAAAGTGTAAAATAAATTGATTTTTCATTTACAGCTAGTCGTTTTAAAATTTAAGGATGACATCTACAATGCCTCGGTGCGTAAACAAAATTATTAGTACTAAATATAAGTAAAAGTCAACTAATTCGTATTTTCTTTCCGTGCAACTAAATTGATATTTTCAGTGTTTTAGGTACTACAAAATTGATGGTAGAGCGTGTTTACTCCGCAGTATATGCGAGAACGCAATGCAGTCTCTCCACAGTGAGGAAAACGGAGTGTATGGAAAAATAATGCACGTCTTATTAACGTATGTAATATAGCAAAGCAGCAGCTTCTATACTAATTACATTGCAGACCTAATTACGGCAACAGAGGGATTAATTCAGGATTAAATCCGTTATATCTAGAAGCCTTTACAGCAGGGAAATATGGAGTTGATTGCATATCACTTTATCCTTCGTGTCCTTACGGACACGGGATTTTGGATATAATCACAACGTTAGCGGAAAGCTAAGTTTGAAGTTTAAGATGTTTCAGTTCAAATTTGGGTAGTTGATAATCGACAAAATAGTAAAGGATTTTAAGCATTTTTAATGCCCTTATAGTGAAATTCGTTTTCAATCCACTAACAAAAACGAAGAGGTGGGCCAGGTTAAATTTCGAGTCTTTCTTAAACGGCACGCATATGATAAAGACCGTTTTTTTTTAATTTCCCAAATTATTCCTAGTTTCTCACCGTAACCGTTAGCTGGTGGCGAAACATTTTCTGTATAAATTTTAAATGAAATAGTGTATCCAAACCGCTATTATAGTAAAAATTGCAAACAAAATGTTCCCTTATGTAGTTTGCTTTCTTATTTATTTATTGTCCCTCTTGTAAAATGACATGGCGGAGAGAGTTTAGATGTACAGAAAAAGAGTTTTTTTCTGTGCTGGGATTCCAGAAACTGGTTATGGTTTAGAAAATACATGATTATGCATTTTTATACAAATGTGGCTTTTTATACTCGTATACATTTTTCCGATATTAGACGGAAAGATTACGCCAGATCGTGTACGATGATTAGTAAACGTCTGTTAACGCAATTTTTTCTTTACATGGGTTAGAACTAGCGTATAAACGTATATCATACGTGTTTAATCTCGGTATGAGATCAAGATAGTTTAGGGGTAGACTCTAAGGCGGCACCCGTCACTGTGTCAATTTGTAGACTCGGAACCTTACACCCCAAATGAGTAGAAACAGCCTAAGCTGTAATACTGGTTTATTCATAATATTTACACGTTTATATACACTGTTATTGTCCTAGTTCTACTATTTGTTTACTTACCTCAGCGATACTATTATTTTATTATTTGCATTTTCATGCCTTACTCGATTGACCTGCTTTATATGTATGCATAATACTGATGTCTTAATACCTACTTAATCTACACGTTAATTACTTAATTAATATTGTTTCCCAGATTAATCTGTGATTGAACAATACGTCTGTTGAGCATTCCAATCTATGTTTGAATTTCAAGTCAATGTAATTTTGTTTAAGAATAATTTTATTGTTAATTTTGTTTAAATAATGGTTTGCATGTTTTTATTTAATTGTAAAGAAATTAGGTCTTAAAATATTAAGTTTATTTTTTGTGAACGTGTTATCTCCGGTTGTTGCGATAAGAAGTTCCGTTATCTCTGCATTAGCTAATAAAGTTTTTAGATAAGCGAATTTCACCGATAAGAAAACACAGGTATTAAGTTTATTTGAAGACGCAGATGAAAGTGGAACGCAAAGAGGATTTCCTTCAAATAGGAGAGGAGGACGTGAATCGTTGCGTTTTTGGTAGTGTAGACTTTTGATGTATCGCAGTCAGCGGTAGTTGAGCGTATACCCATTAGCCCAGTTGCTGAAGGCCGAAGGGCAAAGGCGACTACGACTACTTACTCTAGGGCAGGGATGGGGAAATAGTGGCCCGCGGGTCAAGTTCGATCCGACCTACCATTACATTCGCAAATACAAATTTATGAACAGGATGACTGAGGAACATCTAGAAAGCGTTTTGCGAATTTCTTCCACTCATTTGAAGCCAAATTTCGAAGCTATAATTAATGAACAGTCAAAATTTCATTTGTCACACTGGCTCAGGACATCGAAAAATAATCTTTTTCAAGCTGATTTTTTGTTACTTATAAATAATAAATCCTCTTTGGCCCGCTTAAAGGCTGTAATTATTTTATGTGACCCTCTTTTAAATTTATTTCCCCATCCCTGCTCTAGGGCGTCACAAGCTTATAAAACGGAAAATCTTGCTTCGAAAGAGGGAAAACACAAGAAAATAAGAAAATTAACACAAAAGCTTGGATAAAGAAAAACATTTGCAATTTTATTTATATAACACAATGTAAATTAGATATAACTTCCCGGAGAGAAAAAAATATGACACGACTATTAGGTACTTATAAGAATTGGTTCAACTAAAAATTGGGTGGTGATAGCGTAAAAAATAGTTTATAGGAAGTTATAACTGACGGCAAAAATAGTAGTTCTAAGTGCTAGTTTAACTATGTACCAGTACGAGTGTATGAATTAAAAGTGTGTTATTTTGCGCAGGTTGCCGTGTCCATAATTATATCTACTGAAATAATTGAAGGTATGTAGTTATAATTGGTTTTTTTTTGTATCCCTGCAAAAAGAAGGTAATACGAGAACGTAACCCCCGACCAATATTTATAGTTGCAACTATGCCTTATCGCCTTAAGCAATGAAGGGATGTGCTATTGAATCAAAAAGGCAAAAAAATTAAAATAAATCGATCAGTATTACCTAAAAGTGATTCATCCAAATATACACCCTTTTTATGGGTGCTTCATTTTGACCGTGGCACCTTGTTTCAAAACATGGACTCATGCACTCGTGTTTTTTTTAATGGTCTAGCTGAATTATGCATAATGTGCAGTTTTAAGGACATTTAATCGACCACCTCTAATGCAATGATGTTGCAGAAACCTAATTGATTTTGAGTTGCAGAAAGCGCGAGGTTATTTATACGAATAATGGAGTCTATATACGTTTTATTCCTCTAGTCGAGGTGCAAAAAGTCATCCCTTGGAGATACTGAGATCGAATTGCAATATGGTTTTTGCAATATAGGAACCATGTACTAAATTGAGCTTAAATGTTTTTCTGTAAATAAATGGAATAAACCACGGCTAACTCCTATGCTAACTCTTTAACTAGATTTTTTTATGATGGCGAGTTGGATGAAATTTCATTTCTTGCTTGCTCGTAAACTTAAATGCAAAATTACCATAAAGTTTTGGATAAATTAATGAAAAACAATAATGAAAGATCAACTTTACAAGCCCTTTTATAGGTTTTCTAATTACAGTTTCCGCTATTACTTACTTAAGTAAATGAATTTTCGTGGCCATGATAGTTTGAACTACCCTTACTTCAATATTAGACCTAACAACAATATACGACACAATTTTATTTACACAATCCACCTAATAGATAATTATAATGAATTTACTAAATTGGACGTTTCCGTTATTGAAATCTGAACATTTTAAACAGATTTTTCTTCTATCAAATCCAATTCTAATGTGTTCATAAATGGTAAAGTACATGCAATACAAAACGTATTCAGTTGTGGATATCTTTAAGAATTTACAAGTCAAATTTTCCTTGATAATTATTTCCTACTATCAAATATAAGTTACGATAATTTTTCTTAGACAAGCTTTTTAAATTAAGAAATAAAATTATTATTCTTATGATTTATTGTGCTGAGAGACCGTACAGTCTTTACACTTGTCAGGGCCATGGTTACAAAATAAAGATTCAAGTATTATTATGGAGATTATTGACATAGATTTTACAGCAAGGATAAAATGGAAATTCATAAGTTATTCATAAGCAGTTGACTAGGTTGTTTGAATAGATTGATTATAATTAAGGGCGTCCATGGTAGGAATTGTAGGATTCTCGGCCAAAATCCCACTCACTCTAAAATAAAATTTTAATATCTCATTGAAATTTGAAATGTACAAGAAATAGCAAATAATGTCCCGTTTACTTTGCCCACGTTCAATGTTTATTTTGACCGAGCTTTCCTCTTTCCATTTCTACGTGCCAGAGGCATTCTTTTGTACATGAATATAGAAATTTATGTAATCATACTTTTAGCACTAACGTCAAAATTTTCGCTCGTGACACGAGCACGTTGTTATAATGGATAGATTACGCTGTAAGCTTATAATTTTCATTTTTCCCGAACAAAGAATCCCCTGTAAAATAAAAATCTTTTCGCGTTTTATCAAAGAATAAATGGTGTTGGGGAAATATCGGATGGTTAAATATACAGCACCTGGAAACTTTCATTTCCGTTTTCCAAATTGCCCATACACGGCGGCGTTATAACGAAAACTGATTTATTAGAAATATTGAATTATCATTTTTTTTGGTGCGAAACGATGCTATAAAAACCAATATGATTAATCACGATCACAACATTACGTGTACATTAATAATCTAACACTTGTTCCCGAAAATGTAAATGTTAAGCTTCGGCTTCTAAGTCTAGTATTTCAAGATATTATAAATATTGTAATATGTAAGGGTATTACATTTAATAACCCAAGTGAAATCGAAGATATGGGTCTGTTCGGATTATAAGATTTACTCTCAAGTTTATCCAGCTTTCTTTTATAGTTGATTCTGTTGGGATCCGTTCAGTTTCGTTAGACGTTTTCGCTTCTTTCGTGGGGAACCGAAAAACGTTCACTATTAATTCTCTACCTTACCCAACTTACTAGAGTAGGTATTATAGAAACAAATAAACGCAAACATTTAAAAGACATTTAAATTTACGAAATATTACTTTCAGAACCGGTAGTCTTAAGTCTATAAAAAAAACGTAGCTAGCATTTTCAATTTCCTCCTAAAGCTAAATCGATGAGACTTTTCATCTTACTGTTATTAAAGTTACAAAAATCTCTGCGGCGTAGGTACTTATATCACAGAATTTTTTTTTGCGGTTGAAATTTCTTAGTTATAATCCAATACACACAGCTTGTTTGCCACAAATTTCTAGATAGCTTGCAAAGGCATAAGTTTTTGTTATTCAGACAAAAATGCAGTACATGGAGTAAACATACGTAAAGGATGCTGTGAAATTTCTTTAACT
This sequence comes from Photinus pyralis, assembly GCF_008802855.1. NCBI lineage: Eukaryota > Metazoa > Arthropoda > Insecta > Coleoptera > Lampyridae > Photinus > Photinus pyralis. The sequence continues at coordinate 15,533,617 of NW_022170596.1, forward strand.
TAATTGCTGTAAAATGTGGAGAGAATTGAGAAACCACATTACCAATTCTGTTTCTAAAATAAGTTCATACTTACCAAAATGGATACTAAAGTTGGACATGGAAATTTAACGGGATATGGGTAGCGTAATCGAATTTGCTAGAGAACACGCAACCTAAATATAAAAGTGGATTGATGTGCCAGAGAATTATACTGGAAAATAAGTTATTTGGGGACATAATTTATTTGATTTTCACCTACACCAATATAAAAACCTCGCTTTCATAAATCTAATTGTTAGGATGACGTGTAGTCCATTATCTGTAGTATTATATTTTCTTTCAACTTTAACATTTGAGAGACCAACAGAAATACGATCAAATTTTGTTGAAGGGTAAAACAAATAATGCAATTGGGTACTCATACTGTCTTTATCGGAAAAATTTCTGTTTTATGATATCTAATATAAATAAGTGACGGTTATAAAACACCATCATTTGTTTAGTGCAATTCAGATATTCAGGGTGCTATTTTATTCAAAAACCACATGAAAAGAATACATTTGCAAGGTACTTATAGATGTCGTCACGACAAATTTCATTATTAATTCATTACCTTGTAATATTCACTAATTTCATTATATAGTATAGGATTGCTTTAGTTTGCGCGCACGACATCGGTGTACTATGATGTCATCACTAAGTATGTTTACATAGCATCATGCAATCAATGGAATAGAATCACTGAACTATAATTATACTGAAACAAGCGCTCCGTCAGCCAGCGCGATCCGAGAGAGAGGGCCACAAGGGGGATCTCTGGCCTACTCTCGCGCATGCATACAGCAGTCTATTTGGTATGTTTTGAATTTATATTAATGATCAGTTTCCCAATGATGGACAGTGATAGAAATCCCCCTTGCACTATCTCTCTCGGCGTGCTACGTTTCTATGGCAGAGACCGGCAGTGCGCGTTCCAGAGTTTAATTATAGTTCAGTGAATAGAAGGTATAGGGGTAAGATTCGAAATGAAACGACAACCGGTAAAAGGTTTAAAGTCAATTAATTAACGCTTTTGTTAGCCGTTAAAATCCTAAGCATACAAGCGGAAAATTGCCACTTTTTTACATTGTATAAAAACAGGAGTTGATTGTTTTGTAGATTTTGGATAGCAACTTATGCTTAAAATCAATTTAACAACCACAACGAATGACTGAAGGACAACATTAGACGGACCATAGCTTAGATACCGGCCAAAATGATCCACCGAGTCATCAAAAATTGTATTTATCTATTTGCCGTTTGCAAGTAGGTTTGCGGTGGCAATTTTGCAGATATTCTTTAAAACCATAAATGGCATACAATTGTTTGCACAATAAAAACTTATTGATTATCTCCCAAAATTCTGTGAAGTTAGGACGTTCTAATTGAGAAACCCCATATTTGAATATTGAAGGAGCATGAAGGTAGAGGGCGGAAGCGAGAGAAATCCGATAAGGAAGCGGGAAAGTTCGAAAACAAATTCCACTACAATTCTTGGCGGTCAACGAAAATGGAGAGAATTACATGAAATTTGAAGTGTACAAAATTGCCGAACAGTTTTTTAAAATTACTTTTAAAAAGAAAGTCATACTTTTTGGTCCTTTGGGTCAGAAAGTGTCCCCCGCCTACCACTGAGTCATCTAATTTCCCATGTAGTTAGTATGTCGCAAATAACAAAAAAGTAACGCGATTCATTAACGTGGCTGCGGGTGTTGGAAACTGTTATGTAAGTAGAGTTCCATTACAATAAATAATTATTATTCCCAGCCCTGTTCCCAGCGTTACAATATCGACATAAATCGTTAATTTTTTGAATTGCACGCTTTTCCTGTTACTATGTCAGATTCGCAAAAACGATCAACCGCAAGAAGTTTCTTGGAAAAGTAAGTCGAGAATATGAAAACTGTTTTCCAATATTCTACTACAAATAAAAAATGTGGTGCACATAATATTTATGCAAAAACTTAGTTTAACACATGTTTGGAAAACCTAATCGGTCATTTCATATTCACATTAGATGAGTCTCCTGTAAAACGGTCGCAATTGTTTAATCGTTGAACTTACTTTCGAGTTGAAATCGAGAATTGCTCTAATTAATGATAGGTTTATATAAATTTCAGAGTAAAAGATAATAAGCATACCAATAATTGCTTGCTATCTGGGAATTGACTGTAAACTGATTTTACCCAAATTAACCTCAACTCGTGGTTGAAATTTCCGGACATCCTTTTCCATTTAGCTAATGAGGGAAATTTATGACAAAAGTAATAGGTTAACGATTGATGCATTCAACCGCATCGTATTGTTGAAATGTATAATGAAACGTAGTTTGCATTGCTCATATATATCCAGTGGGGCTTAAAGCTTCCGATCTAATTCCCAAGAGAATGTATTCTAATGATGCGTGCAACCTTTAATATGCAATACTCTGTCAATCATCTCATGTAAAAATGTTATAATTAACATTAAAAATTCACTGCGGACGACCTATCCAACATTAATTCTCCATACAACGTGGACCTGTTGTACCTACTCTGAGAAGCATGGAGAACATCGTAACTACACAGATATATTTTCACTTACGTTTTTATCTAAAATGCACCGTTATGATAGTCTAAATAAAATTAAAGAAGATACAGAATATGGATATCTCACAACATACAGCGTTTTACATTCAGGTATGTACCTTTAAGAACGGGCAAACTAGGGAACTTCCGCTTTTGTTGCGGGAAAACCATCTCTGGTTTGTACAGGGTGAGTGAAGTGAAGATAAGATTTTTCGATAGAGTGCTTTTGTACTATGATATGGTTGAATATTATCCACATTTTAAAAATATTTGGAATTGTACAGGGTGCGCTCACAAAGTAGGGCGTTAAAATGGTGCATTTTTTTAAATGGAACCCCGTGTATTTGAATGCATTTTTTAATTCTACGTGTAATAGTACGTCTGTTTTATTCTATGGTTAACATCCGAAAAACTAGTAGTTACAAAAGATAATTCGATTTGTAAGAAACATTTGGCATTTGAAAGCGTCAGTATATTGTCAAAATTATTGCTTATATTTTGATTCCAGGTTTTATATATTTTATCCTGGGTAAAGTAAAACTCAAATAAATACAGGGAGTATTTTTTGTAGGTCCAAAGTTACAAAACTTCAAATTAAAAAATCTCATTTTTTTTAATGGAACACCCTGTATATTTTTCTGTTATGTTTTGGAACGACTCGTTGATACGAGTAAAACAGCACTGTTGAGGTTGGTGTTGCGAAAATATGTAAATAAGTCAATAATTTACAAAATGCATGCCAGCTTATACCATTAAAGTTAAATAAATAGTTATCAGTTATAACCAGCTTCATATCTCTTGTTTTTCTAGAAACTCAAACACTCCTAGGCATTTTTGGAACACCCAGTGTAGTTTAAAATCAATATTCAGAGTTAAAAATTTTTACCACGTCTGATTTGTTTATCTTATCTCCTTTCCAATATACATATTTTCACTCACTTCCACTAATTGTTTTATTTTCCTAGTTTAGGGTGGGGTTAAGTGGTAGGGCAGTTCTGGGGTGTCTCACCACAGAACTGAACTTCGCCCCGTTAGATTACGGAACATGAATTTCATTTGATTTATTTAGTTTATTATCTACCTATATCAACGTTTTTTTTCCTTCTGTACCTACTTCTGGTAATCTAATAAATGTCACTTATTATTATTATTACTATTAAAAAATATCGATTTGGAATTATTTAACATCTAAAAATAATGATTTAAAAGTATGAGTCATTAAACGAGAACACGGGCTGTTTCTATACACATGGCACATTCTATAATGAAAAATTTTGTAATAAGGTAATAAGGGTAAAGCCCCTCCAAGGGAAGCACCTTGTCGTGGTGGGGGGGCTCAGTAACCACTGTTGCCAGCAGTGGTGAAGCTAAGCTATCCCAGGTCGTTTGTTTTTCTTTCTGTGGTGGTTATAGTACTGTACCTCGTGTTTCATGTATTTCAAAATCCCAGTAGCGTCGGTCTCATAGTGAGCGGCTACTGGGTCGGCGTCTGTTCTCCATGTTAGGGGCGGCCGGTAGATGTGCTGGCGGTAGCATAAAAACGCAACTGACATGGCTATGGATTCAGGTTTTTCGCGATCGAACATTACGGCGCAGGGGTTCGAATGGTCCCCAGTGCCGGTCGGGAAGGAGGCGGAACGGGCAGGCCTCACCCGACCGTTATCAAGCGACTGCTCGGCGCTGATAGTAGGTATCCTGGTGACGCAACGAAATCATGAAGGTAGTAGTGATTCGGCAGGGCTCCGTTGTTGTCACCGTTTCAGTTTTCCACCCTGCACAGCTGGCAGTAGCTATAAAATGCAAAAAAAGGTATGGAAAGTTTAAATAATCCAAACCACTCGGGCGGTGGGGTGTCTGGGCCGGACCCCCTTCGGAACCGTCAGGAAGCTCGGTCCAACGAGGAATTGGATGGTGGCTCCAATCCTCGTACTTGTGCCACCATAACTCTAGCAGATGATGAGGTTTTTCCCCCGATGCGGGAAAACACAACCAGAGAGACGGAGGAATCTGTGCCCCGGTTCCTGGTTGTAAAAAGGAAGGAAGGCGACTTCAATAACGTAAGTCCTTTCCTTATAAGTAAGTCTTTGTATGGATTATTGGGAGAAGTCAAAAATGTAAAGAAAGTGAAAGGTGAATTACTAATAGAAACCCGAACTAGCAAGCAATCTAAACAATTTTTGAAAGCGAAGCGACTTGGTGAATTCGAGGTGAAAGTAGAACCTCATATGGCTTTGAACACGTCAAAGGGGGTCGTGTATTGTAAAGACTTGTTAAATTGTACCATTGAAGAGATAATGGAAAATTTACAATCCCAGGGTGTCATTGGCGTTAGGCGTATAAGAACGAAACGCGACGGAGAGTTTCACGATACTCCTAACCACATTCTTACCTTCAACGTTCCGCGTTTACCTAAATCAATAATGGCCGCATTTTATCCATTGCAAGTACGTCCTTACATACCTAACCCCTTAAGATGCTTCAACTGTCAGCGTTTTGGCCACTCCGCCACAAACTGTAAACAGGAGAAGAGATGTGTATGTGGAAAACCCCCGCACGAGGGTACTCTATGTGAAATTCCTGTGGAGTGCCCAAATTGTAAAGGACCCCATAAAGCAATTGCAAAATCCTGCGAAGTTTACAAGCAGGAAATGAAAATTCAGGAAGTAAAGATATTGCACAAGTTGTCGTACCCTGAGGCGAAGAAAAAGGTGGACACCCTAGTGGTTCCTAGCATGTCATTCGCGCAGATAACCGCTGCGTCACCTTCAAATCACTCTAATACTGTGCCTGAAATCAGAAAAATAATACAGGAAGAGATGAAAAGTTGCATGAAGGTACTTACCACCAAAATCGAACAACTTTCTCGACATGCATCTGGACTTCATAAATCAAAGCCTATCTCGCAAGTAAGCGAAACAAGTATTCAGTTCTTAGAGCCGACCACTGCATCGGAAGTTGAGACCATGGACGTGGAAACGCGAGGGTCAAAGCGTAGGATGTCATTAGCTAGGACAAGGTCCTCCAGCATCACCTCTGTCGATTCGCAGACAGTGCAGGAGGCCAAACAACAAAAGAAAAAGAAAGGTTGGCCAAAAGGCAAGCCCAGAATGCCTCGTAAAACGGCAGGTGATCCGCAAATTTTTAGTCAATAAAGTTAATCTGTGATTACATCTGTGATATGTTTTCTTGTCTTTGTCTATCATGTGAAACTGTTAATTGTTTGTAATAGTCCCATATACACTGTAATTTTTTATTTTATTTACATGTTAAATTATTCAACTGTGTTTGTTTCTACTTACTTTTAAAATGGATACAACAAAAATTATCCAATGGAACTGTCGGGGACTATCTAACAATTTCAACGAACTGAAACTCTTAATTCAAAAGTATACACCATTGTGTATTGCTCTTCAAGAGACGCACCTGAAACCGAGATCAAAATACAATATAAAAAATTTCAGTCTGGTAAGGAAAGATTTTTACTCACCTGAAAGAGCCTGTGGAGGAGTGGCTTTTCTCATTCGAAAAGGCACACCATATAAAAGGGTTGTATTAAATACAACTTACCAAGCTGTAGCAGTAAAACTTGAAATTGTTAAAACTTTTACACTTTGTAACATCTACGTTCCTAATACAGCATATGAAGTAGAACAAATTAGACAAATTATAAAGCAGCTCCCAACACCCTTTGTTCTTGTCGGAGATTTCAATTCCCACAACATTGTTTGGGGCTCTACCTCAAATGATGCCCGAGGCAAAGAGTTATTGGAACTCATAGAAAACGATAACTTAAGTATCTTGAATAACGGTTCGGCCACGTTTTTCAACGTGAGATCCGGAACATTCGACGCAATTGATCTTTCTATATGTTCTCCAAATATATACTGTAATTTTGAATGGGAGGTGGAAACTGATCTCCATCACAGCGATCATTTTCCCATAATCATTTCTGTTAGAGGCAAAAATCCCACGATAAGATCAGTGGCTAGATTTAAGATCCCACAAGCAGATTGGGAACTTTTTGCAAGTAAGTTCGTCCCTCCAGCCCTAGATAGCTTAAGTTTAAAAACTCTTACATCTGCTATATTAGACGCTGCGAACGCCAGTATTCCAAAATCCAAACCTGGCAATAAAACAAAAATGGTTCCGTGGTGGTCGTCTGAAATAAAAGAAAAAATATCATTAAAAAATCAAGCCTTATATAGATTTAGACGTAATCCTACGTTGGACAATTTAATAGTTTTTAAGAAACGTCGTTCGGAGTGTCGCCGAAAAATACTGGAAGCACAGAGGAGCTCCTGGAATCAATACGTGTCCACGATTACACCGGACACTACTAGCAAGGAAGTGTGGAAAAAGGTTGGAGCCGTATCAGGTAAAATTGGTTGCAATAGTCTGGCCTTCTTGCGAGATTCAGAGGGACAAATCACAAATAAACCAGAGGATATATCGGATATCATAGCAACCCAATTTTACCAAGTTAGTAGCTCCAAAAATTATGCGGATACGTTTCTTCACACTAAACAACATAAAGAATCCATTCCTATTATTTTTGATACTAACGAAAACTTAAATTATAATACTCCGTTTACCTTAGAAGAGTTGAATATCGCTATCCGTAACACCAAGTCATGTTCACCGGGAGAAGACGAAATCCACAACCAGATGTTTCATCACTGTACTCCTGAAATGCAACAAAGTATATTAAATTTCTTTAATATTTGTTGGAATGAACATACTTACCCCTCGGAATGGAAACAGGCCGTTGTCATTCCTATACCGAAACCTGGAAAAGATCCGTTGCTGGCACAAAGTTATCGCCCAATTAGTTTAACGTCTTGCTTGGGAAAACTGCTAGAGAAAATGGTTAATGTGCGGCTGCAAACATTTCTTGAAGATAATAATATATACGTACCTTATCAAACGGGTTTTCGGAAGGGACGAGCAACGGCTGACCATTTGGTCAAATTGACCGATAGAATTCTGAGTGCATTTGACAGTGGTGAGCACCTGGTTGCGGTTTTCTTTGATATAAAGGGCGCTTACGACATGACTTGGAGATATGGAATATTGCAGAATATGTATAAATACAATCTTCGAGGGAACTTACCAAAATTTATAGAATCCTTTCTAGAGAACAGAAAGTTTGTTGTAAGAATCGGTGACATCCACTCAAAAGAGTATGTTTTAGAAAATGGTGTGCCGCAGGGGTCAACACTTAGCTGTTCCCTGTTTGGCATCGCCATAAACGAAATAGCTAAAGGTGTTGAGGGGATGATTGATAAATGTTTGTATGTTGATGATTTAATGGTTTGTTGTTCTGGTAAGACGGTCGGTGCAATAACTCGAAGTCTACAAGTGGCCATAAACAAAATCTGTAGTAACGCCAATGCGGTCGGGTTTGTGCTGTCGGAGGAAAAGACAAAGGCTGTCCACTTTTGCCGACTCCGTAGACCGCACTATGATCCTGTGCTACTAATGAATGATCGTGTAATCAGTGTTGTTCAGGAAGTCAAGTTTCTCGGGCTTACCTTTGACCGGGAATTACGGTGGTCAAAGCATTTAAATAATGTTACTGCTACATGTAGAAAATCGCTGAACATCATGAGAGTTCTCGCTCATCATAGGTGGGGAGCTCACCCTAAGACCCTACTGGATATATATAAGGCCCTCATCCTATCAAGGATGGATTATGGATGTGCAGCGTACTCTACGTGTGGCAATAATGCTTTGCTTGGGGAACTTGATAAGATTCAGAACCTGGCTATTCGATATTCTTTGGGAGCATATCCAACAAGTCCAGTTCCATCGCTCTACGTCGAGGCAAATATTCCCCCTCTAGCTCTTCGCCGGAAACAGATTGTTGCAAACTACTATATAAAAGTAAGGTTAGATGATAAACATCCAAATTTTAGATCCCTTACTGATGCGACTACCATTGCTCGTCTATACAGATGTAGATCGTTAGGTGTTAGGGCTAGAGAGGTATTAAACCACCTCCAATTGGAGAATATCGACTTCACGAGTATGTCATCTACTGCACGGCGTGGACTTGTGAAAAGTAAAATCTATGAGCGGTGGAGTGAGCAGTGGTCGGAGTCTGATACGGCTTTGAAAAGGATCAAACCTAGTCTGGATCCGCTATTCTATATCGACGTTAGACGTTTGAACTTGATCAGGCTGTACAGACTCCGTCTGGGGCATACTGCTCTCACTCAGGGGTATTTGTTGGCAGGTGAAGAACGGCCATTATGCGAACAATGTGGTGTTAATTTAACACCACATCACATTATTTCTATTTGTCCGCAGTATATGAATGTACGTGTGATATTTAATATAAACCCGATATGGGAAAATAACTTCAAAAATGAAGAGCAATGTAAAAATACTCTCGCGTTCATCCAACAAATTGGCATTGCAAACCATCTGTGATATTTTTAAATTTTTGTCTTTATGTATATTTGTGTAGTAAATAAGTAAATGTAATCACGCCTGTCTTGTGTTGTGTGTTCAGAAACTGTGATATTATAGTACCTTAGTATAAGTATAAAGGCTAATGGCCATAGATGCCGAAGCCTCAGGTGGGGTTTTAGTGGGTATACCCAGATAATGGGAGAGTCCCACACTACTCCAGACTTCTATCCGGAGTGTGCGTAATGCATTTCCCCACCTGTCCAAAAAAAAAAAAAAAAATAAGGGTAAAGTAAATTAATAACGTAATACATGATAAGATGTAAAATATCGATCTACTACTATTAAATCACCAAACAAGCGACCGGCACAGAAAAATGAACAAATAAAATAGAATATCAGGATATACCGAATAAGTTTGTACATTTTGATCAATTTATTTCCATTTCAATATTTTCACGTAACAAGCAGAATATTGTATGTGGTTGTATCTCGTATTGTAAACCTCATTACAAGGATAAAATAAAATTGCATTGAATGTATCGAAGCTTTGACATTCGGAAATGTTAGCTAAGGTCAATGGTCTAATTTCGCGTAAATTGGCGCTTTACCTTTTCCAAATTGACAGTCATCTCGTTTGTACTTGAAATGCGGACTTGTAGATCTACAAGTTACACCTCGTTAAGAAACACTGGTGGTGACTGAACGTATGTTGTTCAAAGTTTAACTAAATGGATCGCCAGCTGTTATTGAGTTTTGCACTTAATTTTGAAGCCAATCGATTAGGGTCAACAAGTACAGACATGGCTTTTTTAGGTTTAGAAATGCTATTAGCTTTCTCAATCGATCATTCGTCTATAAAAGTACGATAAACTTGATAGTAGTATATTTTATGCTGGTGTTCCACAACAGTACAAAATTAAACATGATGGAACGTCGGGAGTGATATGATTTATTGTTATGTACAGACATGGTACGGTACCTACCCGTTGACAATAAAAGCTTTAATTGCAAAAGCTGCTGATAAACGCTGAATGTGCTACTGGAATTTTAATTATGAAACTTCATAATTCATACGCGTTCGTGTTGTATTCTTCTGAATTTCAAATGTATTAATTTTTTGATCTGCGAATGTACTAAAGGAAATTTATATTTGAATTATAAATCAGTTTGCGAATATTAAACTTCACTACCCTGTGCTACGAATACCGAGATATTACGCCAAGGCGTTCAAAATGATCCACTTATATTAAGTGGAAAATATGTATTATACTTTGAAGTAATACTTGCGGCAGAGGTTTGTAATTGAAGAAAAAATTTCGTATTTATATGCAGGAATCGTAATTAAAACTCCAACTTTTTTATATATTTTTACGACGGTCGTTACATTTTACAAACATTTTGCATTATTACATCGTCATTGGTATACTTTTAGTGTGCATGGAAACACATTTTTAAATTTGCTTATTCCAGGGAGTTATTGTATGGCTTTAATTGATTTATCGTTCAGGGACGAAGCGAAGTGCCACCGTAATTAGAGGAAACTAGAGAATATGTGCTGAATTACTACAATGTGGTGTACACGAAACTTTTTTAGTTTGATTTAACTGTAGCTATGTAAACATTTCTGCGCTGAAAAAATTCAGATGAATTTTAAATCAATAAAGAAGTACGGTATAATTTTTCTGGGGAAACGAAAAAATCATCTCTATTAATGATAATGCTATGGGGTTGGAGTTTTGCATTTTGTCATTGGCAAAATGATTGCATGGATCGTGGCCATACACCGTATATTTAATTGCAGTTTCTCCCGATTACAATTTTCGAAAAACAGAAAAAGGTTTGGTGTATAATCTTTTTCAAGAAAAAATTTTCGTGTTTAGAAAACACAAATCGTGACCAATTACATAACCTTTAAACTATACACTGTGTGAAGGGCCTTTATTTTTCCTGGGTCGTCTTTAATTCCTTTTCCACTTATTGTGTGTCCCAAAAAACTCCCGCTTGTTGTAATCAGTGAAGTATCAACTCCAGTTGGTATCGGTGGTTTCCCATCGTCTGGGATGTTATTAAAATATCATCCACGTATACGGTTGAAAATGATAAAATTTCAAGTCCTAGTACCTGCTGGAGACTTTCATAAAATACCGCTCTATGGACATGGACACGTTTGGGCCAAATTTCAGAACTTTAAACTGATAGCTACGTCCGTTAAACAGGCATTCCGTGTATTTTCTTGACTCGGATTGCAACGGGATCTGCCATTATCCGCCGGAGCTTCTCTGTCTGGCACAATCCTTCTGTTTAATTTCTTGGGTTTGGTCTACTCGAGCTGGTATAATAAATTGGTCTTTTGGGGTTGTAGGTTATTGGTTGGTATATGCATGCTCTTATCTTCTCCTGTTCCGTCTGGGACCAGTAGTTCTCCAGGAATTTCCGCTTGAAATTTTCTACGATCGTCTACATCTCTGGGTCTCCGCCCATATTCTGGCTTCTCCTAGAGACTTTACCGCGTTGAAAAGCCAAATTCGTCTATCTGCTCGGATCCTCTCTAAGTAGTGGTCCAAATTCCTAACGAATTTAATAGTGTGTAGGCTCGTGCGTAGTCCATCATACCTGGGGCATTCCTCCGCTATTTGGGTGATTGAATGATAGCAGCTAGCATCAAGGGGGAGGATTGTACTGGTGATCCGAATTTTCAGTTGGAACACCCCAAACTAATTTTTCGAAAGAACTTTAAACTACCTTAAAGTCTACCGACTTCTTTTCGGAACTTCCCATCACCTTCGCCTGGATCACGATTTGGTTGCTAACTTCTCGTAATTGCATTTGGGTTTGGATTTTCATTCCATCCGTTTTCTCCTCAACTTCTCGAATTCGAAGATCGTGTGTACGGAATACACCTTTAATTTACGCTTGGTGCTGTATCATATTGTCATCCCAACGCTATATACCCTCCTCCTGGCTATTCGTTATTCTCTCTTCGAAATAGTGGAGTTCCTCTTGGCTCATTTTCATCTCTTCTCCTTGATCCTTCGCCCTCTTTTCGGCCTTTTCTTCCTGTTCTTTTGCCATTCGCTCCATGACCTTTCTTTGCTCCTGGGCTATCCATCGTTGTTCTTATCTGGATCTCCGTTTTTCTTCTCATAAACGTTGAATGCTTTCCATCAAACGGGAAAAGGGTCGGATTCCGCTGATAGTTGGTTAGATGGTATCGGACTTCCCAGGATATCCTGTGATTCTAGGCCGAAATCCTGGTGTTCTTCACTTTGTTGTTGTTCCTCCATCTTGGCTTTATCTTTTTTATCACTTTCCTTACCTAGCTTGCGTTTTCACAAAATTCTTACACCCTACGCTACTCTACTATTAATGAATAGGAGTCTAATTTAATACCTATATACCGTCAGGTTCATTTTTAATATGGACGGGACAGATGCCCAGCAACAATTGGGCTTCTTTGAGATCTTAATCTCTTATGTTCGCTTTGGATCAAAACTTTTTACGTGAAATCCTTTTACATGAAATTTCTTTACGAGTACCCGAGTCGCCGAAAAACACACTTTTCCGTTAAGACCGATTCCGCCAGGATCTTTCCACTTAACGTTCCCGGTAATAATCCCTTATTCCCCTACGATCATTCTACGACACACCCCAATTTGAAATGCGTTTAAAATATCCAGTAAAATTTAAATTCTACAGGCTGAGACCACCACTACTGGTCAATTTAAAAATATCCGCGACCGGTGCAAGAACAAAATTAAACCATTGACCTACAACACCTGTCGGTAATGGTCCGTGCATAATGCAAGATGTATTATTGGTCTTATCGTGTCAGGGATTAAGTTTAGGCGGCATCCGAACTATTACTATATCTATAAAATCAACCCAACATAACAGATGTTTGTTTTTTTGTTTGCCAGTGTCTGAATTAGTCACGGGTAAATACTAAATGAGCGCGAGGCCCAATCAGTAAATCATTTATCATGGAACCAGAACCTCCTTTAAGCGTGGACCCATAACCTAAAAGAAAATGGGCAAGGCTGTGGTCTGTATTTTCGTCGTTGTAAATGGATTTTTTGATATTAATCTCCTCCTACGTAATGTGTAGCGAATTATGGCCGAACCTAAAGCATATTGGTCCCAGGTTGGCCCACCTATTGAAATATTTCTGGCGACGCCACTGTCAGCTTACGATAAAAAAATTCAATGGTCTCATTTGATTGGGGATGCCCAGTTGTTCTTAAAACTTGATTAGAAAACGAGAAAGTTGCAACTATGCGACCTGTTGTAACATTTCTGCTAGACGTGTCTTGCATCATTTCGATCACGGCTAAGCCAAAGAAATTTGTTACGCGTTGGCTAAACTTGCCTTTGTAAATTTTCTTTATTTTGTCCATATGTTCTTTGCACTGAAGACTACATTTTATATGATACTTATATACTAAACGTAATGTAAACAAAATACTAGTTTAAAGTAGCAGTTGAGGAGGTTATATACCTTTCTGTAGACGTTATACAGAGCTATCTTACGTTTTACAATTTATAATTGTGATACCTATTAATTCTTGTGAATGTTTTATAGGAAGACATCAATACGGTTTGTTCATCAGAATACTGAACTTTTAATAGTATTTAAAAAAAAACTCAAGAAAAGAAATGCTTGTAAAGTACGTTAATTATTTTTCGTTTGACAATGAAAAGATAATTGGCATCAGTAAAAGAATAGCACGACTCCTGTAAATTGCGGATCTGTTTCATTTTTATGTGTTTTCATCTTCAATACAAGATTACACAACCTAAACGAAAGCTGACGGTTACACAGCTTACAATGGCAAATATTGTATAACTATATCAGTTTTATGCTATATAAGGGATTAAAGAAGAGCGCAATTCTCGCAGGGAAATAGTAATGTAATGCATTCTCTAGTTAGAGTTACAATCTCTGCTTAATCCCTTGATATATGTACGTTTTATTTCATATTGATAAGTCTTTTATCTACGCCCATCGATTTCTTCTCAAGTGGATTAACCGTAATCCACTAATTACAAGGCAGATTAAATGTAAAGTGATAGTGTTAATGTAATTTTGATATGAAAATCTTAATTAATGTGTAGACCAAGTTAAATGAAGCATGCTGTCATTCGAATCCTTTTGATGATAACGTCCTTACGGTAAACATCTACATCTAATTATATTTGTAATTCCACCACTGTTAAAATATTGTTTGCCTTTGTGCGCGGGAGATACATTTAAGCAGTTATTTCAACATGAAATTATAAATGCTGTTCTTGGAATAGAATTAGAGGAATTTCTATTTTTTTGTTTTTATTTTTAATTGGTCGGAGTTTCACCCAAGACCGTTCTACCAGCTCAACGCACTATGTATTTACAAACATCCATGTCCGAACCTGATTCGAATCAGGTATGTATGTACCTTCAATACCGTAGTCGAGTTTCTAGTCCGCTGCGTCACACTGGCCAATTGATGAATTTCTCCCATTTTTTTGGGAATTGTCCTTTCCGTTTTCTTTTCATGTTTATTTATTTATTGCGCGTTTTTTTCTAGGTGGGGCTTAAGAAAAAGGGAAACTATCAGGTTATTTCCCAAAATAACTGGAAATTTTTATCTATGTATTATTATTTATATATTAAAATTTTTTTTGTTTTGACCTTGTTTCATTTTCTTTACCAGGTCCGCAAACTCTCATTTAAAAGTGTCCTTCCCAATTCAAAATTATAATTTTTTTACAAAGCCTAATTTCTAGATAACGATTCATCTATTTTAAGTGCTGTAATTTTTGTGGTACTATAAAGATTTCTGTTTCATTGATTAATATTGTTCACAGAGTACACAAGCCACCCATTAAGTGCGTATAAAGGTACACGATTCTCACTTGTACATAAACGATTCGTTTATTATGAGTGCTGCAATGTTTGTGCTACCTTAAACATTTTCCTTTTCTTGCTTGGTTTTATTTACAGGGACATCATGCCACCCGTTACACATAAAAGTATTGTTCTGTTCCGTTTCAAAAATTACAAACTTTTTAAGAGAGCTTACTTTTCTATAATAATCCGTTTATTGAGATGGCTGTAATTTTTGTGTATTTCAAATATCTTTACCCAAAATCGCCATGAAACCTTCATTTTCATGCCTACTTTCTATCAGGAAATTTTAGTTTCCATGACAGAGGCAGATCGCAGACATTGGTCGAAAATTCGACGAGATAACCATTCCAAGATCTTTCTGGAAACCCCTCCCGGGGAATTAGCATCGTCCATCTCAAAGCTAAGTAGGATGAAGGCAAGGGAACACCTCCTTGGAAATGAAGAAATTAGACAAGAGGAATTAACGATGGTTCACCCTATCGAAATCCTGGACTTTGTTAAAGTTACAGCTATTCTTGAAGGGTAGACAATACAGGGGAGCACAATAGACCAAAAAGTCGCAGTGCAAGATCAAACTGGGACCGCCCCCCCCCCCCCCCCCGTACTATAATCATAATTCATAGTAAGATAAGTATTAAAGACCCTAAAAGATAGAGAAAACTGCGCTGTGCTGCGAAAGACAGTGGAAGTGAAAATAAGCGAGGTTTAAAAACTTGAGATTATAACAAGAGCTGCGCTGCAAACAAAATACTGTGACACTCATTACACAAAAAACTAACTGGAGGGCGTAAGAACAGATAAAGATGTAACTACTAAGTGAACGCGAAAAGAAATACTATTCAATATGTGGAAACAAATGATACACATAAAAGCTCATTAAAGAAGACGGAAAAAAAACAGTGAGAGGACATAGCAAGAAGATAGTTTCTGGTTTTTAAGATCAATATGATAATAATAATAATAAACACTTACACAATAAACTCTATTTAATAAAATTACAGGAATTATTATAATGATATTTTTGTTTTGTTTTCTTCTTTCCTGATAGCGTTGACTATTGTGGCCATTAATAGCTATGTTGGTAAGTATGAATTACATACTATCCCTAGATTTCCAATGTGAGTGTGTGAATATTTATTTTATTTTTATTTTTATTTTTCTTTAGAACCCTACATAAATTCACCAGACACAGACACGGACACTAATCGTTACTTGATTTTAATCCGTGCGATTAGTTAACCAGGCTAGACCTGAGTTCTCACAAGAAACACCGACCATAATAATAATCTTTACTGTTGTTAACACAAAAATTTTTTGTTTACAAACGTCAATTCTGAAAAGGATAAAAAACAAGGGACAAAAACATTTAATGACTAACTTACATTGAAATCGGATGAGGACCATTGACAATTCAAGAATTCGTTAATGTCGTAAAAACTTTGTTTTTTTAAAAATGTCTTAATTTTGGTTTTGAAAGTTTTGGATGGTAGCCTTACTACGTTGCGAGGTAATTTTTCAAAAAACGAGGACTGTAATAATTGGCCCCATATCTACTACATTGCAATCTCATATATTGATGCCTCACCAGTTCACCACCCCTGGTACGGTAATTATGGATTTGATTTTGTAGAGTATAGCAATGTGATTGTTGCTTAGCATACAGTAGACACGCATATATATACAAACATGGTAACGTGAGTATATCCAAAGAGCTGAATTTACTCCTGATATCTGCTCTGTAAGGGGTTCCTGTAATAGCGCGGAGAGCCCGGCGTTGAAGGCCAAATAATCGCTTCGAATGATGATAGTGTCCCCAACAAAAAATTGCGTAGTTAATGTGAGAATGTATTAGACCATAGTAAGCTAAAACCAGAGTTTTCACGCTTACCTGTCCATATAGCCTCCGTATAACATATATGTTACGGCTAATCTTAGTGGAAACGTAGTCAGCGTGAGAGGACCAGTTTAGTTTGGGATCTAAATAAACACCCAGGAATTTCACCGATTCAACACTGTTTGCATTTTCTATTTTATGCGAAAAAATTAACGTTTGAGTTTTTTTCATATTCATATATAATTCGTTTGCATGGAACCAATCTGCAATTTTCCTAGTCGATTGTTCTGCGACCGCGGATGCCTCCCCCACATCGTCACGCAGCTCTGAAACAGTAGTGTCATCGGCGAACAGTGTGAGATGAGCATCGGGTACGGCGTGATTTATATCATTAACAAAAATTAAGAATAATACCGGTCCCAAAATGGACCCTTGTGGTACCCCCCTATTTACACTTATAAAAGTAGATGTACATCCATGAACGTAAGTGCATTGCTTTCTGCCACATAAATATGAGCGAATAAGTTCTACACTAATAGCGTCAAATGCGTAGTGGTTTAGTTTATTGATCAGTATGTCATGTGCAACGCAATCGAATGCCTTTTGCAAGTCACAGAATATGGAGACTGCGCACAGACCAGCCTCAAAACCATCAACGATCATTCCTACTAAGTGGTTTATGGCCATAGTGGTGGACATTCCAGCTCGAAATCCAAATTGGTTAGTGTTAAACAAATGGTTTACTTCAAAATATTTGCAGATTTGATTTTTTAAGATTGATTCGACCACTTTTGATACAACAGGAAGGATCAAAATAGGTCGAAATTTTGAGTGGTCTGTAGCCTGTTCACATTTTGGGATCGGTATCACCTTAGCCAGTTTAAAAATGTCCGGGAAACGCCCAGTTCGTATGATTATATTTATTAATTTCGTTAGTGGCCCTACATGTTTATTGTTGCTTTCAGCGCTGTTATTGTGATTCCAAAGATATCAGGAGTATGTTATATGGCTGACTCCTCTGCAGATGTTCAATCTTACTTCCCTTATTTAAATCGTTAATGCGACCTATTTTGTCCCAGAAGTGTAGGTAAAAGGGTACACGTATACTTTAATCAAGCAATACAAAATGCTCCAAATTGTTAACGTTTCATCAAATTGACTAAAGTAATTTTTGATGGAATACTAAAAAACAGACTGAGCAACTGAAATGATTTGACTTCCTCACACAAATAAAACATAATTAGGTATAATCTCCGAGTTAATAATGAAATGCTTGCATTAGGTCAGCTTTTTCACTTTATAAAGTAAAAATAAAATAGTAACGTTTCATTAGGGAAAACGCAAAAGGTAAACAACGTTAATAATTAGTGGATAATAATAATAGTCAGCAGGTATGGTATATCATGGTAATTATCTTTTTTAAAAGCTTGATGACGTTTCCTTTTTTTAATTCACAGTTGCTTCGTTATGTTAATGGCGAAAAAAATAGGAAAGCAGGAAACGCGAGTCGCGTGTTCGGTATCAGGGCAGTTTTAACTCACAATGGGGGCATTTATACACTCGGTATTATCACATTTGTTTTCTAACCCTCCCTATAATAATGAAAATTTACCTTAACACCGTAGTAGTGGACTCGATTACGCTAGTTTTATCTTTCTCATTCGTTCAGTTAAAACATTTTCATAGACTCCGCACACAAATCATGCAGCTGAGTTTTTCAACCATTAGGGTTGCGAAATTGTTATTCTATACAGGAACTATACCTCTGGGGTCAGTCAATACAACGCATGCAAGGTTTTTCACATTCAATTACGTAATTCAATAGAATTTAATATCAATACACAAATAATCATCAATACCATCAAAGTATGACATTCAAGCAGGCATCGGTATGCGACCGCCGCAATTTAAACGCGTGACCAACATGCCAACCTCATCCGCAAAACTTTAAGCTATTACTGGATTATGCCACGAAATTCCGCATTCTTTAATACACAATACAACCCATGCCATTAAACATATTAAATTGTCGAAAATTAGGAAACTAATTATGTTAAATTATAGAATGCGAAATTCATAAAATTAGAGAGCATTTGTTGGGAAAATTTTAAGGTTGCCATCAATTTGCATATAAATTAATTCCGAAAATTTTAATCTGAACTGAAAGACGAGTAGGAACTGAACTTCTGGAAATTGCGCACGAAGCTTAATTTACAATATTGGTTTATCCTACTATTCCGATTTGTAGCAAATGTGCATATAAACAAACGTATGTGGCAATATATACATTTTGTTATCGCCTTCTCGATTTGTGCTGCACGGATTTGAGCAATTCCGAAGTAGGTACGTGTTTTTAAGAAGTTGTACAAGTATGAATTTATGTTATCATAATCGAAATACCGGTGTAGAATAAGTAATTTTTATATCATTGTAAACGTTTTACGACTTTCAGAAATCGTCTTCTCAATTTCTCATTACTTTTCTATGGCCGTGAAATTATCCTAACATCCTAACAATAAATCCGAGTTCGAAAATAAACCTAATGCTTTTCAATTCTGCAAAAGAAGTTTCAGTTCGTTTTTAGATGTCGAGAACAATAATAATGTTCATTTCAATTTAACCTGTCGAAGGGGTAGAGATAGTGCACTGGCGACCTGCCATTAAACCTGTTTACGGGTTTCTCATCATTGGAATCTAAGTAACTTAATACTTGGGCTGTAGGAATTTATATTAGAATTAGAACTGATTTCCTATGGCCGCAAGGTTTGTTAAAGAATTGGTTTACCTTTGAAAAATTTTAATACAGGGTGGTTCATTCTTATTTTCCGTGCACGGCAAAGGAATTGTATCATTTTATACATTTTCAATAAGATAATATGTATACATATATGAGGTTTTAACGTTGATTTACTAAGGATCGGATACACCTGGCTAGAGTTTTTAAATTATTATTTAAAGATTTTTTTAAATATTTGCCTATTCTTCCATATACTTACCTTTGATATCACCGGCAAATAATGGACAACTTCATTAACCAGATTTTCAAATATAGTCCAGGGAATGGAGGGTTTTAGCATGCAAAATGAGATGTAGTTCCAATTTCTTTTGCATGTCATAGACAGTCATCTGGTGGTTGTTAAGAATCTAAGTTTTCGACCTCCCACCCCTTGTGCTTCTTCCGTACCACCCCCAAAACCCCTGAAATTTGGTTGGTTGCTTAGTTTTTCAGTCATATCTTTTTAATGGTTCACTTTAGAAAAAAATATTGTTATCAGAAATTGTAGACCATAAAATTCTACACAACTTTGATATACACTACTTTTTTTGTGAAATGTTTATTAAAAAAGATATAGAGCTTGAGAGTTGGTTATATTTTTAAGAATTCTGAAATTTCTATGCAGATGTTTTAACCAAATTTCATACTTTATCACTATAATTAAGAGTTTTATGAGAAAATATCTTGAATTAATCGTGGTATAAATCCCTCTACCCTGCACCCTTACCAAAGGGGATGCATAATAATGAAACTTGCAACCCTTGCTAGTGAGGATATTTGAATGACTGTGAGATTATAGCGCTTTCTAATATACTTTTGAAATTAAAAATGGTCTCACTTCAGTTCAGTTTCAGAAATGGTCCATTTTCAGTCTCTATTTCCTGGACTAATAGCTTTAACATTAAACAAGTTATGAACTTTCCAATTCAGGTGGCAGAAACAAGTAGCACACTTATTGGTCATAGTCGTGCCTTGAGTGCTGAAATAATTGATAATATGTTGTTCATTTGAATCGCTCCACTTTTGATTATGGTGTAGCTTGGTGCTAAATTAATCTTCTATTTTTAGAAATGTCCCAAAAAATAATACAGGAAAGAGAATTCAGAACAGTTATTAATATTCGGTTTATTTTATGAAATTGGCCTTGTCCAATTCGTAATGGTTATTCTAAACGTCGGCATCCGAAAAAAAATTAATAAAAAATACACTGCGTAGGTACATTTTTCCTTTGGCGTGAAAAAAAATACGTCCAACAAAACGAATGGAAAAATTTGAATTTCTGTGTTCTTAAAGATATCACTCTATGGGTAAATTGAAGCTGTTTAATTGTATTACATGAACTTTATTAATTATAAACTCATTACAATTGGATTTAATTAGTTTATAATTTTAAGTTAGTTTGTGTAAAGTGCAATAAAGAGTGCCCGGTTCATTCCTGGGTTTATTCTGATTATAAGGTGAATTCTGGAGAACATTTTTTTCCGTATACTGTTATTTGGTTTGGTATTGAACTAAGGTTCTAGGTAAAAAGATCGTGGCCACCAAAATTATATCTTCATTAGGTGATTTTGTCGCCAATATAGGTATTCTAAGCTTTATAGTAATTTGTTATGTATTTTTACTAGCAAGCAAGTTAGTTAAGCAAGTCTTAAACTCCATTTTCAGTAAATAAAAGGAGACGTTTTGATGCAACACATCATCGCAAAAGTAAAGAGTTAGACGTGGATCATTCAATTTATTTGCAGAAAAAATTCACTTTCAATTTAGTAATTTCCA
The DNA here is from genome assembly GCF_008802855.1 of Photinus pyralis. Lineage (NCBI taxonomy): Eukaryota > Metazoa > Arthropoda > Insecta > Coleoptera > Lampyridae > Photinus > Photinus pyralis. Next base: position 15,554,890 of record NW_022170596.1, read on the forward strand.
AATATTAATTCAAGAAGGGGAAGTACGAATTACGTGTTGGATGTTCGCTTCAAGGTGTGTTTAATTGTTATGGGTTATCCTTGTAAACCACATCTTTTAAAGTTGACTCAGAAAAGTAATCCAATGGTGTCAAATAGGTTCATACTTGATTAGTGACGCTATTTTGTTGAAAGCAACATAGTACAAAAACATAGTACGCTTCTTCTTTCCAATTTCGTCTGAAAGGGTGTCAGTTAAATTCAAAAGAAAAGGTTCCTCAAAAAGCACACAATAAGAGCCAAGTTAATATAAATAACTATTTGGTTTAAGAAAGTCAATAGTAGTAAAGCCATCTAGTTTGTGGTCGTACGCTAGCATAATGTGTTCCGCATTGAGAACGTACCGAATATTCACATATAACATTGACTAATAAGAATGACAGATTTGTTTGGCCGGTCAAGTATGATAAGAAACTAATTGTTTACTTACACACATACACATGGTTTGTATTCATGCTGATTTGAGTTTGTTTTATGGGAACTGCATTGTAAAAACTATATCAAGAATGAGCGAAGGAAAATTATTGGTAGATAACTTATTTTCTGCTCTGGGTCACTATTAATACACCAAGAAATTTTACCACATTACAAATCCTAAATAGTAAATTAAGTCGACAAAGTTAATGAAAGCTTAGAAAAGAACAGATTTTCCTTTTAACGAATAGAAAATTAATTTTTCAGTACGCATCTTGAATTATGGTTCACATTATAGCATCGGTTCATGAAATATGAAGCATTATCCTCGTTTTTTATACTAAGTCTTGGAAAATCAATTAATTGTAATTGTGTGGATTTACTTTTTACTTGAAATTTATATCAAAATCGTTATGGAACTACTAAAATACTTCCAATAAGCTAATACGTCTGGCAGCGGTAACAACTACCATTAACTGAATTTTTATATTGCTCTATTGAGGATATGACCGAGTTACGATAATGGAACTCTCGAGGATTATAGGAAGTTAAGATGCCATTGGGGGGTTGTTTGGTGACATACAACAGCTGTTCGTATAAATTAAGTTTATCCAAAAAACAAGGAAATAATTCTCGGAGTAGTCAAATTAAGTTTGTTTAAGTCAGAGACGCAAAAGTTGCGAATTTGAATTAAAAAGTTATAAGGCTTTAGGGTAGCTGAAATTTACACCATGTCTTTACAAGTAAACCTATTTGAAATTCAACGCGGAATTAGGTATTTAAATCAGGGCCTATTCTTAACTTGAAAAACGCAGTGATCAGGAAACTTACACGTATAGCTCAAGCGAATTTTTCTCATTAATAACAGGGGTTGTTAAGTCATTCTCTCATTTAGTTAAGATTCATTTATATCGTTGATATAGTGTTGCTACTGACGAAAGAGACTTATATGCAAAATCGGTAAAGACCACTAAACATTTTAAGGGCGAGGTTGTTGTTTATTTGAGATTAATATCAAATGTGTACTTTAATTAAAACTATAATCGTCTAAATCCAATGGCATATAATGTTGTGGTTCCTGTAAAGAAACTAACGTGAAAGTAAACACCATTTAATTATATGTCGGGTAGTTTTAATTAATGTTTATTGAAAATTGAGAACCCACGCCAGGTATAAACCTAATTGTGATAGAAAGCAAAATTCTAACCATTAGTTAGTAAGGGAAATAATCTCTAACTTAAAACAAAGGAATTTATTAACTAAGAAGTTTAATAATACATTTTCAAATGTTATTGTTTTTTATGGAAAAATATAAAAAAGTCATCCCGAAAATTAACAATCTATTATTACTAAGTAAAATTCATCCGATCTTTTTGAAAATGCGTATTTGACCACTTCCTGTGATAACAAAACAATATGACAAACCCGATCACCATAAGTTTCATACTCATTGATTAAATAATCAAATTTAAGAAGTGATGCTTTGTCTTTCAAACTGGGTGACTCCCAGAGAGTTCTTAATTTTTTTACAGATGGTGGAACCCTAAGACAACTATTTCCAAAAATTTTCCGGACGATTCTTTACATCGACGGACTGTAGAATTTTTTTAGTGAACTAAAAAATGGAATAACTGCCGAAATATAACAAGAGAGGTACCTATAGGTATAATAGGCCCTTCGCACTCTGATTAATAATGTCTCGAAAACAAGCCCAAAGTCAAAAGCTGATTTCTCGTGAACTTACTATAAATTGGATTTGGACGTATTTTTTTTTTAATTTAATGTAGGTCTTTCCGAGAGCTTTCCATCCCCTATTATAGTTCTACACTTCTTGTTGTATTTTAAATTCAGAAAATTCTACGGATTTTGAAAAAAATTCCAGTCCATCGATTTGCAAGAATCATCGGCACAATTGTTGAAAAAGGTTGTTTTGGGGTTCACAAACTGTCAAAAAATTGAGAACGCTAGGAGACGCCCAATCTAAAAGACAAAGCATCGTTTAAAATTTGTTTATTTAATTAATCAATGACTACGAGACCTACGGTGATCGGGTTTGTCATATTGTTTTGTCATCAAAAGAAGTGGCCAAATACGGATTTTCAAAATATCGAATGAATTAATTTCGAAAATACTCAAAGCCGCTACATTTGGACCTACCTATTTCCCATCTTTTTACGTACTTCATCATCATTTTGCATACTTAATTATTAATAAAAGGAAGCGTACCGATGAGATGATTGAGGCCAGTCGATGTACAACATAGGTGTCAAAACTGAAGCTCATGAGTGCAATAATATCGCAATATTGAGGACAAAACGAAAGGATACCCATATCGACGAAGGCTGGACGGTACATTGATTGATTTTGTTGCCATTATACATGATGTCCCAACGAAAACAAAACAGATGCCATCTTTTCATAAAAACGACACCCCTGGAGTGAACCCTCTAAGAAGGGTTGCCAGTTGGAAAGGGCTCTTAATTTCCTAGACGCCTATGGTTTAGTTTCCCAAGTTGAGCGAGTCCGTTGAAGGATCCATTACAGGGTGTCAATTGACAAATAATTCATGTGGATGTTCAAGCTTTTTTAGTAAAAGAACACATTCATAACAAAATATTTAGCTACACAAAACAATCCCGAAGAACATAAACATACGAAAACCTCGTAATACCCCCAAAAATGAGGCGAGGGAAGTTGGCAACACTTTGGAAGCAGGATCATTTAAACCTCTTCCTGCTAGTGCTGCTAGCATCCTGCCACTTCCTGCTTTAAATTTCAGGTCAGCAGCATCATTCGTTCAAGAGATACGAATTTTTGAAATTTTGTTGCTAACTTCCCCCTCAACAACACTTTGGAAGTAGGATCCCCCAAACATTATCCTGCTTATGCTGCTATGTGTCCAGGTCATCTTGCTTCAAATTTTAGGTGTTAATTTACGAAAGAATAAAATTTTCCTATGCATCGTTTAATAATTATTAGCGAAAAACTGACAAAAGGCGAAAAATGTCGATATTTTTGCAACACCCTTCATACAGCACAAGCAGAAAATTTGTGCAAACTTAAAAAAGTTTTTTTCATCCAAATAAACAGATTAAAACACAAACAGACCGAGAACACCACAGTCCATTATCCAAATCCTGCAATATATACCAAATAACAATATCCATCTCACAAATACAACTCCCATCAAACTCTCAAATACTCCGCCATGGCTAAAATTGCTACCCAACTTAGACACCAGTTTAACTGTCCATAACAAGGAAACACCTGCTCCGTGCCTTAAAGCTCTCTTCAACGAAATAATAAACAGACATTCCTTTGACAAAACTCTTTATACTGATGCGTCCAAGGAAGAACATGGCGTTAGCAGTGCAATCACCACAACTAATACAATCGTGTCAACACACCGACTTCCCGAAACCTGCAGCATTTACACTGCCGAACTACACGGCATCCTAAAAGCACTACAAAGCTTAACGCACACCAACAAATCCGTAAGCATATGTACCGACTCACTCTCATCTCTCCAGCCCATAAAGAACATCTACACACAAAACCCAATTGTCCAAGATATTCACGAGGTATGCCAATCGACTGACGTCCAATGGAACTGCGGTCACTATAATCTGGCTTCCGTCACATACCGGCATAAATGGCAACGAAAATGCAGACAAAGCCGCAAAACAAGCTCGATCATCTGACATACCCGCATCGAAAAATTGCAGTTGGCGTACGATCTAAAATCTCTCATCAGACGAGACAGCCTAAAAACATGGCAGCAGCACTGGAATAGGCTAAACACGAAACTGCACCAAATCCAAGCCAACGTAACTCCTACCAAAATACCACCAATGTCAAGAAGAGACAAAATCGTCATAAGAAGACTCAGAATAGGCCACTCTCACCTCTCGCATGGTTACCTAATGGCATCCGAAAATCCTCCGGTCTGCGAACACTGCAGCACCAGATTAACAATAAGCCATGTTCTGTTAGAATGTCGCCGCTACTGGACCACCACCTTAGTGAGTCACTCCAGAGCATCCTAAGCAACCAGATCTACGATGTAATAAACTTTCAGAAATCAACAAACTTGTACAAGTGCATCTGATATAAATCCACTGTATTTACCTGTACCCGCTATATACGTGTCAATGGCCTTGCTGTCGAGACACAATAATAAATTTTAAAAAAAACCATTTCCATTAAATAAAAAATGGTAAGTGGTGAAAGTACCCGTTTTTGTACTATTTTTGGTGCTAATTTATTCCTTAAAACCCATTTACTTTTCTTGGCTACAGGTTAAACAATGCAACATGATAGCGGAACAATTAATTTAGAAACATTTCATATGATAATGATAATAATGATAATTTGAGAAGGTAGGACGTTGTATAAATGTATGCAATAATAGTTACACGCAAATATAGTCCTGTCCAGCCTCACAAATGGTAGGAAAGGATATGCGTTATCCCTATTACGGGTCTGATAATACTTATGGCACGTAGAGTGAACCTCAAAATTTTCGATGTTTGCTCTTATGTACAGAAGGCACTCCAGTATATACAAGCAAGGATATGTTAATTAACGGAGCGATGCAAAAGCGTCTTTGCATTGCTCTCTATATTTAAGGTTATTAATGATCCTAATGGCCTATATAAAATGATTGAACTAAGTCCCATGGTACAAATGACATAGGTTTCCCGCCATATGCAAACAAAAACAGGAAAAAGTTAATTAATTCAAACCGGGTGTTGACGAACCACATTTTACTACCTACATCGACAGGTATTTTGTGTATAGTAGAAAGATGAAATGTTGTATAAGCAATGACAAGCATTTAATATAGGGCTTTGGTCATCTCATATGCAAATTTACTGTAATAATCCGTTCCTACCGAAACACATGTGACTGGCTATTGAAGCAGCATGTCAAATCGTAATCACATTGAATTTAACCGTAATAAACTTATTTGAAAAGCAATAATACAGTTTGTTGCTTAAAAGTCAAGTTATTGTGTAAGAAGTAAGAGTGCCAATTAACACCCCTTCAGTCTCGTTACAATACTATGTTAAATGAGCTGATTCCGCAATTTACATCTGAAGTAAATTCGATCTGGTAACACATTCAAAATCAACCGAGTTCCGCCTGGACTTTTTAACAAGTTCTTGTTGCCAAACCCTACGTGGGGGTACGAGCCAACCCACTTTTCATATTTGACTTCTTTTAAATTTAGATGCTACTTCAATTAGGCGGGTTTAATATAAATAAATTGAATAACTAAATAAGTATCCTTCCAGGTACGTATTTGTACCTGCGAGTTGGCCGATGTGATTTTATAGCGTGATAGAAATGATGGACAGGTCAGCTGTACGATCCGAACTTTCGGATTATGTCCAAACATTAAATTATTCTCTGGGAAAAAAAGGTGCTTCGTCAGATATTTGCACAGGAAGTGGCGCTTCCTCAAAGCCAATTTGTAACAGGCTTCGAACGGACCGAAAATAAAAGACATCGAATGCTTAGTGTAAGAGTTTTGCCCTTAAACAGACTTCCACATCAGTCAACATTGTTATACCGTATAACTGTTTGCTTTATTCTACCCAAGTTTGGTGTTATATTAACACCCGAGAGTATGCACTCAGACATGCAAATTATATGTACACCTGGTTTCTCTTTTAACCAAACACTAAGTTCAAAAAGAATTGAATTAAATATTTGCGCCAATGCGGGTGTTTGGGATTGAGTGTAGAAATGACATGTTCAGCTGGAGCGTTCAACATTATTTCAGTGTTCAGATCTCTACAGAGACTTAAAATGCTCAGTTTTAGGATTTTAACGCGAAAAATATAATACAGGGTAAACATAGCGCCCATGTCAAAGCAATATGCCCGTACTTGCAGAAAACACATGGTCGACTCTCGTAGGAGGCTGTGTTCAGATATTATCCGTGCATTGATGGACCTGCGATCGACATGAATGCTAGAAAGATATGAAATACAGGTTGCAAGAGCGGAGTCAGGGGATAAGCATGGCGAGTAACTAAACACAATGTCCTCATTGTGAAAAGCATGGGTTACCTAAGCTGATCCTTCCGGCAACCCCTGTAGTCTCGCTACAACTATTGCGTTTTTATGGCTTACAATGTGGGCGACCCTCCCTTCTACAACACATCGAACTCTGTATTAAAGACACCCTACTAAATTCTGACTAAAAATGAATAGATACGTGGCTTCTATCAAACAAACAGCAAATTACGCATCGCACTGTATTTATATTTGTGGGCCAGTTGTCTTTAGTTCACATTCTATCTATTTAGTCCAGGCTAAAATGATTTATTTTGAAAAAAAATTTGTTACCGGGCGAAACCGGGTTTTTAAGGCAGGTGAAATGAATAGAAATTGGGAAAAAATAATTAAAACAGCTGAATTTTTCCGCGGGTCAAATCACGGGGGTTGAAAAGGGTGGAAAGTGGTATTTTGCAAATTGTGGCAAAACTATTGATTTTAGATAAAAATGTTTGTAAAAGTTATAGAGATTAAAAAAATGAGCAACTTTTGTATCAGCACTATTTTCACATAACCTCCAATTTTCCTAGAAAAACCGGAAAAACTGTTTTTTTCGTTTTTTATTCTTATTTTTGCGAAAAAATGTCGTAGGGGTTTGAAATTTGGAGGGAACATAGCCTGTTTTATGATAAAACAGAAGCGAAAAGCGGCAAAAACGGGGGGAACAGTTTTAAGATACACCGTTTTTGAGAGTAGGTAAATAGGCTTTTTTGCAAATAAATTAACGTGTTGGTTCCGCGCTAATAAAAAGTTTTGGAAATCTGTCTTCTCTCTCCTCTAATGTTGCTAAAATATTTTCATTTGTTTCCCAGTGCCCAACTGCCTTAATTAAAACATCTTTATTATTACTTTTTTCTGCGCATTTTTACTGCAATAAAAGCAATTCGAAGTAAAATCGAATTCTTTTGCTTCCTGAACAATATGTTTTTGTTCACTTTCTCTTTTCCAGCCTGTTTTACAGCTGCTGGGCCTGTTGATCGTTAATTTACAGGAATTATGAATAAAATCCTCATAAAGTTTATTCCTGCAGGTTTGACATCTCAAATCAATTGCTTTTGGCTGGTAAAACCAACGTTATTATTGCAGATTTTGCAATTACATCAGCTATAAAACAAGCAGGAAGAAGAATCAGTGAACAAAAATAAATTGTTCAAGAATCAGGAAGCAAGATACGTAATTCGATTTTATTTTGAATTGCTTTTATTGCGGTAAAAATGCAGAAAAAAGAAATAATAAAGATGTTTTAACTAAAACAGTTGCGCATAAGATAACAAAAGAGAATATTTAGGCAAACATTAAAGAGAAGGAAGAAGACAGATTTCGAAAAAATCTTTATTAACATCCAACATGTTGATTTATCATGTCAAAAACCGTGTATAATCTTAAAACTGTTTTTCCGGTTTTTGGCGATTTTCTCGAATTTTTGCAATAGGAATAATATTTTTTTATTTTTGTTTATTAAAATATAAGTCTTCCCGAAAATTTTGCTACCCCGCGCACCTCTGTACGATGAAAAAAAATAGAATTTTCATCCCCTTGAAAAAGAGGTGGTGTTTTTCAGAAATCGTGAGATCTTGGAAACGGCTCAACTTTATGGGCCCAAACAATTATCTCCTGTCTGTTTTATCATAAAACAGGCTATGTTCCCTCGAATTTTTGCTATAGGAATAATATTTTTTATTTTTGTTTATTAAAATATAAGTCTTCCCGAAAATTTTGCTTCCCCGCGCACCTCTGTACGATGAAAAAAATAGATTTTTCATCCCCTTGAAAAAGAGGTGGTTTTTTTCAGAAATCGTGAGATCTTGGAAACGGTTCAACTTTATGGGCCCAAACAATTATCTTCTGTTTTATCATAAAACAGGCAATGTTCCCTCCAAATTTCAAACCCCTACGACATTTTTTCGCAACAATAAGAATAAAAAACGAAAAAAACAGTTTTTCCGGTTTTTCTAGGAAAATTGGAGGTTATGTGAAAATAGTGCAGATACAAAAGTTGCTCATTTTTTTAATCTCTATAACATTTACATTTAACATTTTCGTCTAAAGTCAATAGTTTTACCACAATTTGCAAAATACCACTTTCCACCCCTTTCAACCCCCGTGATTTCACCCGCGGAAAAATTCAGCTGTTTTAATTATTTTTTCCCAAATTCTATTCATTCCACCTGCCTGAAAAACCCGGTTTCGCCCGGTAACTAATTTTTTTCATACAAAAATATTATATAGCCTGGACTAATTACATACTATGTCAACAAGGTTCGTGTGACTAACGACATATGCTATTGATTAAGTGGAAAGTTAAGTGCTGAGCAGAATGCGTTGTCGCCCATTTAGAAAGTACTAACTTGAGCTGTTACATTCCACCTCCCTCTTTCATTTGTTGTTTTGTTTTGGTGCCTTGAAAATTTTATTATTTTCTTCTGTTTAGCGTTGAAATTTGGATTTACCGTTAGGGATTTTCTTGGGGTTTTATTGGTTGCTTTTGTATCAGTGGCGTACTATTCATTAGAATAAATTTTTACGCTTTTATACTTTATTTATTTTTCTGTAGCTTCTTTAATTCCTTACTAACCCCTGTAATTTAATCAACGTTTATCATTCACCCTGCTTTCTACATTTTTCTGTTGGATCTTTGGTTTTCTTTGTAGAGTTCTCTGTTTGTTGTACTGATTTTCCCGCCTTACGCATATTTTCCTGCCGTTTGATACTTCCATCTGGTGTCCATTATTTTTTTATTTTTGTTCAAATCTTATCCTTGCCTGTCTCTTTTCTGGAGGTCATTCCAATTAACGTATCGTCTGTCGTGCGTGTATAAGGTGCGGAAAAACTGTACCCTAAAAATGTAACCTATAACTGGTTAACCAATTTGGTCTCCTGAACAGTTTCACGGAATCTTACAATAACACTACTCCCAAATGAGTTTCGGAGCGATAAAATAATATATTGTAAGTTTAATGATGTGATTTGTTTATTACAACTAATTAATAATAATTTTATAACAGTCTTGAAATAATTTGATTTATAAAATATTACTTATCACTCACGTATACACAATTTATAACAGCGCGAACTATTTATTACTTCGGCGTTGAAATTGGAATTCACTGAAACGCAATTCGATTTCCTCACATATATAGTAAACGCCCTCCTTTCTCGAATGGTTCCGAACGCTTCCGAGTATTCTAGAATGTTCTCGAACAAACACGTCATTTCTCCTGGAATGGTTGCGTCACATCCGCCTTCGTTTTTATCGCAGTGGCGCATGGGATTTCTGAAATGTTCGCTACAATATGTAGCTTCGAACGACAGATATATTAAAACTTACGGTTTACACAAGAAATATCAAAAACAAATGGTTAAATCTGATTGTGCTTTTTAACGTGGAAAATAATTGTTTGCACGAAGGAAGTGACACTTATTTCGCCTATTCTCTAGAAACTTGCGATACTGGTATAATTAAACTGTAAAATATACAGTGTGATAAAGCTAAATGGTTGAGTAAATTAATTATTTCGGTTAATTTTTCAGGAAAATTCTGCACCGCATAATTAATACGTAGTTCATTAGTACCAACTATTAAAAAGTGTTTATTACTAAACGTGTATAAATTCTTTTCATGTATAGCAAACTGTTAACCGCAAACTGCCACGTAGCTCCAATTTAATTTATTTTTATAGTTAGCGCTAACACTATTGATATCGAGGGACCTTCATGCATATTTTTGACAAAAAGCGTATTTTCGTCGTGTTTTGTAATCAACTCTACCTTCACTTAGGTATCTTGTAAAGGTATTAAACGGTATGCGTTAGAGAAGTAGTTTGCATAAATTCTGTATGCAATGTGACGGTAGCTATACTCGAAGCTAATCCAATTACCCAATCCCGAGCGTATATAAAAAAGGGTAAGCTTTAAACCATACACTGTTTATACTTGCACATTACCCAATGACAGTTTCATCCAATGCACGTACATTTTTTCAGTATGTTCATTACATTGCTTCGATATAGCATATAAATGATGATAAAAGCTGAGTAAAAACTCGATTAACACATTCATAAAATACAATTTCCCTTCAAAACATTGTTCGTACTTGTTCTATTATTTTTCCAAAGAAATTCGTAAACATTTCATCAATTGGAATAATAAATCCTATGCGGGTAATGTGCACATACACATTGAGCAGTAGGTTAAAAATGTAAATCCGTAAGGATTATTCATGCGACTGTTATATTGTGTTTCTATTTGGAAATTCTGCGATGAAATAAATGACATTTGGTAGGATAATGGCGCTTTCCTTACTAATTCATTTATCTTTGGTTTTAATTTCAGGAATAAATTTTCTACTATTAGTAACCGTTGAAGCCGTAGTTTTAGCTAAAAACTAAATTAAAACCATAATATTAATTGTTGGCGACCCTTGACGTTTGAAATAAATTTCCATTTAAAATCTGGAATAACTTTGTTTTAAAACACATTACCTCCTTCACTTCCATTATTTTAGTTAAGTGGTAGCAAAAACTGATATGATTTATTACCTTAACAAATTGCTGCTATAGTACTTTGCGTTTAAGGATAAACAAACAAATTCCTTTGTAGCAAGATATTTTTGTTGTCTGTTCATAGAATACCATGTAAATTGATGTTAAATGCTTACGTGGTCCGAAGAATTTTCGCATCATTTTAGAATATATTGATTTTTATACAGTTCTCTTCAAAATGGAACGAAAACTGGCACGGCATGGAAGAACGAATCTTAGAAAGCGGGAAGAGTTGAGCAAAATAATTGAAAACCCTTTTAGGACACAACATCCACAGCGACCAAAGCCATACTCATTCATTAGGCGTAGAGGCTTATAGAATATGAGAATTATACCCTCCTAGAATATCGATCTCAAGATGAAAGTAAAAGGTGCGAAATAAATAAGAACACTTACAACAATTATATTTTATCTAAAGCTTCCCTTACGAACCTTCGAAAATTTATTGCAGCACAAAATGGCTCCCCTCTAAGCACTTCCTTTTTGTCGTAAAAGTAAATAGGGTCTGCTATCTGATCGGTAAATCAAAACTACTCTCTAGGCTGTAGGTATCGCTTTGAAAATACACAAATTGAAATTTTTCATGATAAAATGACACCAATCTTGACAAATATTTAAGGAGGGGTGCTTAAAAATAATTCGTTACATTTTAACTTTGTTCTTGTACATAATCGACCAGTTTTATCAAGAAAATGTCAACCTAATTCTGAGGCGATTTGTTCTAATTCATTCATGGTAAAATTCATCTTGCCTAGTCATTATATTTAATTGACTGCGTTCGTAAGAGCTTTGCTACTTCTATAATACGAACATTATGTTACCACAGATTTAATTATTATCATTAATTAATCAAAAGTTGATGTCAAACTTTCAGTTCGCTGCTTGTGGAAGCTACGGGTATTGTGATCATAATCCTCAAAATTGACAAATGTCGCTGTTTGTATCTAATAGGTTGTACTAAATTGGGGTTGATCAAAAGAACAAATGAGCTAACCATACATCATATAAGGGTTGAGTAAGTACTTAGAACGTTGCTAGATGTCTCAAATTAGTACGACATAATTGTAAATGGGTTTTATTAAATTATTTAAGCGAACAAAAATGTAGCAGGTATGGTGAGATTTTGTAAATGAAAACTGCGTTTCATAAATCCCCATTTTTATAATTTATGTCAGCTTTCGCCGAAGGAAATTAAATTTTTTTGTGCGTGTTGAAATTTAAGGCATTTTATACACGACTATCGGAAGAACGGTATAATTAAAAATATTTAATTAACAACGTGAATTGGAAACGGCGACAATTCAGGGTTAGCCAACGTTTTCCTGATAAAGACGTATTTTACTAAATTTATCAGAAATCTTTTTAATTGTCAAAGTATATCTTGCGAATGTGAAGAATTTGTATCATGCAAAGAAATGAATTTTAATATTTCTGCAATATGAAATTTGCATGCCTTTGTTACGCTTTTGAATTTCTCCTTAGTTACGCTAGCTCACTTTCTTCGCCACTACCTCCAATGTTAGATATGTAATTAAAATGGTAAGTCATATTCCACCTACAATCGGTAATTAAGTGGTTATTAGTCAAATAATGGAAAGGGCTGAAAGGTTGATGAGACAAGCAGTGTGAAAAGGAGGTGGAAAAATCGTAAAAAAAAGGCATGGATTTGGCGCGAATCAGCGTTTTAAAGGAGAGTCAAAAACGCACGTGAAAGAGTGCGTTGCGTGAAGAATGCGTTGAGGAAACAAAAAACGCGTGTAAACAGAAAACAAAAAAAAACGTAAAGGTGATCTTAACGGAAGCTTAACAAAGGATGTGTAAAAGGAAAATTAGGGATACTTGATTGAGGTGAACACGGTCTTTTGGTCCCTATCACCTTCAAACTCGACTTTTCGTACATTGCTCCTTCATGTCCTATTCGTGGTTTTTTTCCCGATTCCACTCTTTTACATCTCGGTCATGCTCTAACTTTCTTTTCGGTACAATCAGCATGCATCAGTGGATTCGTACTTAGTACTAAGCGACTTCCCCCCCACTCTCTCCCCAAATCAAATTTAGAGTGGAGATAAATTAAATATATTTTGGGTTCGCTTTATGACCCGCTCTTAACAGACCGCCCATGCGTGTTAAAGAAACGCATTTGCGGCATTCGAACTAAAATTAACCGCGAACATTTAAAACCCCATTCCAACTTCATAGTAAAAACAAAGACTACTGCTAAGCCACGGGATTTTCTATCCTTTATGTGCAAATAATACGTTACGAGTTAATTAATTCATTTGAATTGCGTAGTGATTAACAGTGCTTGAGGTATTAGAAGCAGAATCTTCTGCTGTAAGCCAGAGTGTGGCTCCAATAAGCGAACTTTCAATTCCTGAAATAATAATTAGAGGGGTATCCAGTGGTTCCAAAGTTGGACGACTTGAGGGTATACCTCAATGCCGTATGTTAAAGGTAAATTGATTTTTTACTTCCACTACCATTAAGCTTTGCCCTCCCTCGTCTCGTTCTCTCCGCCCCCTACCGACTTTTTTCCCACTTTTTAAATCATACATACCTCCTTCACCTCTTTTTCAAACTTGAGGTACTTCCCATTCTCATCCACCTTTTTCGCAGCTTCTTCAAGCCTTCTTTCATTGTCTTTTAGTCCATCTTGGAATGACTGTTCAACCTTCACGTTTCTTTCGTACATGCTCTACATATTCTTTTCACTTCCGCGGTTTTGTTTCGACTATGTTTTGTTCTGCTTTCTTCTGCTTCTTAAAGTACGTGTGTCGTAACGTGGCTATGGCATCACGAAAACGTAGTCGTACATGCAAGATACATACTGAAGTATTAACTACTATATGGTGGGGTGCTCTACATTTACCTTTAAATGCTCGCATACTTTGCTAGCGCTTATATGAAAAGAAAGTGCGGGTTTATGTGTCCAACATTGAATTTCTTTATAAAATGTAAACCTTCATTAAAGATTTCCCTATATAAATCGTAAATATCTACTTTGCTGGATTTATAAAGAGAGCATGCTGAGAAAAGGTTTGCGTAAATCGTCGTGGTTTAAATAAAATACGTTCGGATAACGAAAATTGTAAGGAAGGATAACTAAAAAATCTTGTCACAGTTTAGTAGTCGTTACTCTAAATTTCCCCAGCGACAATGTCCTTTAACCTTGGGGACCGGAAAAGCGTACATTTAGTCGAATGTATTTTAGGGCTCTGGAGAGGTGTCAGGCTACGCTCTCTAAATCCTTTACACATTATATTCCGGATAGTGGCTATTTAACTTGGACCTTGCGTTAAAAATTGAAATTTCAATTTTCGTATCATACCAGAGGGAGTTAACGTTAACGTAAGAGTGTTAAATATAAAAGTCACTTTGCACCATGTACAAATTAAAAGCAATTTTCGGGTTTAAAAACACGCAGTTAAAAGAGAGTTTGTACAACTTTCCTGCCATTAATTATCCAATGCTCTGCTGTAAGGTTGACTAAAGTAAATATATTTAATGAGTTCCCAAACAAAACTTTCGACGCTGCTGAAACGGTTTGAGAAGCGACAATAAAGTGTATTTCATTTTATTTTATTTTTATTTTTACGAAAAATTTAGCTGTTTGGCCGGGAGTATGATGTTTGAGGATCGAGACTGTATGATATTCGATTCTCGGGTACCGAATTAATTCGAAACAGTCCTCTTCTGTAAGTCAACCAAGTGGAAAATCCCAGCTATCGGTTAGCGAAATTAATAACTCACTCGCCATAATTATGTTAATTAGAGTGATCATGCAGACCGGCAGAAGGTATGGTTTTGTTCGATCTTTTACTTCGTAATAAAACATAAGAATAAATCCGTTAGTTGATATGCTCCTAGCTATCCCAAAACGCAATTAGTAGCAAGAAGAGTTAATTGTGATCTATAAACTCTCCTATAAATTCATATACTATGTTTATTATCAAAAGGTTATGTAGTTACTCAAAGTTGTTCTTGTTTTGGTTAATGGGAGTTGTTGTATTTAACAATAAATTTGTTAGACAATTTGAAATGGGAACATTGAAATATTTGATATACGTGCAGTTGGTCCATTAAAATGTAAGGGGACGTGTACAACTGTTTAGCGTTGATGTTTTTAATGTACAACTGTGAGGGTGTGCTTTTTGCATAACCGTGCTTTATACCACATTACTCGAAAGGGAAACTAGTCATATAAAGCAATTTATGCAATAACCCGTTTCATGTTTTTGCAATTAAAATGACTTACGATATTCACATTC